>NC_134409.1:22938609-23538609 GCF_038048845.1 Mixophyes fleayi | reverse complement strand
GGAGGATTAACATCTAGATTCTGCTCGGACTGTTACAGACATCAGATGATCCGCCAGGTAGTAGATTTTGGATGGAGGTAGCCTGTAATCGTTTGTTTTTTTGTCTGTTCCATGCAAATGTTTCCTGCCTAATGCAGTATAACGAGGGAGCAGCCTTCTATTAGTTGGGGAAACGATGAAAAGGTCATTACAAAAGTTCATTCTTATTTTCATACTCAAATTCTGTTACTTATTTAAGGTTTTAGGACATAAGTGTAGTTTCATGTGGGGAAGACATTAGTCTAGTTATATCCCATCGTTGTCTTACGTTCTAGGCATTCCTATTCATTTGTTACACAATATATTATTCCCATCAGAGCCACAAAACAGATACAGTTTTGTCCTACTAGATAATTTCTGCAAGATTAACTCCTGAAGGTTCAGAAGAGAATCATAATTTTGTAACCATTAAGGGTAAACAGCTGTCTCCATAGACCTGTGTGAATCAGAGGACAAGTAATGTTTTTTTGTGTGTGTGGGAGCGGGTTTTTTTGATCTGTTTCACAACAGATAAGAAACTGCTGCCTGCATATAGTGACAATAAAGACACTGAATACGTGACATTATGTCACTCATTCAGTGGTTTAGGCTCCCTTTAAACCATGATGCCCTAGACAACCGCCTAGGTTTGCCTAGTGGTAGTGCCCATCCTGTGAAGGTAAAATACATTGTTTAGCGTTATCCTGGCATTCCACTGCAGATGTAGTTAAATATAAAAGTATTCCCTCCGCAGTCCCCATTGTTATATACAGCCCAACAACATGCTCTCCTGAAAATATGGCTGGTTAGTAATGATTTAATTGGTTTTAAATATGTTGTGCTCCTGTGCATGGATATTACTAAGCTGATACCAAACATAAACGGCAAACCTTGGAAGTGTCGGGAGGCAAAATTGGGAATGTTGATTTGACGCCACGAGAAAAGCTGCCAAAGAATGAAACACTTGGATCTCCGTACGGCATATCAATATGCAGTTTGGGGATTTAGTACCAAGTTAAGACTTTTTACAGTGTCCTGAGGTTCTCCAGTGTGACAATAATTGTCTACCATACCCCTTTGTCGCATTCACAGGGGAATAGAAGCAGACCTGCCGACATTTCTGAATGGAGAATTGGGACACTTTAGGCCACTCTTCAATATGCCCAAACCATGCTCACTTTGGGTGAGGCAAAGCCCCTTCAGTGCGAAACAAAATTTTCCCAGGGAAATCTATACTGTTGGCAAGTATACTTCCTGTTTCTTAGGTTGAAATATGTGTCCAAAATATAGATAGGGCAACTAACATTCGGATAACATTACTTTTATACACAAATGCAGTGGTTCCTTGTAGAATTATTTTGGTTTTAGTTATTGCAACATTCTCCTGGTAATTTAAATCTATGAACCAGCAAAATCTTTTAATGAGACAGGGAAAATGTGCAACCATTACCATCAATAGAGCGGACTCCCACGGACTAGGTTCCAGCTTATATTGTTTAGGTACATAGGCTGCCTCACTTCTGGCATTTGTCTAGCCTTGAATCAGACTGAACCGGTGATACGCTGTGTGGTGCAGGAACCTGTGCTAAACCCAATTAGCACTGGCAGACCAGGGGTGCGGAGTCTAACGAGTTCCCCGGTATTCACCAACAACCACCGCAAGAAGGGATGGACTTAATTGCAGAGAAATCGCAGGTCATGGCCCCCTGAACTGTCTCAGGATGAAACACAAAACCCAGAAGGTGGATGGACGTCTATATAGCGAGTGCAATTCAAAACACCCGCCCCGACAGGCGATTTATGTGACCCAGGGCCATCTTTTCCATTGGGCCCGATGGGCAGGTGCCCGGGGGCCCCACAGTTAAGGGGGCCCCATAGACAGGGCTCTTAAGTAAAATAAATAATCCTGCAAAAAACAAATATCCTGCAAATATATCTATCTATCTATCTATCTATATATATATATATATATATATCTCTATATATCTATCTATCTATCGATATATATATATATATATATATATATATATATATATATATATATATATATGATACACATATATAGAGGTAGAGGCCCCGCTGCACTGCTTTGCCCGGGGGCCCATAATGTTGTTAAGGTGGCTCTGATGTGACCCGCTACCCCAGGGGTAGGCAACCTGCGGCTCTCCAGATGTTGTGAAACTACAAGTCCCAGCATGCTTTGCCAGTAGATAACCAGCAGATAGGTGGAAAGGCATGCTGGGATTTGTAGTTTCACAACACCTGGAGAGCCGCAGGTTGCCTACCCCTGCGCTACCCTGAAGTTCCCGGGATCAGTACCAACGGAGACATCGCTGGAGCGTGTGGAAGGTAGAATTGTTCCAACCGGGTTTTGAAGGTACATGTGAATCGTGTATTATGCCCATCAGTTTTCTTTGTCTGTCATTCCACCATGCATTTTGTCTCTATAGCCAGAAAAGTATGATAAGTTCTTAGCAGGCCCTACCAGAGGGGAAGGGGCTAGGGGAACATTTTCCAACTTATTGTTTTTGTGTTTTATATTTATCCATTTGCTAATTTGGCAATTTCCAAGTAATAAAAGTTCAAGCCTAGCGACTAAACACGTTGGCGCATGCGCTTCTCTTGCTCTCTCTGTGTATGATGCATCTATCCACACAGAGACATGAGAACGTCACATGTCCTAGAGATTTGCCGGGATGAGAGACTCGCAACTTCACAAGGGAATAGGTTGTTTATGGTTAGCAAACTGGACTAGGGACTCATACTCTATTTTCCCCACCTGTGGAAACCACACACTAAACCTTGTGGATATTGACTGCGCTGCATCCTGTAAGGAGGCAATTACTTACTTTGGAAATGTGCAAGAAATGTACAATATCTTCATTTCCTCTCCATAAAGGTGGGAATTTCTGAAAGAACATCTCCCTGCTTCACGTCATAATACATCTGCACCTAGACGGTCTGCATGCATTGATTCTGTTAAACTAGTTGAACATCATTTGCATTCTATGGGAAAATATTGAAATTCTCAATCCCCCTGCACAAACTCAATCATAAATTCAGTCCATTAACAAGTACTTTTTTGTGGATAAATCTACTTACAATAATCAAACATACTGCCCTCGTTATTAAAGAACGCAATGCTACATTGGACGTTGTGCTGGACAACATCAAATGTCTTATCAAAGACATTGAACAGATACGCGATAAATGGGATGAGATCAGCATAGAGCGCAAAATTGTAGCAAAAAACATTGAGATTCCAACAGAGTTATCTACCAGTCGCCACTCACCTACACAATATGTTTCCTGAAAGCACTAAAGGGTCAACGTTTTCTATGCAGCTGTAGACTCTATTCAGTCTGGCCTTCATCGTCGATTTACTTAATTGGAAGTAATTTGTGACTTGTGTACGTTTCTTTAGGAGTTCAACAAAATGAGTATTGAAGACCTGTGCTACGAAGCTGAAAACTTTCAACAACAATACAAGAAAGATACTGTTACGAGACACGGTGGCGCCCGAAGCCGCCGCGACTCACTGTCTCCTGCAGGTCTGCGTCCCGGCCGTCTTCATAACAACCGGGAGAAGACAAGACAACAGTTGGGACGCTCTGGGCCTGAAATCCCGGCACAAGAGGCAACCGGGCGCATGCGCAACGGTCTTTAATTCATTAAACAGCCTCTGAGGCTGATTGTTGTATCTGTGCTCCCTGCATCATGATTGGTTCCCCTATGTGTATAAGGCAGGGAGGGCTTAGGCTCCCTGCCAGTTTCAGCTCTCAGTTTGTGTTGCTGACCTGCTTTCTTATAGTCTCCTCACTTTGGATTGTTTCTTTGTTACTGACCCTTGGCTTTCCTGGACTCTGATTGTTTGCTATTTGCCTTGATCTTTGGCCTGTTACTCGGATACTCTTGCTCGCTGCCAGCCCTGATCCTTGCCTGTTTCTGACCATACACCCTGCTACGGACCCCTAACAACGGCTACTTCTGACCACCCACTATTATCCTGTCTACTGCTTCCTATTTCCATCTGCGCTACGGCCGCCAAGGATAAACTTTTACCTGATCTAGTTCCCTCCGTCCTGCTGCCTATCGCTCCCAGTGGTCTCCTACTCGGCTTTCATTACCCTTCATGCTGCACTGCGCCTGACAGTCTCTGATCCTACAGGCCGCGACCTGGCCTGCCCTACACCACCCCTCCACCTCTGTACTTCTTGGCCTGCCCCCTACCCTGCTTATGTGCAACTCCATCTGCCCCTTTACTGACTCCCTAGATCCCCCCGATCTGGCTCTCAACTTATACGCCCTGGCCCCCATCACCGTCACCTCCATGTCCTTTCCTCAAGCAGTGATCTCTAGTTCCCTGCCAACACACCAGGCAACCACTTTTTGCCATCCTCAGCTACCAATCCCCCTTGTTTTTTCAGCCCTAGGCCCTCACATGTGGCTATCCCCAGTCCCCCCCTTCTGACTCTCTCTACTGGACCCTATTTACTCCTTTTTAACCTGGTCTCCTAGACTCTTGCACTCCTGGACTATTGGTCTCACCTGCACTGACGAGGATTCATTTTTAGTTTTAGCCTACAATCTGTTTGTTCTGTGTTATTACTTTATTTTCCTTTTAGTCTTACATTTAGTTTTCTACAGTTTGACTCTACACTCGGTGCCTATTGATGCTCTCATTGATGCTTCTCATCTCTGTCTCCACATTCTGTCCTCTTTCTTTCTATTCTGCCCTGATTCTCTTCCCTCTCCACCTTTACCATCTTACCTATTTTTCCTTTCTCCTCTCTCACGATGCTTCCTCGCATCCCATCCTCTCCCCCAGCCCCACCTTCTGCCCCAACTTTAACCCCCCACATGCCCTAGCAATCCCGCTAACTTCATCCACATCTCCCCTCTGCTCTCCCTCCCCTTCTCCTGTGCCCTCTGGAACTACAGATCCGTACATAATAAACTGCTCTCTATTCACAACCTATTCATCTCCAACTCTCTAAACCTTCTTGCTATCACTGAAAACTGGCTCTCATCTACTGACATGGTCTCCCCCATCGTGCTCTCCCATGGGCCTCTCTCCTTCACCCACTCCACCAGATCGGATGATCATCCAGGAGGTGGTGTTGGCCTTCTCTTATACCCAAATTGTACTTTTCGGGTTATTCCCACTGTGCCCTGCCTCTCTTTCTCCTCCTGCGAAGTCCACTTAATCCGTTTCTTCTCCCCCATCCACCTCCGTGTCACCGTCATTTACCGCCCCCCTGGTCCCACTTCCCTTTTCCTTGATAACTATGCAGCCTGGCTTCCCCACTACCTTTCCTCTGACCTCCCCTCTATCATACTTGGCAACTTTAACATCCCTTTGACAACCCCAGCGACCCCGCCTCAAACTTCTTGCCCTTTCCTCCTCCTTTAGCTTCACTCAGTGGACCTCATCCACCACTCACTGTCTCGGTCACTCCCTCAACCTTATCTTCTCTCATCTATCTGCTCTCTCTGACTTCTCTAATTCCCCCTTCCCTCTCTCTGACCACTATCTCCTCTCCTTCACTCTGTCATTCACCCCTGAACCCCCACCCCCGCCTAAATCCTCCCTCACTATGAGCAACCTTGATGTTCTGGATCCTACCTCTTTCTTCTTTTCTTTCAAAATTCTTCTCTCCCCTCTTCCTACCGTGGTCTCCTCTAACCAGGCAACCTTTCTCTACAACCTCTCCCTCACCACTACCCTGGATGCTTTTGTCCCCGCGTCTCCTGTCTGCCGTCGCCATCTACTACCCCAACCATGGCAATCCAAATATACCCGCTTTCTTCTGAAGTGCACTCACGCTTCCAAACACCTCTGGAGGAAATCTCGCTCCCTGGTCGATTTCCTTCACTTTAAGCTTATGTTCTCTTCCTATAGTTCTGCCCTCTCCATTGCCAAACAATCCTTCTTTAAGTCCCTCATTTCTTTTCAGTCCTCCAATCCCCACCACCTCTTTGCCATGTTCAACTCTCTCCTCTCATCTCCACCCTCCCTATCCTGCTCGCCCTTTCTGCCACCGACTTCGCCTCCTTTTTCTCCTCTAAAATTGAGGCTATCAGACTTGAAATCGCCTCCTTGCTTCACCCTCCAGCCACCATCATCGTTCCTCCTTCCCCAACTGCCAACTCTGGTGCTCCTCCTGCCCTACATTTGGCGATGAAGTCCACTCTCTCATTCTTTCCTCTCCCCAATCTACCTGCTAACTGGATTGTATCCCTTTTTACCTCGTTTGCGCCCTCTCCCCCACTGCCTGCTCCCACCTTTAATCTTTAATACTACTTTTAATCTCTTTAATCTGTGACTCTCCACTGCCATTGTCCCCTCCTCCTTCAAACACGCCCTTATCTCCCCCATTCTTAAGAAATCCAGCCTTGACCCCACCTCTATCGCTAACTACCACCCCATATCAATTCTCCCCTATGCTTCCGAACTACTCAAGCGGATTGCCTGCAACCGCCTTTCCAGTGACCTCTCGGTTAACTCCCTCCTCGACCCTCCGATCTGTATTCCGTCCCATCCACTCCACTGAAACTGCCCTGGCCAAACTTACTAATGGCCAAATCCAAGGGTCACTTCTCCCAGCTCATTCTCTTGGAACTCTCCTTCGGCCCCATGGACCACCCTCTCCTTCTGCAAACCCTTCTTTCTCTCGGCCTCTCTTTCTCTGTCCTCTCCTGGTTCACCTCATACCTTACCAACCACTCCTTCTCTGTTTCCACTTATGACTCATCCTCACCCATTTGGAGTTCCTCAAGGCTCCATCCTCACCCTTTCCTTTTCTTGCTGTACACTACCTCCCTGGGCGATCTCATCTCTCTTTGGTCTCCAGTATCATCTCTACGCCGATGATATTCAACTCTACATCTCTTCTCCTGACCTCCCCCCTTCCTCTATCGTGTTTCTGACTGCCTTTCCGCCATCTCCTCTTGGATGTCTTCTCAAAATCAATCTTGCTAAAACTGAAGTCATTGTTTTCCCTCCTTGTAAATCTTCACACCACCTTGACCTCTCCATCAACGTTAATAACACCACCATCTCTCTTGTTCCCCAACACCACTGCCTGGGTGTTACCCTCGACTCCTCCCTTTGTTCTGCCCCCCACATTCAATCTCTTGTCCAGTCCTGTTGCTTCCAACTACGGAATATCGCCCGCATGCGGCACTTCCTCTCTTTGGATGCCGCCAAAACCATCGTCCACGCACTCATAATTTCCTTTCTTGATTACCGCAACCTTCTCTTCACAGGCCTGACATCTACCATCTCACATCCCTTCATTCCATTCTAAACACGGCTGGGAGTCTTATCTTTATTTCATACCTCTCCTTCTCTGTCTCCCCTCTCAACCTTGCCTTACACTGGCTCCCTTTCCCCTACAGAATCCTCTTTAAATTCCTCACCCTTACTTACAAGGCCCTGTCCCTTTTCACTGTCCTTATATCTCTAACCTCCTTTCCATTCACACTCCCACCTATTCCCTGCGCTCAACCAATGACCATCGTCTCTCCTCTGCACTGATCACCTCATCCCACGACAGAATTTAAGACTTCTCCGGAGCTGCCCCCCTCCATTGGAACGACCTCCCTTGGTTTATCCGTCTGTCCCCTAATCTGAGCACCGTCAAACAGGCTCTTAAAACTCATCTGTTCCTCAAAGCCTACCAGCCATCCATCTAACCTTCTCCATCCTTCCTCTCCTCACCTCCTACTCCTCTGCTCATGTTCCTCTTGTGCTTGTTCCCCTCCACTGACTCCTCTCGTATCTGCTGTCTGTTTCCCCTTCCCTTAGTATGTAAGCTCTTTTGAGCAGGACCTTCTTCTCTTGTGTCTCAATACCATCTCTTCTTCTACAACGTCACTGTACTAGCTATGCCTGAAGCTATTTGAGTCTTGGTTTTACTCGCTTTGTTCTGTACTGTTGTACCCATTATGGTCTACTGTTTGTATTGTATTTGTATTTTGCATGGCACTGCGGAGACCTTGTGGAACCATATAAAGAACAATAATAATAATAATACTATACTAGCGCTTAAGACCTGTTAGTGCATAAAACTCTATGGCAAAGGCGGCTGCTAAAAGTTAAGACCTTTATTCCATCAGTTCTAAAAGTTTATCCTGGTAACTGTGAGATCTAACAGATATTGCCCAAGATTTCAGTGACAAACTAATTTTCCTGAAGTTAATTTACAGTTCAAACTTTAAGTTGGAAAGCAGCCAAAGGATCTTCTTACAGAAATCCTAGAACTAGGACTTTCTGGGGTGTTTCCCCAGAAACTCTACATGCCTGTATTTCATCAAGCGGAGGTAAGTGTACATCCACACATTGATTGGGGAATATATGCGAATTTGAAGCTTGGCTCGTTTTGAGGTTTTTATCCAGCTGTCATCAGGTAATAAATAATATGTTTTTACTTTGATTTGTGTCATGTCACATACAAAAAGAGTCCTTCCATTATCAATACATATGGATATGGTTTTCTGGATTAAGAGAAGACTAATGATTAAGCATAATCACCTGTAAGAAATTATTGTGATCAATTTATTTTCATCTCATGGTCTGTTTTTTTCTTCTGACATTTCTTGGATTAATACAAGCTGCATATGCAATAACCAGAGTCTCTATTAAAAGTAGAATTGAGGCACAGGAATCAACAAAGTCCCAACATATTCAGCCACTATTGGCACGGCTTGTCACAGATGATGGAGCTGATAATGGTAATCAACAATGCCGGCCAGGTAGATAACAGATGCGGGTCATAGCGTTCATCACAAGCAGTGGAACAGGTATGCAGAGATCGTGACAGTACAACATACAGCAGCGATGACCCCACAGCAATGATGAATAGCAGCTTACCACGGATTGTGGAACAGGTAACAGCAGTCAGCGATGCAGGCCGAGCAGGTAACAGGTGTAGATCATAGTGTTTACCACGAGCAGTGGAACAAGTATGCAGAGATCGAGGAATTCCAACATACTGCAGCGATGACTCCACAGCAATGATGAATAGCAGCTTACCACGGATTGTGGAACAGGTAACACGTGTAGATCATAGCGTTTACCACTAACAGTGGAACAGGTATGCAGAGATTGTGACAGTACAACATACAGCAGCGATGACCCCACAGCAGTGATGAATAGCAGCTTACCACGGATTGTGGAACAGGTAACAGCAATCAGCGATGCAGGCCGAGTGTCACACGCCGGTCCCATAAACAGGTACCAGCACTGTGACTTTCCTCTTGTTAACGATGATTGAACTTTCTACCTGGTTCTAAGACATTACTTTCACACAGGTACTCCTGGTTACATTGTTCTGGACCTCCTCCCGATTCTCATTGGTTCTGAGTACTATTTAAACCTCCCATGGTTCTCTGTTCATTGCCTGTTCTTCGTGTTACTCACTCAGTACTAGGATTTGGCTTCCATAGGTTGATCTTCCTATTATCCATTGCTGTCTGGATTTGGCTCTCTCCTTATTGCTGCTGCTAACCTGCACGCTGAACTACCATTGTGAACCACTTGCTGCACCTGTGGCTCAAGTTCTCCATCTCTACCCGGCTGGCTCAACACCGCTATTTCTTCATTGTGAGATCTACTGCCGAGTTACCTGTCACCTGTAGTTCCACGCTTGGCTCAGCTGAAACTTCACTCCACTGCTAACCTGCACGCTGAGCTATTATTGTGAACTGCTTGCTGCACCTGTGTCTATTACCACAGCTCAAGTTTCTCACTTCTAACTGGCCGGCTCAACACTGCTGTGGTTTTACTATTGGATCTACTACTGAGCTATCTGTCACCTGTAGTTCCACGCACGGCTCAGATATACTTCGCTCCTCCGCTACTTCTAGGTAACGAACTGTTTGATGCACTTATGTCCATCTATGTCACTTGGGATTGTTCTCTGTAGAATCAACGAGTTCAACGCCTTTACTTTTCTACAATGAGAATTACCGCTATACCAGTAACTCACCTGCTACATGGAATCACCTTAGTTTACGGATCAGCTACTTCTATATTATTATTCTGTTTGGACGGTTGCTGTATCAGTGATTCACATATCTCTGCCGTGTGTTACTTTATTGGATCTAGCATTCTCCATTCATCATCCTCAGCATTGAACGCTTGCGCTACTCATCCCCTGCAGTTTTCAAAGGTTACCTATTGCGAAGTGGCGTGTTGTGAGTTGTTTCTTCAAGTGACTAACCTGCCGTGTGTTCTGTTTCTGCCGTTATATATATATTCATCATTCCTGTATCCATTGTGTCCTAACCTCCACTACCCTCTGCTAGTGCTTGTCTGGGAGACCGCGACCTGCGGGACAGGAGCAGCGGAGTCCATATCCCTTTGCGGGGATCCCTGGTGAAAACCTCCTACCCGTTAGACTCCCCACTCCTGGGCAAGTTCCATCTCGGCAGAGGCAGGGGATCTATAAAAATCATTCAGAGCAGGTAACAGGTGTAGATCATAGCGTTTACCACGAGCAGTGGAACAAGTATGCAGAGATCGAGGAAGTCCAGCATACAGCAGCGATGAACATACGGCAGTGATAAATAGCAGCTTACCACGGATTGTGTAACAGGTAATAGCAGTCAGCGATGCAGGCCGAGCAGGTAACGGGTGTAATTCATAGCATTTACCACGAGCAGCAGATAAACTCAGTTTCCACAGATATGCATCCCAACAGAGACATCAGAGTAACAGATATGACTTGAAGAACCAGCAATGCAAGAATGAAAGGAGAGGCCTTAAAAATGGAGGCTGACCAATGGTAACCTGACCAGTACACAGGTGTAGCAAACACAGGTGCAGACCACGACTGATCGTCTGCACTAGAACAGGAATTAAAGTGACAGTCAGTGTTTAGAGGGTCGGGTAGAGGTACCCGGGGAGCGGAGTGTGACAACATCCCTAAAGCATAGTGGTGGGTTAGTTGACAATATTAACCCTCATCTGTGTGGTAGGGAATATAGATTGTAAGCTCCTCTGGGGCTGTGAGTGATGTGCATGATAAAATATTCTCTGTAAGGCACAGATCATTATGTAGGTGCTATATGAAAACCTGTCAATAAATAAATCTTATATTAGAAATGCTAAAAGAATCCCAGATATACTTCTATCTTTTGATGCTAAAAACGTGTTCAATAGAATATCGTGGAAATTTATATCCCTCACTCTGGAAGTTGTTAGCATCTATGGAGATTTCCTTACAGGCATATTTGCTCTATATTCAGACCCATCAGCAATGATAGTGATCAATGGGACACCATCCAATAGGGTTATTATCCGAAACGGTACTAGATAAAGATGTCCGCTGTCGTCCATGTTCTTCACTCTGGTTATTGAACCCTTACCGGCAGTCATTAGATCTTCACAATTATACCAGGAAAAGTTTCCTCCGCTCTCTTTCAGATTACAAACTGATCTGGCTTTGTGGCGCTCCTTTAAAATTTATTGGTTAGGCAGTATAATTATGTATTCCTTATTTATCTTTAAGCTTTAGTCTTCTTGCCTTAAGGTGTGTTTATTCTGCACCATTTGTGCAGCGTGCATGTAACATGTACATTAAACCCCTTAATACTTAAAAGATCACAGGAGACCAAATTCGGCTTATTTTTTTATTCCATGCTTCTTAATTGCACTTAGCTTAACCTAAATGCTAAACAACTGAGTGTCATGCTTCATAATTGCACTTAGATTATCCTTAATTCTTCTGCATTGGGACCATTACCATTTTGCACTTAGATTAACCTTAATTCTTCTGCATTGGGACCATTACCATTTTGCACTTAGATTAACCTTAATTCTTCTGCATGGGACCATTACCATTGTCAGCGTGTCTAAACCTTGCACCTTGTCTAAACCTAACTTATTTGTTTTTTCTTTTCTTCTTTTTTTCTTTTTTTTGTATTTTCTGAATGCTCTTTAGGGTGAGGTGACTCCGGCAGGTGGAGAAGGTCACCGTCACGTCTTATGCCTCTAAAACGTCAGACGATTACGTCTGTAACCTGTAACAATGAAAAATAACAGCTTATTAAGTTAAAGATTCACTTTTTCATGGTAGACAGAATTTGTTGAGGAAATCTTGTACAACACTGGTCTAGACTGTAATTTATACATTAGCTGGAACATATATATTTACCTCTCCGTGTGCCTTTAGTAACGGTCACACGCTTCTTCTGCCTTGTGTACCGTCTCCTCTTCCGGGAAGTCACTGCCCGAGTTTTGGGCAGGTGGCCCTTCTTTTGTTTCCTTTGATAGGCCATTGTTGTAGCCTATTTGCCTTCAGCCAGGAGCAAATGACTTGTGGGCTCCCAGACCCCCCTTTTATACCCTGAGACTACTTATGATGTCATATGGGTGGGGTTTGGGTGTGGTCTGGCCAATTTTTGTGACATTGTCAATTTGTCATGTGGGTGTGGCCAATTAACCAGTCATAAGGGTCACACTAAACATTAACATCTGCGTTCACAGCAACAATAAAACAGGTGACTGAAATATACGTTCCAGGAGAAGAAAGAAGCAAGCTTTATATTTGGTTTGTAAACACAATCACATATGTTTGGAAACGGTGTGAAAAACAGCTCAAACAGACCTACACGTAGTGGGAGGGTTATTAAGTACAGCCAGGGTTTCCAGCTGTCAGTAAATTTATTGACACTAAAATAACTGAATTTGCTACTAGTCAATAACAAAAGTAAATGTCAGAAAAAAACACCATGAGATGAAGATAAATTGATCACAATAATTTCTTACAGGTGATTATGCTTAATCATTAGTCTTCTCTTAATCCAGAAAACCATATCCATATGTATTGATAATGGAAGGACTCTTTTTGTATGTGACATAACACAAATCAAAGTAAAAACATATTATTTATTACCTGATGACAGCTGGATAAAAACATCAAAACGAGCCAAGCTTCAAATTCGCATATATTCTCTAATCGATGTGTGGATGTACACTTACCTCCGCTTGGTGAAATACAGGCATGTAGAGTAAGTACTCCTCTGTGAAGTGAGTTGGTAAGATGCCAGCAACTTGCCTCCACAGCCTGCGGGTTCGCTGGGTAACCATCACTGGGTATAGGATCCCCACTACCCTCGTTATTGTAGCACCCAATGCTCCATTGGACATTGAGCTGGACAACATCATGGGGTATATTTACTATATGGTAGGTTTGAAAAAGTGGAGATGTTGCCAATAGCAACCAATCAGATTCTAGCTAGCATTTATATAGTGCATTCTACAAAATGACAGATAGAATCTGATTGGTTGCTATAGGCAACATCTCCACTTCTTCAAACACGCAGTTTAGTAAATCTAGCTCCAAATGTCTTCTCAAAAACATTGAACAGATATGAGATAAATGGGATGAGATCATCATAGATTTACCCACCAGTCGTCACCTACCCACTCAATCCGATGCCGAAAAGCACTATAGGGTCAACGTTTTCTATGTAGCTGTAGACTCCAATCTCTCTGGTTTTCATCCTCCATTTACTTCATTGGAAGTAATTTGTGACTTGTTTAAGTTTCTTTAGGAGTTAAACAAAATGAGTATTGAAGCCCTGTGCTCCGCAGATGAAAACTTTCAGCAACAACACAAGAAAGATATTGCCCAAGATCTCAGTGACACACTCACTTTCCTGAAGTGAATTTATAGTAGAAACTTTAAGCTGGAAAGCAGCCAAAGGAACTTCTTACAGAAATCCTAGAACTTTCTGGGGTGTTTCCCAACATCAGAGTTTATTTGCACATTTTCCTCAGTTTGTCAGCATCTGTTGCTTCTAATGAACGTTCAGTGTGCTGAAGAACGTAAAAAGCTATCATCGCTCAACTATGGGGCAAGAACATTGAATGGGCTAGCCATGCTCAATATTAACTGTGGCGTGGCACAAAAGCTGGATTTTTCCAAATCGATTGCAGAAAAAAAAGCTAGAAAAGCACTTCTAATTTGAAATCTCCAAAATTCCAGTACATCAGTATTATATATATATATATATATATATATATATATATATATATATATATATATATATATATACACAGTAATTATTTGTAAATTTTAATAAAGTTAAGCAATAAAATCAATTTAAAATACATTTTTATTGTTTTTGGGTTGTTTTTTTTTTTAAGAAAAGGGAGGTGTGGGGGCCTCTTAATTTGGGTTTCCCTGGGCCTTGATGAACCTCTGATAGGGCCTGGTTCTTAGTGTTGATCACTGAACATCTAGGTGGAATTGATCCACTATGACCCAGTATTCTAACATGCCCTAAACTATATCTGCAGAGCTCTTAAAAGGTATCCGATAAACAATAGAGATATTATATTTTAGAGGGAGAGGCCACTACAGTTTAAGATTGAAGGTATTTTTTGTGTTTTGTACCAATTTTTTGCATTTGGATTATGTGGTTTTGGAATGGAGATTAAACTTTGGTCACTCGTATACATTTTATACTGTTTTTGGGACAGTCAAGGTATTTTTTGTTAGTTGTGTGATGTCATTTGTAAAAATTCATGAATAGTCATTGAGGGATGTTCTGAAAAACGTAAATGTTGCAGATTTTTGAATGTTTTTAATTTTGTTGAAGGTAAATAACAAAGGCTCCAAATTCACACAAGACACTCAATAGTAATCATTTGTGGGCATTTGGAGAATTCTAAAAGGTATCCCTAATATTTACGATAAATTAAGATATTTCTAGAGCACTGACTCGAAGGGGTAAATGTATCAAGCTGTGAGTTTCTGGTGGGTTTGAAAAGTGGAGATGTTGCCTATATCGACCAATCAGGTTCTACTTATCATTCATTTAGTACATTCTACAAAATATCAGTCTGATTGGTTGCTATAGGCAACATCTCCACTTTTCAAACCCGCTGGAAACTCTCAGCTTGATACATTTGCCCCTAAGAGTTTTTTGTGTGTATCTTCATTGGGTTAATACTTTTTAGCAATGCATTTCCCATTTTATTTGTATTTTGTGTTGCAAATACCCTTTTTATGTTTATTGTTTCTCTGTATCAGAACTTTTTAAATTGCATTGGTTTGAATTTTGTGCCAGCATGTTTTAGGGAAAACTTGGATTGTGATGGAATCCGAGCTTGTTTTCTAGGAGTTCCAAATGGATAATCGTTTTGCCAGTGGATGCTTAGTAATTGCCAAATCCTCACTATAGGGAAATAGAGCTGATTACAGTACCAGTTATGAACAGTACAGTCATGGCCAAAACTTTTGAGAATGACAGTATTGAGTATTAGTTTTCACAAAGTTTGCTGTTTCAGTGTTTTTAGACCTGTTTGTCAGATGTTACTATGGTATACTGATGTAAAATTACAGCATTTCATAAGTGTCAAAGGCTTTTATTGACAATTACATTAAGTTTATGCAAAGAGTCAATATTTGCAGTGTTGACCCTTCTTTTTGAGGACCTTTGCAATTCGCCCTGGCATGCTGTCAATCAACTTTTGGGCCACATACTGACTGATGGCCGCCCAGTCTTGCCTAATCAATGCTTGGAGTTTGTCATAATTTGTGGGTTTTTGTTTGTCCACCCGCCTCTTGTGGATTGACCACAAGTTCTCAATGGGATTGCCATGTTTTGATCCCCGAGCCACTTAGTTATCACTTTTGCCCTGTGACAAGGTGCTGCCTCATGTTAGAGAAGAAATTGTTCATCACCAAACTGTTCTTGGATGGTTGGGAGAAGTTGCTCTTGGAGGATGTTTTGGTATCATTGTTTAATCATGGCTGTGTTCTTAGGCAAAATTGATTCTTTGCATAAACTTAATGTAATTGTCAATAAAAGCCTTTGAAACTAATGAAATGCTGTAATTTTACATCAGTATACCATAGCAACATCTGACAAAAAGGTCTAAAAACACTGAAGCAGCAAACTTTGTGAAAACTAATACTTGTGTCATTATCAAAACTTTTGGCCATAACTGTATAAAAGGTAGAATGACTATTTAAAATAAGAATCTAGATGTGTATGATGTCCATCTTTTAACTACTTTGGGGAATAAAGTATCAGAAATGTAACTCAATTCTATCCTTTGTATTTTTATATTATGCAAAACCATAGATTTATCTGTCTCTGAAACATCTTTCTTTTTAAATTGTTTTACTACAGCAGCAGTAACAAACATAAACTTCTGGGATTTGGGCCACATTACAGTATTTTAGGAGGGTCTTCCTAAGTCTTATTAGAACCAAGGCTCTCCCTACAGCTGGAGTGCTCCAGTAATGACATCACTGGGCTTTCCCATAGGTGTGGAAGTCTGGCCGCCTTAAATACTTGGCCTGGGGAGCCCGAAAAATATGGGAACCCTCACAAAACATCCAGTGCACTGAGGCCCGGTTCCTGTGGATGGTGGTGTAGAATAAAAGCTACTTCCTGATAAGCAAAGAACATAGCTCCTGGCTCCTGGCTCGTGCATACAACAAGGGGTTAAAGGAAGTAACTTAAAGCCAGGTGCAGCGACTGCAATTATCCGCAGATATTTATTACTGACCAGCCATGTGCCTTGCTGAATTAGGCCCATACATTTGTTCTTATTGATGTAAAATGTTCAAGCATAAGATAGTTGGGAATAATTAAGGAAATAATGCCCAGGCAAATATGAAGGAGTGAGACACCCTGAAACATTAATAGAGGTAATAACCTGGGTAAAACTGACAGAGCAATTCTATCTAGTGTGGCATTAATATCATATGTAGTGTGGCCTTTATGGGTTTTTTTGGCATTCATTGGGGCTTGCTATTGGTGCTCATATAAAAGGAGCGTGGAGATCCCTTTCCTTCCTTCCTTCCACAAGTATATTTGTAGTCGGTGGTGACTGCAATTCTTGGCACCAAGTCTGACTGTCAAGTGGACAAGAGATCCATCTTCAAATATATTTTTCTGTGTTGCGTAGACAATGTGCTTTACAGGTTACCTGGCTCCAGGCAGATCAGTTACTAAGAGCTACAGATAATGAAAAGTTTTAAGCTGAATATTTGTAGAGAAGTTTTTGCGGGATTCCTATATTATGTGATGGCCGCAGATACGAAGGTGTTTGCTTTCCCTGCGTCCCTCCGTTCCGCACCACACAGCCACTGCTGGTGTGTACACATCTAAGTGCAAAGCCAAGATGTGTCATAAGTAGGTTAGTGCAATAACATTTTTCCTACTGACTCACACAGCGCAGATATTCCACAACCACTAGTAATTCTGGCCGGTCGCAGTTATATGTGTACTAATTGTTTCCTTTTGCTTCCAAGAACTTCTCGAGTGCCAGCTCTATTCACTCCATATTCTGACAGGGATAAAACCCTCTAACACTGTTAACAACGCCAAAGTAAAAAAAAAACAAAAAAAAACCACACAGCCAGTTCTCATGGAAATCAGCCCAGCATTTGTACTTGCTAAAAATGTCAACTCAGGGCCAGTTCACATTTCCACATCTTTAGTTTTAATAAACTTTAAGCTCAAGTGTATCCAGAGAGAATTTGGTTTGAATCACGCTTCACTACTAACTCTTTCCAGCAAGATTGAATCGTCAAAATCCTAAAGAGACATCTCAGTTCTTCTACGGTAATGCTCTTGAAGGAATAACACTACTATTCCCATTCAGAAGTTGGTGTCATATTGCTGACGTGAGTAAACATTCATCTATAAAATGTGCTCAATGACGCCATCGCATGCATGCTGTTGGACGCTGCAGCAATAGGTGCATATGTGAACGCACAGATTGCTGGGATCCATCATTTCAGCACGTGGCTCTCCCTACCACTACCACCAGGGATGACAACGCCAAATGAGCAGGAGAGACCACCATAACAACAAGCATCTATACCAGCGGTTCTTAAAGTGTGCGGCGCGGCTCCCAGGGGTGCTGCAGCACTGTCACAGGGGTGGTGCAGCCAGGAAGAGAAAAAACAAACAAACAAACAAAAACTTACCAATCCGACGGTGCCCGGGACCCAGCATCCTCCCTCCTCGCTTGTCACTGAATGTCGGGCGTGATGATGCAGATGGGGCAGAGTGAGGGGACACAGAGGGGGGCAGAGTGATGGGACATAGGTGCGGCAGAGTGAGGGGACACGGGCACAGAGTGTGTGGACGCAGGGGCACAGAGTGTGTAGAGATGAAGGAGGGCACAGAGTGTGTAGAGATGAAGGAGGGCACAGAGTGTGTAGAGATGAAGGAGGGCACAGAGTGTGTAGAGATGAAGGAGGGCACAGAGTGTGTGGAGATGAAGGAGGGCACAGAGTGTGTAGAGATGAAGGTGGGTGCAGTGTGTGTGGAGATGAAGGAGGGCACAGAGTGTGTGGAGATGAAGGAGGGCACATAGTGTGGGGAGATGAAGGGGGCACAGAGTGTGTGGGGAGATGAAGGAGGGCATTATAGAGTGAGTTAAATGTAAATTATTCTTTGACAGAAATATAATTGAAAAAATTATATAAAAATATTATTTTCCCTTGGATTTCTGTGTATTTTTGCATACAACTAAATAAGAATTTCTGTACTGACCTAAATACTTATTACGCTTTTTTGACCCAACTAATTATAAAACGGGACTGCTCAGTAATTATTTTGGAGG
The DNA here is from genome assembly GCF_038048845.1 of Mixophyes fleayi. Classification (NCBI taxonomy): domain Eukaryota; kingdom Metazoa; phylum Chordata; class Amphibia; order Anura; family Limnodynastidae; genus Mixophyes; species Mixophyes fleayi. The sequence goes on along the minus strand of NC_134409.1, from coordinate 23,519,987 downwards.
GGTGCCTTGAAAAAATTATGGAGACTCTAAGGGTGCCGTGAACTGCAAAAGTTTGGGAGCCACTGATCTATACAGTACAGATAAGAGAAGTGAAAATGGAGCATACATAGAAGAGTAACAATGAATTATAAATATTACAGTAATAAAGATAAAGCATATTGGGGCCTATTTATTAAGCCATAAGGCTTTTTCTCACATGGTTTAGGCATTTATAAGTTACATAGCTATGTAACAAAAGCCTAACGCAGGATATATCATAGATATCTCCTGCATTAGGCTAAGTTTTGCATTAATCCGCAGTCACCATAATTTTCAATGGGGACTGCGGTCTGGGGCAATTTAATAAGCTCCAAAAAGTCTAGCTTTTCGAGGCTTTGGCCCATTGTCTAACCCCATATGAAGATGGTATGAGCCATTCTACCCTGCGGGGGGAGCATTGCGGTTGAGGGATCTTCGGATCTCTCACCGCAGCCTTCCTGGTCTCCTCTATGGTTACTATCGCAAAGTGGCTTTGGGCATGGGTGACCTTAGTTCGCACGGAAAGCCACTATGGGATAGTAACCAGAGGGGAGAAACAGACTACCACAGTTGTAAGGTAAGTAAAGTAGTCGCCGGGACAGCTTCCTATCGAATACGCTGTCCCGGGATCATTTTTTATTAAACTCATCCGAAAAGTCATCTGTCATTGTTGCAATGACAGATGATAATTATTGGGGCAAAATCCTGTTAATTAATAATTACCGTATTTCCCCATGTATATGACGCTCCACTGTATAAGACGCACCTATATAAATCATGTGAAAAAATTGAGGATAAACACTATCCTGAATTTTTTCACAGAGTAATTGTGCAGCATATACAGAGGAGAGACAACGCTATAGTCAATTCTGACTTACCCTGTGAGATGATTCCTCTGTCTGGTAAAGTCTTCTTTCTTCTGTCCGTCTGATCCTGATGCTGGAAACCCGTTTAAGGTCCTCTTCGCGATGTCCGGGTGTCCTTTCAGGACCTTGACAAGGTCCTGAAAGGACATCCGGACATCTCGAACAGGACCTTAAGCGGGTTTCCAGCATCAGGATCAGACGGACAGAAGAAAGAAGACTTTAGCGGACAGAGGAATCATCTGACAGTGTAAGTGCTACTACCCCTGTATAAGACGCACCCAGTTATTAGACCCAAAATTTGGGGGGAAAAAGGTGCGTCTTATACATGGGGAAATACGGTAGGCCCCATTGTGTTATATGTCAGTACTGACATTGCCTGATATCTTTAACAACTATAGGTGTTTACAATTGAGTATAGTATACTGACAGGGAATATAACTGTGGTTACCTGCAAGGTTTTTGTGTATTTAATATTAGAAAGGATACGGATGGGCTTTGGTATACATAGCATCAAACAAAAGTGTGGAAACAGTACAAATAATTAACGAGGATCCTCCCAGGGTATTGAAAATTGCTTGCCTTTATTTTACATTCTCTTCAAGCTAAGCTAGGTACACACTTGCCTAATTTTCCACCAACTTTTTATGCCGATCGATTTAACATCCGATTGATGGTCCGATTGCTCGGTCTGTAGACTGTATACACACCAGCCTCGTTTTAGACGATAAAGCGGCAGAACTTTCACTATAGTTAACAACCAAAAACACATAAAAACAGAAGACAACACTGTCTCTTCATTCATTCATACTTTTTTCCCTACAATGGATACAGTAGAAGAGTTTATTATGCACGAATAGTCGGCACCCACAATGCTCCATTCTGTCGGGTATCATTGCTGATTGGTCCACAGCAGAAGCGAACGCCTATGTGCGAGTGTTCAAAATTACTGTGGACCCTGTCTGGCGCCGAGGGATGTGAGAAGATGGCGGGTGAGGAGCAGGTGTCGGTGGGGGTTGGAGCAATGGAGGCGGAGATGTGGTGGGGAAGGGAGATGGTCAAGAAGAAGAAGAAGAAATAAAATTTACAGCAGTTAAAAGAGCAAAACCAATGAGCCCAAAAGCGGTGGAGATGATGGTAAAAGTACTGGACCAGTACGACTACTACTGTCAACAGCGAGAATACCAAAAAGTTAATAATAGAAAGGAGCTGAAAATGCAAAAACTACTGCGATTACTGAAGGTAAAACTTGGTAAGAAAATAAATAAATTCCAAGTTCAGAAGAGGTGGTCCGACCTTAGAAAAATAAAGAGCGAAGGAGACTGGAGCGTAGAAACATAAAAATTAATGGTGATAAGAGCAGCTTAGATACCACTGATACCACTTATGTAACACCTGTTATCAAACAAGAAAAGATTGATATTAAATACGAAGATATGAAAGAAGTTATACAAGAAAGTATTTAAATGAACATGTGTAGGCAACACAATGCTTTGGGCACATACCTGTACCGTTATAGTAACCTGTTTTACAGAACCTATGGAGGTTAAGCCCGCTATTGTACCAGAGGGACCACAACACAAACTGATCTCGAGCAGTGTGCAAGGTGAGCAAATGGGACTCTTTCTGGTGTTGGATAAAGACTTTTGTTAACTTTATTACAGATATAGAAGTTTATTGCTAAACATTTTTTATTTCATGTTTCGTAGATACCATCGTCATATCCGATGAAAGTTCTGAGGGAGATAAAAACGTCTTAAAGCTCAACGATTATTTTAATGAAATAACAGCGATTATAAGTGACGTCAAGAAAAAAATTAAAAAGCTTGAGAAGAATTTTGTTGAAATGTGTATGCTGTTTGAAACGGTTCTGCTACAAATCACTAGCACCTTTAAAGTGTAGTACTATTGTTATAACTTTTATTATTCTGCACTAAATATTTTTTTTCTGCAATGAAACTGTTGCATTAACACTGTGTGGGTTATTCTGGGTGTGCTACAAATATTAGTTAATAAAGGTTAATATTAGTTTATAAAGTTTCTTAGTTTATTAGTTTATAAAGGTATAAGTTTAGAAAGGGTAAATATGAATAGGTTCCCAATATAGATGTAAAGAGTTACATAACACACGTGCGTTACACACGTGTAATGGTCTGCAACCATACAGGTACAATACACATGTATACAAAACACAAAAAAAGTGTGTATTCTCGTACAATACATGGACACTGTAATAGAATTAGCCATTCTGACATACACATATTTTGCTCTACAAAATAATGTGTATTGTGTGGACCCAGGGACCTAATTAAGAAGGCAGACATAAGCAATACACATAAAAAATTAAGTCCTGTTGTGGAGTGAATACAATTGTGTATCTGTCCGCATAGGAATGAGTGCCCCTAAGAAAATTGCCTTGGCCATTTTAACATTCCAAATAAAAAAGTTAGTTATTTGCTCAGTGACTAATTGTTCCAGTATTATTAAATCATGTTCGTGTTATTAGTGTAAGCTATTACCCTCTAATTGTAACGATCAGATGATGTCAGTGGTATATATTGTTCATAAAAGTATTTATTGCATATAATAAACCACTAAACCAATACCCAATTGGTAATAGGCATACAAACTAGCACAAGTCAATGAAACATATAAATGCACCAATAATTACACTAAAGGATTACCAATAAATATGGCAACAACCAAATTAAGAGGTCATGGCTAAATAACTAAAAGATAAATAGATTAAAATAAATTAAAATACCACATGTATAAAAAATATCACATATATAAAAAAAAATCATAGGTTGTCGGAGTTCAATTTCATTGTCCTAATAACTAAACAGCAGCACAATGACGGTTTGGAATGGACAAATATTCCCTTTTCAATTACCAATGTCTTGTAAACTTGGTCCAAAAGTCTATAGCAGATAGTAGTATATTATATAGTATATTAATCCTATTACACTTAGGGATAGATTTACTAAACTGCGGGTTTGAAAAAGTAGAGATGTTGCCTATAGCAACCAATCAGATTCTAGCTGTCATTTATTTAGTACATTCTACAAAATGACAGCTAGAATCTGATTGGTTGCTATAGGCAACATCTCCACTTTTTCAAACCCGCAGTTTAGTAAATATACCCCTTAGTGCCAATGTACGCAGAATGCTACTTATTAAACCTGATTGGTCCACAACGTTGTTGTCCAGAAGTGTAACATTGTTTCAAAAATCCCATTTTTGAACTAGTCCCATACTTGGTAAGAAATATACGCACACCTTGGCTGTTTTATGCTTTGTAAATAATCTGCTGAAATGTATATTTACAAACAGCTGAAATCAGCTATAGTGTTAAACAAGTTTTAAATACAGAAGCGGTCCTACCTTATTGTTTGCTAAGTATAGATAACTCAGATTTGACAACTGTTCAAACAAGTCATCAGCCAACCCTGAGAGAGAGAGGGAGAGAGAAAGAGAAAGAAACAGCTTTAATATTGGCATATTGTCCATATTTCATTAATTTGCTACATCTATATATAGATCCAGATGTGTTTGTACTAGAATGTATGGCTGGCAACCAACTTTGTATCTCAGCCAGGTCTGACACAGTAGAACATTTTCCTATTTTCCTTTCAGTTAGTTTGCCTTTGAAGAGTTCGGGTTTTAAGTTGCTGACGCAGAGCTTGTTACAATGAGGGTGATTTAGAGTTGTACAAGAGTGCATTGTGTAGAATAATGTTGTGTGTAAATGTAAAAATAGCTGCATTGTGCATGTGCTCAACTTGCTCTGGTATTTCGTGGTACATGGATCTGATGCTTGTGGCCCCTTGATCCTGGAAAGTACAGGAAGTGAGTACAGACGACAGTTAAGCACGACTTGGGTCTTATTTTGGGTTAAATGTATCTTTGAAATACATTTCTATATAAACTGCTGTTACACAAGACGGGTGCAGCTCTCAAATTGATGATGCTCCACATGCACAAAGGACTTCTTTTTACATTGAATTCTTGGGCAGCACAGTGGCCTAGTGGTTAGCACTTCTGCCTCACAGCAGTGGGGTCATGAGTTCGATTCCCAACCATGGTCTTATCTGTGTGGAGTTTGTATGTTCTCCCTGTGTTTGCGTGGGTTTCCTCCAGGTGCTCCGGTTTCCTCCCACACTCCAAAAACATACTGGTAGGTTAATTGGCTGCTATCAAAATTGACCCTAGTCTCTCCCTCTCTGTCTGTCTGTCTCCCTGTCTGTGTCTGTGTGTGAGTGTGTGTCTATATTAGGGAATTTAGACTGTAAGCTCCATTGGGGCAGGGACTGATGTGAGTTCTCTGTACAGCGCTGCGAAATTAGTGGCACTATATAAATAAATGATTATGATGATGAACTCTTTCTCAGAAAAACAGCACTATAGTTTCGCCCTTGATTCTTGTCTATATATGGGAATGAGTATAACTTCAAAATACAGCGCAGGTGCTTATCTTACAACGATAGCAAAAAAAGAAATGAAGCTTGCCCTCTAAAATTGTATGACAGATGCATTTATTTTAGGCAATTTTACAGTCTGACAACTCCAATGGCTCCTAAATTCTGTGATTATTTTTGATTCTAGCCACAAATTGTTTGCTTCTCCCATAGGGCCTGATTTTAAGTTAGGAGCAAAGCAAAGGAGCAAAAATGTAAAATATGGGGACAGATTTCAAGATGGGGTAGGGCATGTCCTAGATCAACTTTAATTGCAGTGTAAAAACAAAGCTATGAAGTATTTGTGTGCTACATGAAAAAACAGCCAGTATTTTCCTAACGTGCAAAAAAATAAGTCCATTTGTACCCCCCCCGCATTGTAATATGGTTTGTCCAGGTGCAAAGTTTCTACTTTTCTTTGCTTTGCTCCTAACTCAAAATCAGGCCCATAATCTACACAACTTCCACACAGTATCCCAACAACGCTGTCGTCTCTATCTTATTACATAAGTTTCTGCTCTCACCTCTTGAAGTGAGACGATTGTTCTGTAAGTTGAGGGTTTCCAGTCTGTAAAGTCTGGTCAGATCTTCTGGTGGAATCTCTTGTATCTGGTTATTCTATACAAGTTACAAAAGGAGGTCAGCTCAGTGTACGGTGTTTCAGGCTATAGAGTACAGAAAGTAGGAGAATAGTACATAGTAATAAGCACAGAGTAGAGTGCGGAGCAGAGTGCAGTAAGTTCCCGAGCACAGAACAGACTGTTGAGTATTCATGTGTCTAGTCCGCTCTAAGCAACGGAGGATAGTGCGATCCCTCCAGTATCTCTCATCAATACATGCTACAGTATACACCCCCAATCTTGGCCTCTAATCCATGTGCTTTACTGTAAAAATAAAACTGTAAATGTGAAATTAGAGGTACGATTGTCATATGCACATTGAGAGAAGCACATTTTGGGGCAGCACGGTGGCTAAGTGGTTAGCACTTCTGCCTCACAGCACTGGGGTCATGAGTTCAATTCCCGACCATGGCCTTATCTGTGTGGAGTTTGTATGTTCTCCCTGTGTTTGCATGGGTTTCCTCCGGGTGCTCCGGTTTCCTCCCATACTCCAAAAACATACTGGTAGGTTAATTGGCTGCGATCAAAAATTGACCCTAGTCTCTCTGTCTTTGTATATATTAGGGAATTTAGACTGTAAGCTCCAATGGGGACAAGGACTGATGTGAGTGAGTTCTCTGTACAGCGCTGCGGAATCAGTGGCGCTATATAAAAAAAATGATGATGATACATTCATAAATTACATTTTCTTTGGCAAAAAATATGACAGTGTGTTTTATGCAGAGCAGTTCAGACCTGCAGAGATAGCTGGTTTGTAAATTCGGGGAGGTCAACGGGGAACTCCCTCAGGTTCACTCCTGCACAGTCCACGACCCCTTCTTGGGTACAGGTACAATCCTTGGGGCATTGCAGGGCTGTAGGGGTGGGCTTGGCCTCTTTCAGTACGCCATCAAAGTCTTCATAATTTTCCTCTTCTGTAGGAATCTCCAGTATATAGTCATACTCCTCTTCCTCTTCCACCTCCTCTTGTCCATGGATTCCATGGGAGGACACCAACATGAGCAAGAAGAGAGAAACCGGAACACTGGGACACATTTCAGAAAGGCTGGAAGAACAAAGAACAATGGACACAGTTTTTGGTTTGTGTTTCTTCTTCTTTTTTTTGGGGGGGGGGGGGGGGGAGGGGGTTGCGGTTACTATGTTTTTAATGAGTCTGGGATAAAGTAACGAGCAAATCACAAATTAATGCTAATCAGCTAATTAATACAAACATCTATTCTCTGCTTTATATGTTTTCTTTTTTAGACACTATGCTTTTCGGAGATATTTTTATTGTGCATTCCCAATAAATTGAACGTGTACAAATACATATATCATCTATGTGCATCCATATAAAATCTGTTCTGTTCCTCATTGAGCTCTAACAGAGCCTTGGCTATAACACACTAATATGCTGTTATCTATAACTACCTATTAAACATCAGCTTCCATTGCACTTAAATAATAAGCTGAAAGGTTGTTGTGGGTAGAATTAATGTTGCATTACAAGTCACCCCGCATGCCCACAACTTTGGGCTCGCACATATGCGTCCATGCAGATTCGCATGATTTTGACACTTACGCCAATCTACGTGTACTCGCAATCACGAACAGATTCAGACCAGGAAGAAGACGCAGTTACACCTGGGAAAGTCGTATTATTTGCCATTGGTCGGGGGCAGGTGCAAATTCCTGACGGTGATGGTTACTGGCTGTGATTGGCTGCTTGCTAATGCTCTGCCGAAACTGTGTATCTGCTATGTGTCATCCGTAAACCAGGCCCAAGCGCTATTAGCAACCTGCCCGAATCTTAACATTTGTATATACACACAATTGTGGCTTTTTTTTTTTGGCAATGCATTTTATGCTTGCAATTTGGGGCACAATTGCGGCTCTTAATGTATATGTCACACAAAAAGCTTAGGAAAAACATGTTTATTGTCCTATTTACTAACATTGTGCAACTGATGTATTAGACAAACAGCTCTGTTTCTTTAGTTAAAAACTTATACACAGTACAACTTATACACTTATACTTATATACAGTGATGTTAATATATGTCTAACTATATAAGGAGCGAGTTGTGGTTTCATGACCTCCAGTGGGGTTATCAGTATGTGATAATGCAAAAGTTATATAATAAGTTGTATATTATAAAGTATAATAAAAGAATATATGAAGTAAACTAAAAGTAATCAAACGTAAAATAAACTTAAAGGTATTAATATTTAAATGATTAAACCTCATTCCCAAACCATAATCTTGGCGCCAGATACAGTTACATTCATACTAAAATAAATAAAGGTACATTAATTTGAATACCACGTATGGTTCTGTACATTCATTTGAACACTACGGGCCTGATTCATTAAGGAACTTAAATTAAAAAGTTTCTTATTTCATTCTCCTGGACAAAACCATGTTACAATGCAAGGGGTGAAAATTAGTTTTCTGTTTAGCACATAAGTTAAATACTGACTGTTTTTTCATGTAGCACACAAATATCAACTTTGTTTTTTCATGTAACACACAAATACTTGATAGCTTATTTGTACACTGAAATTTAGTCAGTATTTAACTTATGTGCAAAACAGAAAACTAATTTTCACCCCTTGCATTGTAACATGGTTTTGTCCAGGAGACTTAAATAAGAAACTTCTTAATTTAAGTTCTTTAATGAATCAGGCCCCAGATCTTTCCTGTATTATTTCCTCCAATATGTCTGTTTGCATATCATCATTTAGTTAGATCTATATATCATATAACATTTGGTGACGTGCCTAGTTAATGTCTTTTTTAATGTGCATTCCTTAAGAACTATCTACTACTTTTCCAGTAAACATCACCAGGAGTTTTCCTGTTTCTCAGTGGCCCAAATGTCTGGGGAGAAGGGAAATATTTACTGAATGTCTAGTGTTTGATTCTACAGAATGTAATTTGTATATGATATCCCTTAGCATTAAACTAGGACAGAGATGAGAACCTTCGTTGACACGGCATCAGTGACCTACACCCTGCTCATGAGGCACTGACCTACCCATTGCAGTAGTTGCTGAGCAGGGTTATAATTATCATAAGCTGAAGAGATTCACTAACATGTTACTGTCTCGAAGCCTTCAGGTGTTGGCGAGACTACAAGCCCCAGCATGCTTTGCCAGAAGATAGCCAGCCAATAGCTGGCAGGGCATGCTGGGACTTATAGTTTCACAACACCCGGAAAGCCACGGGTTGGCCTAGAAGCTTACCTTCATTATCCTTGCTCTTTAGAAATGAAAGCACTAAAAGCAAATTGATGCTACATAAATCCAGGGAGTTCTAAGACAAAACAATGTCTTCAATGTGTGGAATATTACTACATAATAACAGTCTTCCCTCTTTCTCATATGAGATACGAGTGGTGCGCAAAGCGACTATTACAGTCTCTGTTTACCAGCTTTATGCACATCTATTATTGTTTATATAGCTCCAATTATATTATGCAGCACTGTACAAAGGATATGAACTCATATCGGTGGCTCAGTGGTTAGCACTTCTGCCTTACAGCACACCGGTCATGAGTTCAATTCACGACCATGGCCTTACTTGTGAGGAGTTTGTATGTTCTCCCCGTGTTTGTGTGGGTTTCCTCCAGGTGCTCTGGATTCCTCCCACACTCCAAAAAACATACTGCTAGGTTAATTGGCTGCTAACAAATTGACCCTAGTCTGTGTGTGTCTGTTGATGTGTCTGTCTATGTGTGTGTGTTAGGGAATTTAGACTGTAAGCCCCAATGGGTCAGGTACTGATGTGAGTGAGTTCTCTGTACAGCGCTGCGGAATTAGTGGCGCTATATAAATACATGGTGATTATGATGATTCACATCAGTCGTTGTCCCATTGGAGCTTACACTCTAAATTCCATACCACACACACAGACACACACGCACACTAGGGTCGATTTTGTTAGAAGCCAATTAACCAACTAATATGTTTTTGGACACCCATGCAAACACATGGAAAACATACAAACTCCACACAGATAGGCAGAGCCGTAACAAGGGCGGTGCAATCACTACGACAGCTCAGGGCTCAAGGCCTAGTGGGGGGGCGCAACAACCGCCCGCTACATACTACACCCCCATGAAGTGGCAGTGGTGTCTTACGGTGGCAGTACGGCAGGACTACTTTGCCCATTGAAAGACAGCAACTGGGCAGCGCCAGGAGGAGGATGCCGGCTTCCTGCTCCTGCAGCGTCCTGACGTACAAACAATGACGTCAGGACGCGGTCAGAACACAGGCGATGAGGAGCCGACGCAGAAGGAGGACACAGGAGAAAAATGACAGAAAAAAGAGAAGCTCAGGTAAGTAAACTACTGCAGGGACTGGTGAGAAGAGGGGGCTGGAGTGAATGGGGGTGGGGGGTCTGGAGAAGAGTGAGGGGTCTGATGAGGAGAGTGTCTTTAGTGAATGGGGGGGGGTCTGGAGAGAATAGATGGAGATGCAGGGGGTTTGAGAGAAGGGGGGGGTGCTTTGGAGTTCATAAATATATGATGCATACTATGAAAACATAAGTAATGTAAAAGATCAGTAGAATATTAATTATCTAATAAGTATATTAATTATATAACAATAATTACTGTTAAATGTGGGGAAATTTGTAAGCCATAATTTGATTGTGGGGCTGGGGGAAAATAGGCCTTTGCATTAAATGGAAATGTTAATAATTTAATGGCGAGATTCTGTTTGTTAAATATGGAAGCCTTTAATTTAATGTTGGATAAGGCCAGGAATAATTTGGTTTATTAAATGGGGATGTTGTTAATTTAATGGTGGGAGCTGGTGAGGGATGAAGTATATTAATTAGATGGAAATGCTACTACTTTAATGTATGGGCTGATGTGTGGGGTATGTCTGTTTATTAAATGGCAATACTAACCACTGTGCCTCCTTTGCGCAGAAGTATTAATTTACCATGGATTACATTTTTTTTTCTGGAGAATTTGAGAGACATTAAAGTTATGAAAGTGCAAAGATATATCTCCCACAGTGTAAATGACATTCATGCCTTTTTTTGTCAAATGCACCTGATGATATGCAGCATGTATAGTTTCTGCATGTAGGACAAGTGGTATCTCCTGGGGGTAAATGTATGAATCTCCGGATTCTTCATCTCCGGCGTGTTCAGCCTCTTCAGCGCTTAAATTTAAAGCGGCGCTGCATTGTAAAGGGATTCCCTTTACAATGCAGTGCCGCTTTAAATTTAAGCGCTGAAGAGGCTGAACACGCCGGAGATGAAGAATCCGGAGATTCATACATTTACCCCCTGGTGTGCTAAATTTTGCATATTCTGATGGGAGGAGCTGGATAAACCAAGTGTCAGCTTATTGTCAGCTAGACACATGAAGGCACCCAAGTACAAAAGTGAGATTTAGTTTTGGGGAGCGAAGTAAAATAATTTTTTTTCAGCACTTTTATACACTATGGGCCTGAGTCAATTAAGGAAGGTAAGGCAAAAAAAAGGAGTAAATGTTCTTTGGGACAAACCATGTTACAATGCAAGGGGTACAAATTAGTTTATTATTTTACACATAAGTTAAATACTGGCTGCTTTTTCGTGTAGCACACAAATATTTGATAGCTATTTTTACACTGAAATTTAAAGTTGATCTAGAACATACCCTACCCCAACTATAAATCTGTCCCCACATTTTAAATTTACCTCATACTTGCCTACTTTTAGGCACTGAAGTCCAGGAGATCCCGGACAGGAGGCGTGACTAGAAGGCGGCAGGGCGCGGGGCACGGTCAATCGCTTCATTTTGCCCCCTGCATCGAAAATAATGTTTTGATGCGGGGGCGGGGCCAAAATGATGCAATTCACCGCAAATCGCATTATTTTGGCCAGGACATTCCGGCAGAGTTGGCAAGTATGATTTATCCACCCTCCAATGCAACATGGTTTTGCCCAGATTCAAAGTTACTCCTTTTTTATGCTTTGCTCTCCTTAATGAGAACATTTACAAACCAAAGTAAGGGTTATTAGAGGAGTGTAGATAGGAGGACATGTTACAAAGAGATTTGTAAACCACAAATATGTTAATATAGACTGAAATTTTGGACATTCCAAAGGTATTAATTACATATTCAGGAGATATATCGCTGGCAAGTGCCAGGGCAATGTCTGAAATGTGCTTTACATGAGCATTGTGCCTTTAAATAGCCAGTTTCATTCCAAAGGGTCTGCAGAGAAAGTTAAAGTCCAGCATATATCAGTCACAGATGCAGTCTATCCACTTGTCTGTAGCTGTGCTATGACTAGGGCTTACTTTGAATATCCCCAGCTGTTTTACTAATCACCAGATCCAAGTTCCTTGGCAAAAGTACACGCAGGAAAGATAAAAAAAAAAAATTGGCCAAAGCCGCTGACGATATTTAACATTTCTCTTGTGTTTGACAATCTCAGTGTGTGAGCAGTGCTGGTGGTTTCCACATCGTGATGGGGCCTCTTACTGACATGGGAAATGTACAAAACCAGACACAGACGTCTGCGTACCTGTGTCACTGCACCGCAATCACAATGACAGATTAGAAAACAACAGGCACGTTAATGAGGTCTCTATGAAAACGGACAGTGGTGTTCCCAGCGTGATGTGAGCAATCATAGTGTGGACTAAGGCAATCCAGCTCTTAGAAGTACAGTCTATTAAATGCTGAACAAAATAAGATACGTCAACAAGACGTCCAAGTAACAGCTAACCCACGCAGTACGAGTCTCGTGGTATAAATTGCACATATATGTTCTAGCTGTTATGGTCTGCAGGCTAGTTTAATGTTATTATTATGTAAGGAGGGGCTTAGCAGCTGTCTAGTGTACTAGTATAGGACAGAGGGCGAAAATCACTATTGCCAGTGAAAATAGGCTTTTTTATTGTCTTCTCCCTATAATTAAGAGTTAGCGCCGGTGACAGCACTGATATCATTGGTAATAATCCCCTTTGCCTGGTGAAGCCTTTATACAATTATTGCTGCGGTACTGTCGCTATACCTCTTCTGATCTGGGCTTTCATTTGAACTGTGCAGATGGCGAGCCAGCTTACACATGCCCATATCCGCAGCAATGATCCTGCCTCTGTGATCATTTTTTGTTGCAACACTCCTATATCAACCAAATTCAATTTCAATTTCTGAACTGTCTGAACTAAAATGCCAGAAGCAGTATGACACTGAGACACAAGCCTATCACTCCCCCTTTCTCTTTGCTAGCAGCGTTTCACTCCTTTCTATTTTTTTTGCTCATTTATGTTCTTACACTATTTTAACATAATTTTAAATCACAAATAAAAAGGGTTTCCTTTGAATAAAGTGGTGTGACATCACAGGGAAATGGGTCAGATTGGGAAGTGAGATATTCCCCTCTAAAAGCTACGCTACATAAGCTTTTTGGGACCTGTTTACTAAACAGTCAAAATGTTAGCACCTTCTGTGATAGCATTCGGTTTCCTTGGACTCTAATCAACAATAGTTTGTGTTCCAGTGCTGGCTTAATGGTCAAACATTTTGTCAAACAGAAACATTAACAGTCAAACCACCAGGGGATTAGGTAAGTGCACTCAGTGCAGAAAGTTTACAAACCAAATCCCAGCTTTATGGGAAGTGAGGTAGAGCCCAGCACCATAGGAATCTGCGACATTCCCACAATTGGGAAAAATAGAGCGCGATGGATATGGAAGAGAGAAGGCTTCCGATAGAACAAGTAAAACATTTGATGATTAACAACAATACAAATTACACTTCCATTCAGTGGCATATGCAATAAACCTTGGATATTTATACGGCTCTCCCACCATTAACCAACACGTTAACTTGTCCAAGTTCCGAAAAGTGTAGCAAAGAAGCACCTTAATAAATTAACCCGGATTCTCTCATGCAACTGCATATGCCCCTGAATGTAAGTGTACGTTGTACTTTTTATTTATCATTAAAGTTTCACTTGTTCTATTGGAAACCTTCTATCTTCCCTATACAGCGCACTCAGTTTTTATCTACTGAAGGGAACACTTTATATACTTAATTACTAAGATATTCTATGAATCTATATCTATATTGGTCTGAATGTTTGGCCGATTCGTGGACATCTGCTTAAAACTGTGACAGTGTCAAACAGCATTTTGGTATCAGTCTTGTAATTCTGGGTAAATACTTCTTCATGGACATTTGGTACCGTGCCAGTAAGATGGAGAAAGGAAGCCTAACCATGAGAACTACATTAGCAAAATAGAAATTACTGCTTGATATAGATTTATATCTAACAGCTTGGACTTTGCACCCATGAGCAGATACATATTTTAGTTTGCAATGGGAGACACTCTGTATTTTCAGCATCTTGGACCTAGATGACTGGGCTATGAATCAGGCCCTGGTTCAAGTTCATGACTTGACTGAGCGGACCTTACACGAATGAGAACTTCTTCATAGATCAGCCATCTAAGCAGCAATAAAGAATAACAACAGTGACCAACACAGTTTGCTAATCACGGTCACAAGTTGTTGACCTTAATGTACATTATTATTGACCAGGTTGTTCTGCCACCCAGAAGGGGTGATTGATTGCAAACAGAGGATCAGTGGATCCATGAACCTGAGGTGGAATTCATTGGAGGCCTCAATGAACACCATTATTAACTGCTTGTTGTGTAAGATGCGGACACAAGTTGTAGAATCCTGCCGCACATTTGACACAAATGTTATGTACTCTTCAAACTTTTTGGATTAGTTATTTAAAAAATTAATGTTTTGGCTTCCGCAGATTGAGTAAACGTTAAGATTGAGCAATGCCTACTGTCCTACTACTCTGAATGAGTCTATCTGTGAAACTGAGCAGGGTCTGGCCTAGTTAGTACTTGGATGGGCGTCCACGTGGGAATACCAGGTATCAGCACCCATCCAGAGTATAAACTTATATTTATTATCTTATGATATTCACTGAGCTCATTATTATAATCATTAACTTTTATTGATAAAGCACCACAAGGCTTCTTTAATGCCATACATAGCGGGTTGGAACATATAACAAGATTACATAAATCCATACAGATAAGAACAAGGATTACAGATAAACAGAATAATACATGCCTTGATGCAATTAACACAATATACTGCATGGCACACAACACAATTCAGCCGAAGACAAAACAGGTACATAGAGCCTACCTGCCTACTCTCCCGAAATTCTCGGAAGGTTCACAATTTTTTTTACTTTAAATTCACATAAAGATGCTTTTCAACACGTAGTGTACATACAATACATTTATAGTCTATCTTAGTTGCATACAGCTGTTCTTTGATAGCGTAAATGTAACTTTTGAAGCAAAGATTATGCTGTGTCAGTCATCACTATCAGTCGGCTACATCTGTCCTGTACTAAGTGCAAATGATACAGCTGAAAACTAGTGTATTTAGCCTATGTTTGTCCGCCCCTCCCATCCCCCCGGTCCGCCTCTCAAGTTGTAAATTTAGCCAAAAGTGTCATTTGCATCCAGACATTAATTGCATGCAATTGCGTTCATTAGCGTAAGGCCTGGTTAAAGTTATTTCACGCAAGATACACTGCGCAATTGGACTTACGTCCGAAATATGAATCAGGCCCTTTTTGTCCTAACATTTTAAGATAATTCATTTTCTTTCTTATTATTTTTTCAACAATATTAGTTTTATTTTATAACAAACCTGATGATCTATCCAGGTTGGTAGCACACATGGCTGTATTGTAATATACTACAGCTGTAGTTTGATTATTATAATGATATCACTGCAGCAGGTGTTCATATTAGCATTCACTGAGGGTCAGGTGCTCACTGGGAGGGGCTTGTTTCAAGGAATTTAAATTTTGGCTGCTTGAGTTCGGTTTTGTTACGTCTCGATTAAGGCCCCACAGAGGGCCGACACATTTCTTCAATCCTTTTCTTTCATGTCAGTGCTGCTATATCACTGCTATTTGATCTCTATACTGGAGCACCCAGGCAATTGTGGTATGTGGGTAAACTAAATAGTCCTTTATTATTATTTAAACACGTTATTAGGAGAAAACTCTATAAGGCAAAAAAAATATATATTTTTCCAGCAAAATCAAAATATAGCAAAAATGTGAAAATTGTGTGGATACAATTTTTGCTCACATCATAATCCTGAATCTTTTAGGATTTATTGACCTCTTTCAGCTTTGCATCTGGTTTTCGTACGTTTTGTATGAATTAAATAGGATGTACGTAGGATTTTAACAATTTGCGTTGTATGTTCAACAAACAGGTAACTTGTGGCGATCATTATAGTATGAAATTATCAATAACCCTAAGATTACACCAGCCTTTGTGCTTCTGTTAGTACTCCTGCAACAACTCAAAGTTTCTTATTGAAAATAAGTATTATTTTTATACTTTGTGCTGTATTTTATTTAATGTCTTGGCCACTCATCAAAGAGTAAGTATTTTTAAGTCTGATTGTATGTGACATCGCTCGTCTCCTTTGAACTAAATAATTCCTACACATGCTATAGAATATGATCTCCGACATGATCCAAAACATCAGTGTTTTATCTTTTTCATACAGGACGCTGATATTTATTTTTTCAGATGGAGGAATAATTTGCCTATTAATCGTTGCAAAGCACTTTTATGTAGCACTGCACGATTAAAGATTGAAAATGCATTACATACAACTTTAACAATGTTATGCCTTATCTAATAATAGTCTTAAGCCTCACATCAATGAAATTATCGTGCAGATCACACAGTTCACCAAAGTTTGGTCAGATATTGCAAGAGTGTGTATGCTCCCATGATAATGTTTTATCGTAGCAAAACACATCACATCTGTTGATTTAGCTTTATGAACTTCCTAAAAATCACTATCAGCGATGGAACGAGGTCAGGCCAATGTGGAAGTGTGTACGGACTCACGACAAGCAATGTAGGCAGATATCTGTAGAGTGTACAGAGTCTCAGGGATATATTTACTAAACTGCGGGTTTGCAAAAGTGGAGATGTTGCTTATAGCAACCAATCAGATTCTAGCTGTCATTTTGTAGAATGTACTAAATAAATAACTAGAATCTGATTGATTGCTATAGGCAACATCTCCACTTCTTCAAACCCGCAGTTTAGTAAATCTAGCCCTCAATCTTTTTAGCAGATGGTCATGAGATTACAGAAGATCATAGATCTGAAGGTAAATTGTGTAGTACACATGAATCAGTATCCTCAATCGGGACTTTCAGTCATTGGTGAAATAGTTACAGAAATCACATCTGACGGAAGATAGCATAGGTGTGTACCCATCTTTAGCCAAGAAGGGGTATATTTAAAAAACTGCGGGTTTAAAAAAAGTGGAGATGTTGCCTATAGCAACCAATCAGATTCTAGTTATTATTTATTTAGTACATTCAACAAAAGGACAACTAGAATCTGATTGGCTGCTACAGGCAGCATCTCTACTTTTTCAAATCCGCAGTTTAGTAAATATACCCCAAAATGTTTATCTGCTTGTTTATATAAGTCCTAGTTTATCATACATTAATGAATCATTAATTTATGATACAAAGTTTCTCCTCATATAAAATGCCTCAACTGTTGATCTTGTATTAATTACATACAAGTAGTAAACAAAAGGGTACACAATGGTATAGTCACCAAATGAGAATATACTTTTGTACTACAAACGTTTCACATTATATCTTAACAGTGATCACCTGTCACTCTTCAATGGAATATAAGACATCTATTCATATATGTATATTCTTTCCATATTGTCATTTCATCAAGTTCCCCGTTACTCATTTCATGCAGTTATATGATGTTTTGTTACCCCTTCTATTTATATTCTCCCCAATTTCTCTTCTAACTCCCCCAACTCGTCACTTGCATTCACTCCCCTCTCCCCCTTGTCTCATTCTCACCACTCCCCCTTACCTTGCAGAAACAGAGATGAAGGAGCAGACAATCGCTTCATGCCATGTCAAGGATCCCTCTAATTGCAGCCTCCCAGTAAACAGGATCCAGCCCAGATGTGGGACGGGGACGTCCTGCCTTCCCTGGCAGATGTGAGGGGGTTTATGGAAAGAGCCTGACAGGGGGAGGAGAGTAGCCCAGCATTGAACCGAGACCCGCTCTTGGCTGATATAGATGGGATTTTATGAGTGTGGATTTAAATACAACTAGCTATAAGGATGCAGCTCCTCACAAAATGCACGAAGTCTGATGTGTTTGTGCCATCTGTAGTCCACTGTGAACAGTGCATCTAATACATCCTACTCTATCTAGCCTGTGGCTTAGATTGCACCTGTTTGCACAGATCCTGAAATGTATATTAACTGTGCTGTGTTCAGTGTATGTTACTCATCATGGTGATAATAACAATGAAACTTGGATTTACTATATAGCACCTGACCAACCTCTACACTGTACTATAAAGAACCTAGGGACTGAATTATACTCGGATTGGTTCGAACATATTGATGTAGAACTTTTAGCCATTGGTAATCCATTGTTTAATCAGGTCTTTACAGAGTAACTAGGCAGGGTTTAGATTTCTAGACTGTCTGGTGAATATTACTCAATTAATGTCACCTATTACTCACATACAGTGTCGGACTGGGGCTTGAAGGGTCCACCGGGGGACTGTAACGCTAGGGGCCTACCAGAGGGGATGTGGCCAGCCATCATAGAGGTGAGACCAGACACTAGAGGGGGAGGTGTCAGCCCACGAGGACAGCTAGCACCATAGTGTAGAATATAAAGAATGCAGTGTGTATATAAAGAGTACACAGTCTTGACCTGCTTCTTAGATTGGGCAGAACAGTCACCAAAAATCAGGATTGTCCCACTAGACCAGGCTTGGCCAACTTGTAGCACTCCAGGTGTTGTGAAACTACAAGCCCCAGCATGCATTGCCAATATATAGCAGCTTATTGCTGGAAGGGTATGCTGGGACTTGTAGTTTCACAAATATTAGGCTAACCTGCCACAGGTTAGCCAAGCCTTCACTTGACTCAGAACATTTGACAGACTGTCCTACCTGTTCTTGTCACTTTCACCACCTGTGGATGCTGGTTTCTTTAGTTGTGGCTTGTCTGGATCCTGGAATGTTGGGGGCCCCATTTGGAAAAAATAATGGGTACAAAATCTTAACCAGCCCCAACGTAATAGTATTCCCATTTAATAAACCTATTCCCTCCCTTCAGACAACCCCTGCAATAAATTAATCGCATTTACGTACAATAAATATACCTATTTCCTGCAACCGTCACTGCCATTAAATAATTCATATTCACATTTAATAAATAGACCTTATGCTCCTCAAACTCAGCCCCACATTCAATAGCCCCCAAACCACCCCATCTTAAATTAAGTCCCCACTATAAAATTAAATTGCCCCACCTTCACCCTACAAACAAAATCGCACCCATTAGTTAGCCACCACCTACCACACACACATTACATTGTCACAAGCCCGCTGTGTCATCACACATTACTGTGCTCCTTCATCTCCAAGCTGTGCCGCCTTATGATCACACTGCGCCCTCCATGCTGCTTTTGCCCCCCCCCCTCCATCATCCTGTGCCATGCTGCTTTGGCTCCCCTTCACCCTGTGCCATGCTGCTCTAGCCCCCCTTCACACTCTGCCATGCTCCCCCTTCACTCTGTTCCTTCACTTACCTTTTCTATCGGCTTCTTTCTTCCCGACTCCTCTCTGCGGCACTCCTCACTGAACGTTGGGCGTGATGACGTCACGCCCGACATTACGTGCAAACGGAGAAGAGAGGAGTCGGGGAGCGCCGCGGTCATGTGAATATTTTTTCCTTTAAATTTTTCGGCTCCCCCTCCCCCACCAAAAAAAGAGGGGAGCGTTCAGGGTCGGAGCCTTTCGGGGGGATAGCCCGGTCCCCCGGTGGCCCATTCTACAAAATGACAACTAGAATCTGACTAGTTGCTATAGGCAACATCTCCACTTTTTCAAACCCCCAGTTTAGTAAATATTATGTATTAATAATGAGGCACACACATACTAGAGTTCACTTTAGTCAGCAGCCAATTATCTAACTAGCATCTTTTTGGACTATATATATAGTCTGCAAGTTTTCATAAAAAGTGATAACATTTTCAACATTTATTAACTGGAGACAAAATTTGACTTCAACTGCTAAGCAACGACGTTTTGCATAATTGTAGTAATACCACATCATTTACCCAACACCAGTCAGAGGCCTTTGGATTGTTGGTCATCTGATGAATGAGCTAGCTGCACTTGTGGTTTGCAATGAGAGAGGTTGGGTGACAAATTGTATGTATGTATGTATGTATGTATGTATGTATGTATGTATACATACATGTATGTCAGAGCAGGTTCCATAGATTTGTACATATGGGTGAACCTGGTTGTCAGACTGCTCTGTTACAGGTTCTCATAGCTTGAAAACTAATAGAAGTAGGGTGGAGGGTTATATTTTAAAAAAAATTATATTAGTCAAATTTTACAGTGGTTAGTTATTAAGGATTACTGTAAGGAACATTATCTCTAAGCCTGTGGATAACATATGTTATAGAGCCATTACCCAACAAAACAAAAAACACAAATTTATAGCTTGAAGGTGTCAGAGTAATCTGTTGTATATGGATAAATCAAGTTGTCAGCCAAATGATTTCTACAGAAATTGCAACAGTGACATCTACAGCCTAATAGCAGGTACTGCATCTCTATACACTGTTTCAGAACTTCCTTATGGAAGTCAAGTTTTTGTTTTTTTGTGGTTCTGCTTATTAAGTAGAGAAAAGCCCTACCTGCTGCAAAAACTGGTGAAATTGTCAGAGATAGGGCTTCTCCCTATATATCAAAGGCTACCGGCAAGCTGGGTCACACATGCACAGGTCCAAGACTGGCTGAGTGGACCATCTCTCCCATTAACCCTCTTCAGTCACGTTTACCCCCCTTCACTCTACAAGAACTGCCCTTACCAAAGAGACCAATTACCTACTTTTAGCCAAGTCAAAAGGTCACTTCTTCATGCCAATACTCACTGACCACAAAATCGCTTTCAACACCATCACTCTTCTCCTTCACACTTTTCCCCTGACATGGTCCTCTCCTTGCCTCTCCAGACCTTTTATCCATTCTGTGAGTCCATTTGCCTATGCCATCTCCATCTGGATGAACCAACAAACATGTCAATTCCCCCCCCCCTCCCCCCCCTATAATGCCACTACCCCTCCACCCACCTTCTTAGTCAACAACTTCACTCTCTCCCACGCTCGCTGCTTTGGTGTCGATTCCTCCCTCAGCTTCACCTCCTGCCTGCTCCTATGCCACATTACAAAAATCCATTCCTTCCTTGCTTGCTTGACCACTGTTTTACCTCTGAACGTCAACTATCATCCCCTCTCAGAACCTCCTCCCAATCCAGTCTCCAAGACTTATTCCACACTGCTTCCTACCTATGGAACTCCTTGCCTCGCATTATCATACTCTACTCCAGCCTAAAATCTTTCAAAAACTCCCTCAAAACTCACCTCTTAAGGTTTACCCAGCTTACCGCCTCATGTCTGTCCACCTCGTATGACCGTGATGTTATGTCTGAAGTTGAATCTTCTCGTTTTCATCACTCGCACGCATTCTAATTATACTAGTATCCAGGCTAGCTGTAATTCCTAGCTCATCCCTGTATGTGGAATGCTCCAGTATATTCATGTATAAGTATATTCTATTCATGCAGGTCACATCTGTAAGATGTATGGCCAGCTCCAGGTTATAATATATCTTACTTTACTAGTATCATAAACGGTTTTGCATGATTGTATGTCATGAAATAAATTGTCAGCTTCTTGAACTATTTCACACTTTGATAAATTGACCATTAGATTTAATTTTACCAAGACCAGCAATGTAGAATGTTACAGAAAGTTCTAAATAAAAAACAAAAAACACATATCATGAAATTAGTGTTTTTTTATTAAACGCTCTTTTGACTATTAACATGTTAGAGGAAAAACAATCTGCTGTAATTAAGTCCCACTGGCTGCAGGGTACATATAAAAGACTCGGCTGGTACGAAATGTTCCCCGATAAGATGATTTATCTCTGATCACTGGGATTAGTTCAGTTACTGCTGCTCTATTAAACCGGTTCATAAATCATTTCAATCCATTAGTATTGAGGAAGCTGACAGAAGACAGGTAGATCAAGTCAATCTATTAGAAATCAAAGCAATGTCCCCAAACACACCCTTCATTTTTAGAGAAGCCTGTAGTATAGCCATTTTTCTTACATTTTTAAAAGGCAGTTATCATAAAACATATGTGTAGTGGAATGCTGCACAAACATGCATAATACTGCACACATGCACAGCTAGTTCGGTCCTACAATGCCGGTCTAGAAATAAAGGAGACGATTCGTTGGTTATTGGATGGGGACAGCAGCAGTTCTGGTTGGTCGTTACGAAGCCATCGCTAGTGACATCATTGGTTGATCTCTGCTGCATAGTTCACATTTGTCATTCAGTAAATAGTTGATCACTTCAAAGCTTGGCTTTCACAGGTTGCAGCTGTAAGCTCTGCAATTTCATGGCCATTCCCATATTTCCAGTGATTTTCAGCTTGCCCTGGAAGAAAGCCTGTGAGGTATATACCAGATTAGTAACATCCAATGTATAAACAGGTTGCAATCAACAGTTTTGGATTGTTTGATGGGCTGCATGGAGAATACAAGCCTGAATTAAACCAACAGCCCTGTGTAGACCCTGTATTGTCTCCTGTAGCACAATCATCTGTTGTCTTGGTTACAAACACAAAGCTTGGCGGAGACAGTGCAGGGCGCACTAACAACATGCCGTGTACATCCAGAGAAAACAGTCACAGCTATAAGTATACAATCGCTTTCAATGCTGCCTGGATCATTGACTCCTCAGACACAATAAAAACAATCATTGCAGGTCTGTCACTATAACAGTCATCTGTGTAATCCTGTTTTAACATTAAACAGACTAAAGCAGACACACATGTCCAAGGAAAATATCTGTTCGCAAAAATACACAGTGGGTCAATCAGTGCAATTGGCGGAGGACCATGCACAGATTGAGGTCATGGTCCAATTATTTTTAATACACTGGACAAAAACCCAGTCAGATTGTCATCATACTTGCTGATTGCTGGTGGAAGCAACCCTATGTTTTTGCGAATTCAGTTTAAATTGGCCAGATTGCACAATGACTTGGCTCGTGTGTACAGTCATGGGCAAAAGTTTTGAGAATGATACAAATATTATTTTTCACAAAGTCTGCTGCCTCAGTTTTTATAATGGCAATTTGCATATACTCCAGAATGTCGGAGTGATCAGATGAATTGCAATTCATTTCAAAGTTCCTCTTTGCCAGAACAATGAACTTTATCCCAAAAACAACATTTCCACTGCATTTCAGCCCTGCCACCAAAGGACCAGCTGACATCAGTGATTCCCTCGTTAACACAGGTGACAGTGTTGATGAGGACAAGTCTGGAGATCACTCTGTCATGCTGATTGAGTTAGAATAACAGACTGGAAGCTTTCAAAAGGAGGGTGGTGCTTGGAATCATTGTTCTTCCTTTGTTAACCATTGTTATTTGCAAGGAAACACGTGCAGTCATCATTGCTTTGCACAAAAAGGGCTTCACAGACAAGGATATTGCTGCTAATAAGATTGCACGTAAAATCAACCATTTATTGGATCAAGAACTTCAAGGAGAGAGGTTCAATGGTTGTGAAGGCGGCTTCAGGGCGCCCAAGAACGTCCAGCAAGCGCCAGGACTGTCTCCTAAAGTTGATTCCGCTGCAGAATCAGGGCACCACCAGTGCAGAGCTTGCTCAGAAATGGCAGCTGGCAGGTGTCAGTGCATCTGCACGCACAGTGAGGCAAAGACTTTTGGAGGATGGCCTGGTGTCAAGAAGGCCAGCAAAGAAGCCACTTCTCTCCAGGAAAAACATCAGGGACAGACTGATATTCTGCAAAAGGTAAAGGGATTGGACTACTGATGACTGGGGTAAAGTCGTTTTCTCTGATGAATCCCCTTTCAGATTGTTCGGGGCATCTGGATAAATGCTTGTCCGAAGGAGGAAAGGTGATCGCTACCATCAGTCCTGTGTCATGCCAACAGTAAAGCATCCTGAGACCATTCATGTGGGGGGTTACTTCTCAGCCAAGGGAGTGGGCTCACTCACAATTTTGCCCAAGAACGCAGTCATGAATAAAGAATAGTACCAAAACCTTCTTCTCCCAACCATCCAAGAACAGTTTGATGATGAACAATGCCTTTTCCAGCATGATGGAACACTTTGCCATCAGGCAAAAGGTGATAACTATGTGGCTCGGGGATCAAATCACCGAAATTTTGGGTCCATGTCTAGGAAACTCCCCAGACCTTAATCCCATTGAGAACTTGTGGTCAATCCTCAAGAGGCGGGTGGACAAACAAAAACCCCCAAAATTCTGGCAAACTCCAAGCACTGATTAGCAAGAATGGGCAGCCATCAGTCAGTATGTGGCCCAGAAGATGATTGACAGCATGTCAGGGCAAATTGCAGAGGTCTTCAAAACGAAGGGTCAACACTGCAAATATTGACTCTTTGCATAAACAATGCAGTTGCGAATAAAAGCCTTTGACACTTATACTGAAGTAAAATTACATTACATTTCATACCATAGCAACATCTGACAAAAGGGTTTAAAAATACTGAAGCAGCAAACTTTGTGAAAACAAATAATTGTGTCATTCTCAAAACTTTTGACCATGACTGTAGACAGCTTGAATTATTATTATTAATTTTTATTTATAGGACGCCACTAGGTGTCCATAGCGCCGTACAGGGACAAACGAAATTACAATACGAGGTGAGACAGCACAGTACAGTAAACAATAAGCACAGTAACTCAGTGAGCTCAAAGCACAGCTAGGGGGGTGGGGGAGGGTAGAGGGGAAGGTCCGCCTACGACGGAGTCCAAGAGGGAGAGTACGGGTGACAGGGAGACCCCCAGAGGGGGGAGGAAGGAGCTAGATGGACAAGGAAGAGGGTCCTCGAGGAGGAGGGCTAGGTAGCTGGAGAGCAGAGTTAGAAGTGGTGAAGACAGGAGGAGAGAAGACCCTGCTCAAAGGAGCGTACAATCTAAGGGGTGGGGTAGACAGACAGAGAGACACAGGGGAGAGAGGGAGAGAAGGAGGAACGGAGGATAAGGATAAGGGAAGGGGAAAGAGGGGAAGAGGCAATTGTAGATACATCACTAGTAGAAAAAGCAATAACTCAACAGTGATCATTTTG
Source organism: Mixophyes fleayi (assembly GCF_038048845.1). NCBI lineage: Eukaryota > Metazoa > Chordata > Amphibia > Anura > Limnodynastidae > Mixophyes > Mixophyes fleayi. The sequence continues at coordinate 23,494,739 of NC_134409.1, read as the reverse complement.
CAACCCAAGTTACTCCCTAATGAACACTACACGACTGCTTTATAATTTATATAGTACAATTCCAGGCCCATTTCTGTTTATTTCTAGCACATGGATGCTGTACCACTGCATGGCAGCTCTTGGCCGAGGATTAGAAGTGTAGTAAAGCAATAGTTTAAGAATTTGTTGCAGTACTTGCGCCCTCTGATCACATGTCAACCTTACCGTCTGAGGATTGATCTTCCCAGTCATCAGAGCCAGGAGGTCCGAGTCTGCCATTGTGATTGTACAGTCAGCTTTTTTATCTGCAACACAAATGACCAAAGGAAGCAAATTAGTTCCCCTATTGTTTACTATGTATTGGTAGTTTCAGCAGAGCTCGCTGGAGACTCACCTGAGTTATACAGTACGGAGCCTTTACCGTTCTTCACATCTACCACCCAAGTAGCCTCTTTCCCTCCAGGTCCATCCTTTACCTTAAAGGCAAAGACTCCTCCAATCTTTTTAACAAACTGCTCCCCTTCCTGCAAGATGAATGGAAGCAAAATACTAAGTCAATCCTGCAGAAAATGGTCTTTCAGCAATTTTAATTAGTTTTCCTTTTGGAAATCCAGACTTAGGTTTTAACCTGTTGCGTTTTCCTCAAATATTATAGGTAAATATGACTGACTCTGGGGCGGACATACTTATTCCAGTTAAAAAAAATAAACTGAACTGAACTTTGTATTCCCCCCTCGAGATGAGCCTGGACTACAACAGGTAAAATGTTATAGTCAGGGCAGATAGGGTTATCTTTTGCCAATATATGATATATAATACACACACACACACACACACACACAAATAACGAAATGTGACTAAATCTTCAGGCACTATTGGTGTTCAAACATAGGTAATGAATAAATATTAATAATACTTAAATTCAATGAAGATCAAATTCTTTAGTGAGATTCATTCTCACTAAAGGGTGTGGGAAAAGCGAGAGACAACACCTAATATACCTTTATATATTGCAAATGTTTATTAATTATTCCCTATGTTAAACAGAATCACGCTATGTCCTTATTAGTTTTTTTTCACATGATTTATCACATGGAGAATAAATCTCACTAAAGAAGAATTCAATCTCCATTGAATTTAAGTATTATTGACATTTATTCATTACCTATGTTTGAACACTAGCAGCGCCTGAATATTTAATCACATTTTGGTATTAATATATTATTTGGGAAGTGCATATCCTTGTTTTAGATCAGTAAAGCTGCATTTAGAAGGAGCGCAGGTAGACTCTTAGACCCTTTTTTTCATACACACACACACACACACACACACCTCCTGTAAAGTTTTGGCCATTATGAGAGAAATATAAAAATTAGGTAACTTATGTGATACTTTCATATAATTAATTGAAACCAATAAGATACACCTCCTAATATTATTGGGATACCATATCTGTACTTTGTTGCAGGTTAAGCATACTTTGCTGGACCAAAATATCTTTAAAAAACCAAGTAGGCTTTATTTCATGTCTTTATTTTAATTGTCTTATTCCTACTTTCCAGTAGTGGAGAAATTTAGCCGTTGAGCATTACAGCATGTGTTTAAATACAATATAAGCTTTGATGTCTCAGATATCGAAGTTTATAATAGCACAACTACAGGCATACTCTAACGCTACATAGATTGCGGGGACGGGTCTAATAAGACCCTGAGAAATAAGGAAGAAACTGGTGAATCCTCAGTATTTGTACAGTGGTCTGTGTTTGAATGTTGTGTGCATATGTAAATCACCAGGAAACGAATAAAAGTTCCCCCCAGCTCCAATGCAAATGGGCAGAAGGGGATACACAAAAGTAGTTAACTATCTAACGTGGTATGTAGTACTCACTACATACAGTACATAATTGGGCAGCACGGTGGCTTAGTGGTTAGCACTTCTGCCTCACAGCACTGGAGTCATAAGTTCGATTCCCTACCATGACCTTATCTGTGTGGAGTTTGTATGTTCTCCGGTGTTTGAGTGGGTTTCCTCCGGGTGCTCCAGTTTCCTCCCACACTCCAAAAAGTGTGTGTGTGTGTTAGGGGATATAGATTGTAAGCTCCAAACGGGGGCAGGGACTGATGTAGAGCGCTGCGGAATTAGTGGCTCTATATAAATAAATGAGGACGATGATAATTCTACATTCTTCACATACAGCCAAACTGGTAGTTATTACAGTTGATCTGATCTGTCAAAAGAAACCTCTCATCAGCATATACAGCTTTAACGTAAGAGCAACAAGTGATTCACATCAGTAAGTAAACTTTGCAAACAAGCAGGATAAAATGTATTGTTTACAAATGAAATGTGAGAGGCAATCTAAATGCTATGTATTATCCTTTACTTCATTATATTTAGTATAAAAGACTGAACAGATCTCTGTTGAATAGATAAACTGCTTTGTAAGCAATATGGCTTCTGCCCACAAAAAAGCTGGTTCGTGAATGACAGGTGTAGCTTATTTTTGTTTGTAAATATGTTTTTTTTCCTTGAGTAACCATAGTCCTATTATTAATAAAAACGTTTATATGTATTGTAAAGAAGCACTAGGATAATAGTGGACGGAGTATATGTGTGTCCCAGAATTCTAGCTTGTAAAAACACCAGGTAAATTTTGCATGTGTTGGAAAAATGTCTTCCCAATATGTTCAGTTTCAGAAAGAGCTGGTTTAAGGGGTCCTGGAGTGAATAGAGGAGAGAGGACGGGCATTCATTCCTTTGAGCCAGTTTGGTTCTTCTGGCCTCCCAGCTCTAAATTAATAATAAAAGTCTGTAACCGCTTCCTAGATGCATCTCATTACCTATGGAGTAAACAGGGAGGCTAAATTAAGCTGATGGACTAAGATTTATTTTGCGGTTTGCTTATTTATTGCCCAATAAAACCAGGTATTCGTTGTACTAAACCTACTCCCATCACAGTATAGACTTCAATGAGGACAGGTCACTCTGGGGCACTAGAGGGAAATTGCGCTACTATCTCTTATCACAAAATAGTTCCCTGATTAGGAAGGTGATCTTTGACCAAAGTCATCTAAATGTTTTACTGCAGCAATGATTGTGAAATGTACACCTCAATATTGTACTCTCTTTTGTGACGACTGTACAAGAAAAGTCATATAGTACCAGAGGACTACAGCGTATACAGCCTATATACACTATCACTGGACATTGGGTTGAGTACACTTTGGTTTGCATATTTTTTGGAAATGTCACAGACCCCAAACAAACGGTAAAAGAAATACAAAACCAATAAATTAGCTAAGTGACCTCTTCTAGTTTCTTCTCGATTTCTTTGAAAACATATTGGGCTTTAAATCCATCTTCAGCGCTGGTTGGCGTCAACTGGATACGGTTAGAACTGGAGAGACAAACACATGTATCATTTAATCTTATGCCAGGATTCCAAATAAACTAATCAGCAATAATCTACATGACAGCCATGGAACATTAGGAGACAGATTGCAAGACAGAAATGCTACACAGTGGGTGTGAATGCAGGGAGCTGGAAATGTGCAACAAGGGTGTAATTTTCAGGACCTTTTTGCGTTCTCTATTTTCAGCTGCAGTGCCCCTCCTATAATACTTTACTATTGCAATGTAGTTTTATGTCATATGATGAGAGGGATATGGCCTAACATTTTGTAAGTGGGAGATGTAATTACAAACCTGGTGCCCAATTTACATTCGGTAAATTATTTAAAAAATAATGGACATTGTGTAAACTTGGTAGGGTATTGATAGTCATCAAGGTTAAATAAGACCCAAATTATAGCCCAAGACTTAAATTCTTACATAAAACCCTTAAACCAAACATCAACCCCTCCTCCCCAACCATGAACTCCAACTACTATTGAATTTAGGATGTTAAATTTTAAAATTTCCCAACAGTTTACATGTGTTTACACAGTCTATCGTGGACTGTGTTTATAGGCTCACACAGACACAGCGCTTAGTTGCAAATATCATCTGAAGAAGTTTATTATGTGTAAAGAGCAGATTGCATCTGTTGTACAGTTTATTCAGCTGCAACTTTATGATTTGTAGTGTTCTTTATTGTTATTGTGTAAATATATATCTGTATATCATTTATTTATTTATATAGCGCCACCAATAAATACATATTCTAATAAAACATAGGCAGCCGCTACAGCTAATTAAACAACTGATATACAGTATGTATGAAAACTGCAAAATAAAGCATGATGTAGTAACAAAGTTTCTAAAACAAGCTACGAGCCATCATAGCGTGTCATGGCTCTTCAGTCATACAAAATGCTGCTTGTCTTGTGAGATATTGAGCATAGGAGGGCATTACAGCTAATAAACTACCACCAACTTATGAACAGAGGCTGGACGGGTTTTGAAGGACCGAATTATAAAAAAGTTGAAATGGTATTTTTGGTTTGCACACAGCTGTCAGAGAGACCTTTTCATAACATTTCAGTGTTTTCAAATTTACACTTTGTATCATATACCCATAATTTTTTTTTTTTTTTGTATATAAAGCTTATTGATTAGGCATCAAAAAGCCAATTACTATTTTTGTAATTAAACATTACTGTGTAATAGAGTAAAAAAAAAAAGAAAAGCTTATGCATTGAGTGAAGGCAGCACTTATTCTTTCATGACAACAACATGTTCCCAGAATGCATCACTCTGTCAGTGTGGGAGAGGATGGGGCGATTTTATATGTAACCTGCTGCTTCCATTCATATGCAGATAAACAGGCTAAACATACAGCTGCTGTCATAGCAATCTCCTCCCAGCTGCAGATCACGGACCTTACACACACATTATATTGTGCAAGCCCCTTCTGACTATACCAAAGAATTATAGCATTGCAGATAGTTTATATAGAAGAATAAAATACATTTTTATCTTAATAAAACACAACATATTGAAATCCATATTCAAAATGCATTAAAGTGACCAGGAAAGTAGATCTCTCACCTGGCTGCTGAATCTGGGAACCCCATCCTGTATAAACTGACCACCACGGCACCCCCGAGTCCGATGTTGTGCTGCAGAGCGAGTTGGGCTCCTGGAACCTGTCTCTTCCCGGCCTGACCTCGGAGCTGCCAGCACAGTTCTGCACACTGAGCAAGGCCTGTGCACGGAGAGAAGACACTGAGTGCCCGGCTTCCGGCTGTGCGCCCTCTACCGTCTGCCAGGTAGAACTGCAACTCATCCACTTAACCCCCTCACTGCCTACAATGTGCAATGTCACCCGAATTGTCTAAAGCAGTAGATTCCCCCAAAAATTTCAAGGCACCCCTAAGCCAAAATAATTACCAAGTAGTCCCCCGCCTTGCTTACCACTGGCCCTGGCTGAGGCACCCCAGGCACACAGTTTGGGAACCACTGGTCTAAAGCCATCTACATTATTTTTTTTTTAATCTATATGCTTAATTTGAAATCTACTATAATAATGCTAATGTAACGCTGTTACAATTAATCTTCCACACAGAGCTCATATTTGCCTTCAAGAAATATTTCCACATATTTGCATACTGCAAGCTAGGAGTACTGCTTCAGATATTTACCAAACGAACATAGGAACGCTATAAAATGATAGAGTGGGTGGAACACTATCAACAGATTATTATGGCAATCATTTCTTATGTGCAGGTTATAGATTTGTAATTCTATGTTTGTATTAAGCACAGATCATGAAGTGTTACAAGGAATGCAGCATGTATAATGACAGTCCTTACAGTACATGTTGATGAAGTGCACAATGTAAAGTATACATCATTAATTTCACAAATTAAAATAGATATAAATGGGAGTAAAGGGGGATTACCACATTTGCGCTATTTAAACCCTTTCTGACTAGCAGGATGGTGGCGGCAGCACTAGGAAGACATCCCTAGAATCTGCAGTTACCAACGCACTGCCTACAAATATTATATTTTCCAGGCATCAGTGCCAGGTAGATTTTGAAGGTGGCAGGGTTGTGTGAGCTTGGTGCTTGCACCCTTAGATTACTGCGGCATGGGCACCCTGTGCGCTCCGGGTTCTTCCCACACTCCAAAAACCTACTACAGTAGGTTAATTGGCTGTTATTAAATTGACCTTAGTCTCTCTCGGTCTGTGTGTGTATATGTTAGGGGATTTAGACTGTAAGCTCCAATGGGGCAGGGACTGAGGCGAGTTCTCTATACAATGCTGCGAAATTAGTGGTGCTATATAGATGATGATGATGATGATGATGATGAATTATGCACTTGGAGCCAGTATATTTAGGAGGACAGATTCTTTTTTTTTCAGTGTTATAATTATCTGTTTGCTTTTCCAACTTATTTGTCCAACTGCAGTCCTGTGGGCTGAATTAGCCAACTGCTGTTGAAGGCATTTTCATAAATAAATTAACACATTTAGCCTAGTTCATTATAATTGGAAAATAAGTGGGAAAAGCTGAACCACATCATTAAAACACTAAAAAGGGTAACGTTGGCAGATAAAGTAACTGGAGACTCACTGTATAGGAAACATGGAACCTTATGTAACCCCTTAAAAGTTGGCATCCCCTTTTCCCCCAGAAACAAATATATTTTTGTACAAATGTATTATTGTGCTTCTGGACATTAATTATGAACTCTGCACCCTCTGGATTGGACATGTAGAATTTGGACAGATTTTAGAGACCATCTTGATCATTTATCTTTGGCAAAGGTTCCCTAGGTCCCTGTATCTGATGTGTGCCAGGGAACATTACTAGGCGAGAGTGAAGTTCAAGGTGTACAGTTACGATGTTGCCCTGTCTCTATCAGGCATGAAGATAAAAGGGACACAAATTCCATAATACCATATAAATAAGCAGATAAGAGCTGAACTTGTCCCAGATTTCGCATGGCTTGCTTACACATGCTTTGGCCTTTAACACATATCTTTATCAGATACTCCTATACAAGGAGTACAAGGTCTGAATCCCATGGTTAGTTATAGAGTGTTTACATGCTGCATATTATACACATGGCAAAATGCTTTGTAGCTACATACAGTACATGTAGATTGCTAATAGGAGTGAGCACAGTTTCCTGTTGAAGACCAATCTGTCAGCACAGATGAGCGCTGCTTGATAGCATATAAGCGTACCCACACTATTTTCATGCTTGCAAGCTGTCCCAATTCACAATGGAACGGTCCCTATCTTGATATGGGGCCCGATTCATTAAGGATCTTTAACTTTATTTTACGTTTGATTACTTATAGTTTAAGGCATTGATATATAAATGATTAAAACCCATGCCCAAACCCTAATCTTGGAGCCAGATACAGTTACATTCATACTAAAATAAATAAAGGTACATCCATTTGAACACTACATATGGTTCTGTACATCTATTTGAACACTACGGGCCGGATTCATTAAGGAACTTAAATTAAGAAGTTTCTTATTTAAGTCTCCTGGACAAAACCATGTTACAATGCAAGGGGTGAAAATTAGTTTTCTGTTTTGCACATAAGTTAAATACTGACTGTTTTTTCATGTAGCACACAAAAATAGATAGAGTCTGCTGGGTGAAGTGAAGAAGTGTGTGTGTGCCCTCCTGCAAACCATTCTGAATACATTATGAAGCAAAGCAGCATTTGCACAAGATGAAAAGTCTTCTCTGTTAAGGTTCCTCTCTGGTTTCATAGGTCAGAAGTGATAAAACAGGACACTGACTTGGGCGATTCCTAAGTAAAAGAGCAAGTCCTTGGGATTAATGTATCAAGCTGAGAGTTTTCCGGCAGGTTTGAAAAACCAATCAGATCCTAGCTATCATTTACATTTTACGAAATGACAGCTAGAATCTGATTGGTTGCTATAGGCAACATCTCCACTTTTCAAACCCACTGGAAAACTCTCAGCTTGATACATTTACCCCCATGTCTTTTAGGAGGTATCCAGAAGTGGTGGACAAGTTGGGACGCTGGTGGAGAGGGTGCAGTATCCTGGGAGACATTATGTGTTTCTGCCACTACCTATGCTCGGTCACCTGCTTTAAGGTCGACCTTGTTTGAGGTTTCAAGCAGAGGTGGCTGAGAATTAAGGGTCAGTTGTCCTCTCAGTCACTTTCCAGGTTTTTACGCAGCCTGTAAGTTATTGATTCAGCTCATCTGGGCAGCTAAGGTGGGGATTCAAGACATAAGCCATATATGTCAGTCTGAAGCAACTTTGCTCCCAGAATAGTTTTTATAGATTTGGATTTTAACATTTTGCTGTACAGAGAAAAAAAAAAATTAAGCAACCGACCCACATAGTCTGACACTGCTGAGTGCTCTGCTCAGTTCTGTGCTCTTCCTTGGACGGCTTATTTTGTTTACTTTTTGTTATAGCAACTATTATGAGCTCTAAATGACAAACTCATTTGTGGAACCACGTTCATGGCCTCTTCCCCAGTCTCAGGCTGCAGCAAGCGACTGACCTCCTACAGTAGTTTTTCATGGAAAGGGCTAGTTCTGCTCTCCTCTATGTACACTGACACAATGGGCCAGAGTCATTAAATCACCTATCTGCCGATTTTGAGTGTATCGTCCGCGAAATCAGTCTGTACATGTTCAGAATCAGACGATACGCAACAGAACGCAGCCACGTCCAAGTTATCTTCAAGCGAAAACGCCATTTACTGCAGCCTTCGAGTGCGTGGAGGAAACGGGGTGGGGGATGGGTGGATGCACCTAGACAGTGTACAGTAAGGGTGTTACCACATCCAAGTCAGATTCGGGAGCACACAGCAGTACGCTGGTTTTCTGATTTATCTTTTGCACCAGCTAGGGGTCTGGTCTAAGTCCTGAGTCCTAGTTATGTCAGTCGCGTATGCATGCTACAACATGTGTAGAACTGTAAAAGATGGCTGCTGTGTACAGCAGGCACTAAGTACAACCTAATGTTTTTCAAGAAAAAAAACCAAAAACGAATTTAAAAAAATTCCAGGTAAATGACTACAATATTGACAGGTAACATTAATTGAATGTATAATTTTTCTATGCATTCTTTTGAGATTTTATATTTCACATAGGTATTCTACGTGTACAATACCTATGTATAGTGCCTGGTCTAGTAGAGTAGAGCAGTCCTACCCCCGTAGTAATCACCGTACGTATCTTGAGATCCGCTCCTTGTAGACTTCAGAGTACCCAGAGCTGCGTTATGAGCAGTTTAAAATAAACGCACATTGCGCTCAGTATGCGTTCCTTAATGACTCTGGCTCATTGTCTTCTCCCATCACTTCTATACAGCCTAGGGCTTCTCAGTCCAGTCTACGGGTCCTGCATCCATAAGGTTTCTTCAAAATAACCTATAACTTTAGTCCATAGCTAAGACTCTTTCCCTTTCTCCCTCTTTAGATGCATCTGCACTGCTACCAATCTTTATGCCCCGCGCACGTCATAACAGGAAGGACTGAAATGTGAGATGTCAACGCTTGAGTGGGAAAAATTGCTTTTTTTTTCTGTTCTTTAGCCATAATTAACTCAAAGCAACAAAACCATAGACACATCCAGATTTATAAAAAGATTGCCTTAGGTAATCAGACAAGAATTCATTTAAATAAGAAGCATTGTTTAAATATACATCTTTGTATAAAACCAACATCAGTGTGTACTTTCCCCTCCTTCCATGTGATAGCCGTAGGAAAAACAGTGTAAAACTGTGGAATGGATGAAAGCGATTCTTCACCTTTGTTTTTTGTTACAGTATCCTAGTGAATGGATGAATTCTCTTACGGTGAGGTCATCCAAGAATGTTGGTGCTGTTGCTTCCATTTCTCTGGCTTCCAAGCTTGGGCAGTGGTTTGGTTAGTGTGTATATAACTGCCTGTTTTGCATGGCATTTGACAGATAACACAATTACTTAGAGGCTCTAAGCCAGGAGCAGATGGGTCATTCTGGGAAATGAATTGAAACTGGTTGCTCTGCCCACTCTGACAGTTGTTGTTGGAGCTCCAGGAGAATTTTTTTAAAAAAAAAAAAATACAGCACCAGAATGCCAGGGAACCTCTCAGTAGGTGAATTAATCTGTGCACGGAGTCCCCACAAACATTACAAAAAAGATGAAGCAGCTTTAAATCAATAAGTCTCACATGGGATTAATTTATGTAGTTTCATGAAATCTGATTAGTTTATAAATAGGTTTTTCCTGCTACTCAATTCAGACTGCTGATGACGGGCAGATGATGCACTGGGTGGGGGGCTGTGAATAGACAACAGACTGCATAATTCCAGCGCAGAGTCTGCACCAAGTGCTAGATACTCCCTACTAGACACTGTATCTAGCAACTTATTACACAAAGCACACGGGTTATATTTACATAGGGTTAACCACCACCAATACACAAAAACCTTCACAGTCGACTTATCTTTATTTCCTCCAAGGAGGGGCATTATGTGTGCTGCCCACCTCAGTACAGTGCTGTGGGCATTTATAAAACAGTTCCTAAATAGCCACTTCTAGATTATACTTGTGTCTCTCCTTGTTCTACTTTCTGCACCAAATTATCAAAGCAGTCTCTCATTTACTACTATTGGTGTATGGCATAAAAAGTAGAGATGCTCAGGCTCGGTTCCCCGAGAACCGAATATACCCGAACTTAGCAGATCTGAGTACCGAGACGAGCTGGTTTTGTACCTTCGCGCTTTTTCAGGTTTGAAAACGAGACAAACCATCATCATTACGTCGTCGGATCTCGCAATGTTTGGATTCCTTTTTAAGATCCAACATAACAGTTTGGGCCCAAGGACAATTCCATCTTGCACCATTTTTCTTTCCTGCCACTGCTGTGTGCCAATGTGTCCTAGATGTGCTAGGAACTGCCGTGTGTTAGTGTCATTGCTCTGTCGCTTACCATCCAGCCAGGTCGCTGCAGTCTTTGTCCGAAAGTGTATGAAAATATTGTGACTTGTGAGGTGGTCAAAATTGACTGCAAATGACTTAAAATTAGTGTTATAGAGGTTAATAATAATGTAGAAACAAGAAGAAAAAATAATAAAAAAAAAAAAAAAAAGCAAAATTATGTGATTTTAGCATATTTAGGATTTTTTCTAAAAAATCCAAAACCAAAACACAAGGGCGGTTTTGCTAAAACCAAAACACGAAGCTAATCCAGATCCAAAACCAGTTCACGGGGGTCAGTGAGCATCTCTAATAAAAAGGGTTATATGCTGTATGCACAATACTACTTCTCTTTATCTGTATGCTTAATCCAAATCTGTTCCTTTTCTGTATGTATGAGCAACTGCACAATATTATTACACTTATTCTGTATGTGTCTATCAGCATCTGTTCTGTCTGTATATAGGAATCAATACACAGTGCCACCTCCCTAATTCTGTATGCATCAGATGTTCTGTTCTACATGTATGGACAACAGGAAAAAGGAGTCATTATGAATGAAAAACTAATCATTATTCTGATTCAGTGTGATTATGCCAGTTACAATAAGGCCTGAGGTGCTTATGTGCTCTACATTAGGTTGCACTCATAGGCAAACCGAGGGGGGGTTCCTAGTGCCTGGAAACCCACCTCCAAGCCTGAGGCACTGTATAATTGAGGTGGCTGGACCCTGCCCCCGCTTCACACGGCTCCGCTTGAAAAGGGAGAGCTGCGTGCACCTAACAGTAGTGCACGCAGCCTTACCCATGTGTATTATGGGGATAGGAATAGTTGGAGAGCAGCCAAGCACGCTCTAAAATTATAGCCACGCCCCCATGCATGCTGGTCACGCCCACTGGCTGCGTGGTGTGGAAACCCCCCTCTACAAATCCTGCATTTGCCCCTGGACTATATTGCATTATTATTGTAGTGTATAGCACCCAGAGAGGTGATTCAGGGAAAGGAAGTAATAAGTAATGTACATGAGGACGAGGGTATTTAATAAAATAATCACGGAATTTTAGGACTGTTTCACTCAGTTTATAACAGATCATAATAAACTTGTTTATCGCTCACCTGTCGCTCCCAGCGGATGTCCCTTAGAGATCAAACCTCCACTGGGATTGATAACCCAGCGACCTCCATATGTGTTATCTCCTCTGTCAATCAATTCTCCAGCTCCTCCTGCAAGAGACATCACATGGTAAATCTCTAAGGTATTCTCATATAGTGCAGTCAGGTATAGCGAGAGGTTTATTTAAAGGGATACATACACCTAAAAACAGATGATCGTAAATCAACAAGCAGCTAATAACATTCACTTATTAATATAATTAACTCAAAGAAGTGGAGCTATGCCCAGTGCGAGCTAGTGTTCTAGCGGCTGAGAAGAGCGGCTACATTTAGCGGTCTGTAGGTGATGATCTGCCTCACACCCACAGTTTTATCTCAGATATATACATTTTTATTAAGCTCCTGAAACTTTAACATATCTATATATAAATAAATAATATATTTGTGAATATTCTTAGTAGTTCCTTTATAAACTAACATGGATGAAGTTTTGAAGGGGCAAACAAAACCCAATTTAAAAGCACTGTAAGGTTTCTTTCAAAGTTATTTGTGCATTAATTATCTGTGTACTATATGGGAACCACATTGCTTAATCTTACCCCACTTGTAATGAAATTCCTGTCACACCTGGAACCGTGCCCATTGTGTGGCCTAAGTGATCTTTACAATGAGAGAATATGTCGTAAACTGAGCCATGAGATTTGAACTGAAAATTTCTGAGAGACGAGAGAAGGTCTTGGGTAGGGTAACCCAGCGAGCCAATTATCAGAGCCCCATATACACAAGTATTTTGTTTCACAAGTGGGGAAAAAAAATAAATGAATTTCTGGTGTTGTTGGGGGGGGGGGGGGGGTTAAGCAGTTTGACCAATAAGAAGCCACAATTTCCATTACATCACAGAGGCTGTGACTTTTGATTGATCTTCCTTGATGTGATGACAAAGTCTCTGTACAGCGCTGCGGAATTAGTGGCGCTGTATAAATAAATGATGATTGTTATCTTTCCGCTCACAACCCTCTCTCTTATCTATATAAAAGAGATGAGCAGATCTTCCATGACTATCACTGAGTGGAGCTATAATCCGCATATAAAGCTCTACATAATGTGAAAAAATAAGCAATGCTTCCGTATATTCAAACAAGCACTGGCCTATTATCCTTGTATATGAACGAGCAGAAATAGAGAAAAATGTGTGTAAAGCATCTGGATTACCTGGAGGGCAGAGCCCCAGTGCCTCGTAGGTAATGAGCTCGTTAGCAGAAAAACAGTCATGAAGTTCGATCACATCCACATTCTCCGGTCTCACCCCAGCTGTCTGATAACACTTGTCTGCTGCAATCTTGGTCATGTCGTATCCAACCTAGAAAGGATAAAGAGAAAGGTTTGGAGCATAATGAGGGCTGGTCCTCAAGTAAGAGAACAATAAAAGGGTAACAGAGCAGAGGACCGCACTGACATTACACAATTCAGGGGTTTAAGAGAGGAAATATAGCCAGTGTGGAAGTATAGTCTGTGTGAAACACAAGTGTTGGTTTAAATAAAGTTAAAGATGTTAGAAAAAAAAAAAAAAAAAGGGTTTGAGCGAACGGTTTGGACACCTTGTAAAGAGACATAATGGAGAGCATACTTACCGCCTTGATGCAGCTCTCCTCAGCAAAGGTGCTAGAGGTGTCAGTGACCATCTCCTGTGCCACGATCTCCACTGCCTGGCGCTGCAACCCATGCTTCCGCACAAAGTCTCCACTTGCCAAAATGGCTGCTGCTGCGCCATCAGAAGTCGGGCTGCACAAAAACGTTAACAAAAGTTAAAATCATGGGTGAAGTTCTGATCTCAAAATTGCTGGTAATTACTTATTAGATCAGACTTGAATGGTGCCTGGACAACTCTGCAAAGCCGTCCTGAAAATCAAATAATTGCTAGGGCCCGACACAAAATGATATACAAATTAGATATACAAATGTTCACAACCGCTTAAACAGCATATTAAATCCATTATATTGATTGAAAATATATATAACACTGCATATTTAAAAAGATCGATCACGGCAGCCATTTTTTGGGTTGAATCAGTCATGAGAATGTAGCCCATTCCCATGAATAATAACTTGGCTCAAAAAAAATGGATGCCCCCCATAGTGTGTACAAGTGGCAGATTTCCTCAGTAAACAAATAATAATAATAATAATAAAAATACAAAAAAAATCTGTTCTCTGGATGCCATGAACAGATCCCACATTTCACAGTACAGTGTATGACAGGAAAACAAGCAAAAGAAGAAACGTCAATGTTTGTACCTTGGTAAAAACAAATAAAAATCACAAGTCAGTGAAATGTAAACATGGTTAAATCATATTTACACTGTTCACGAGTGATCATCACTACTGCCTCATGGGATAGAGGATTGCAGAGTGAACCATTGTGAATGATTTCAGTCAGAGCTATCAGCAATCCTACTACACAAGAGTGAAAGAATTTGTCCCTTTCCAATTCTGTCTGCATTACAAGGATGTACTGTGGTGTCTTCTGCATGAGCTGTAACAGATTTCACTACTGGACCTTTGATCCTAATGGGGGATTTAAGGACACAGGACAAGACACGGATGTGTTTGAAGAGTCTCCACGTGGCACAATAACATATGTTCCATATCGAGCCGCCTCATCTGTTGACCATATAAAATGTTAAAATAAACCTAGCGTCACATACCAGCACTGAAGGACCGTGAGGTAATCAAAGACTTTGCGGGAATTTTTCACTTGATCTAGGCTGTATTCCTCTTGAAACTGTGATAATCTGCAGTGAGGGGAGAAGGTACCAGGGGGGAGTAAATAATGTACAAAAGGTCAGTGGAGCAAAAAACATTTGCAGTCACAAAGGATCATTTAAGAATCACAAAATCTGCCGATGTGCAATTTCACCTATCTAGCCACCTTGCCCATTTCAAGATGCGCCCCTGCTTTCCCAGCTTTGGAAACACCTCTATAAAATCAGCCTGCGCCCAGTAAAAACATTGCATCATTGTCCAAGATACCCCCACTTTGTTTTTTTAAACTTTAATGTTTTTTCTCCTAAAATACAGCTCTGTTTAACTTCATTGATCCCATCGGCTTGTGTGATCCGAGACCCGGCAGATGTCCCCATCTTGGCCGGCATGTGAATTGCTTCTTTTTGGCCCCACTTCCAGTGGCATCGTACCCTTGGAGCTGGGGCTAAATGATGTGTCCTATCGAGGCCCAAATCCTGCCCACTTCACTAGGAAGTAGGCAGGATGCAAGAGGACAACCAGCTCCCCCAGGAGTCCGGGAAATACACCAGATATTCAGAAAAGGGAAAAGGGAAAAGGGAGACTAGGCAAGTTTGCACAAAATTAGACACTGGTGCAAAGTTAGTTGCGCAATGTAATAAAAGGGTATATGTACTGCAATTCTTAAAATGACCTCTACTAACTGATTGCATATAGTAAACATTACAAACCAAGAGGGACATTAGCAGCAAGATGAGAAATATTCAACAGCAAGGTTAAAGTAAGCAAAGTGCATGCTGTGATTAGAGGAAGTGAAAGACACATTTGGAACACAGACCAATAAAGGGCGCAGGGTCACAGAGAAAGGCTATAACATAACACTGCATAAGGGGCGATTTAGAGTTAGATACAAGTTCATTTGTGCATCTTACATTTTATGCATCACAAAAATGTATTGCTCTGTACACAACTTGAGCCAGTAGTTTTGACTTCTTGTATCTAACACACCTGCAGCCCCTTTGGCTTCCAGAGGTGAATTAGAGACATCTAAGTGTAGTACAGCAAGAGTGTTTGGGCACAAGCTAATTATAACCCTTCATAATTATTCTAAGTTACACTGATCTTTTAAATAAGTGCCTTACCAAGCGTACTTTCTGCACTTACACAAGACAGGGGCAGTTTTGTAGTTGGCGATTATGATTGACACCTACTTGCTTCAGACACATTTATATGTAAGATTTAAGGCTGTGTGCAACGTAAGGGACGTGCAACTCAAGATACAGAAGTGGAGACGCAACAGTTGCAAACAGTTACATTAAAGCCGATTACATAGTCTTAATTTCAATGACACTCTTACAAACAGCCATTTCCTGGCCAGTACATAACATTGAGGACATCTTGTACAAGACTCACGGGTTGTTTGTGGAATGCTTGTGATTCTTCCAAGCGATCTTTGCAAAATGGTCTAGCTTTGTTCCTACGCAGAAAAATAAAACAGAATTTGGCAGGTGACATACAAACAATCTAAGTAGTATGGCCATTTTCCTGCCCATTGTATTTAGCCTCTTGAGTGATGCCAAAAGTACACAGCGAAAACTATGTACTGAGTAAAAGACAAACAAAACAAAAAAGTACAATTATAAAAAAAAATGAATTTTTACTGACCGCATCAAATAATTAAAGTTTCCATCAAAATTAGTTATTGACGGGTAGGTATAATACATTAAAAACCTCCCTTTTTTGCAACGCAAATTCCCAGCAAAAAGCCCACTATGTCCGCATAGACGCTTACTGTACCAATGATTCCTGGGTATTTATGCTAATAAGTCTTGTCCCATGGGAGTGATTAAACAAATCTTTCTGGTCCCTTCCTCAGTTCTGTGTGAAACATTAATCTGTTGAGTAAGGTGTATAAAGTTCCATACGTTTAAGTGCTTACTTTGGCCAGAGCCACTCCACGCTGTCCTATATTCTTGACAATTTCTTTAGAAGTGCTTAGGGATTTCAGCTGTTTGTCCTCTACAGCTGGTCAAACGCCAAATGTTCAGGACAGACAACCTGGCTGTGTTACTTCTCGGCCTTTTGGCTAAGATCAAGTGCAGTTGTGGCAGAGCTGTACTTGGTCCTCTGGCTAGGGAAGGTTGCATTGAAAGCCCGGGAATAATAATAATAGTACCCCAAGGAGACCATAAATCACAGGTCTAGCACCTTAAACATGTGATTTTGTTGGCACACTGCGCATTAGACCACTTTCTTTTACGCATTCGCCTTCCTTTTTGCCCTCGCCTTATGGCCGGGCAGGAAACTTTTTATAAACAACCAGCCATTTGGCTGGGGCCGTAACCACACGGCACTATTTATTTTTTCTTCATTATGTCACTTTCACTTTTATGGGTTTTTTTCCACTGATTTTAGGAGTGTGGCTATTGTCCTAATGGGCTCCACATCTCCAAAGATCTAGGGGGGGGGGGGGGGGGGAGAAAGGGCTGTGTGGCCCTTAGATTCCAGCCCCCCTGAAACCATCTAAGCCCTCCCTTTCGGGTATGAGCAAGTCTGTCGTGCCCTGGGTGAAGCTCCAGGAGAAACCCCCCTAACCCTTGCAGCAAATGGAATCTGAAGACCTTTGCCCCCCGGGGACTAGGGGGGGGGGTGCTCTTTTGAGGAGGGCCATGTGCCGCACCCTTTTGTGCACCTTTTTAGCCACATTGGGACACGAAAGCACTGTTCTTGGGCTTTTTTTATTATTATTATTAATTTTTATTTATAGGGCGCCACTAGGTATCCGTAGCGCCGTACAGGGACAGACAGAAACACGATACAGGGCGAGACAGCACGGTACAGTTAACAAAAAGCACAGTAACTCAGAAGCTCGATGTACAACTAGATGAGAGGTGAGAGCCCCCAGCGGAGTAGAGAAGGGGGTAGGAGGGCAGGAGGACCTCACGGAAGAGACAAGGAGCTGGAGAGCAGAGTTAAGGTGGGGGAGAACAGAAGGAGAGGAGGCCCTGCTCGAAGGAGCGTACAATCTAAGGGGAGGGTAGGACGGACAGAGACGCAATGGTAGGAGGAAATGGGGAAAGAGGAGGCTGAGACGGAGAGGAGGGGAGAGGAGAAAGAAAAGGAGGGAGGTAAGAGGGGGACAGGAGGGAGGGCAGGAGTGGGAGGGGGGTAGGGGGACCCCGGGAGGAGGTCAATTAGGTGGGGGACTGGAGGGCTTTAAGGAAAAGGTGGGTTTTTAAGGCCCGTTTGAAGCTGGACAAGTTGGGGGACGTTCTGATGGAGCGGGGGAGCTGGTTCCAGTGGAGAGGGGCAGCGCGGGAGAAGTCTTGGATGCGAGCATGGGAGGAGGTAACCAGGGGGTAAGAGAGGCGGCGGACCTTAGCCGAACGCAGAGGGCGGGATGGAACGTGAATGGAGATTAGGTTGGAGAGGTAGGGAGCAGTGGAGTTGGAGAGGGCCTTGAAAGTAAGAGTGAGGAGCTTGAACACGATTCTGTAGGGGAAGGGGAGCCAGTGGAGGGATTGGTAGAGGGGGGAGACAGAAGAGGAGCGGCGAGAAAGGAAAATGAGCCGAGCGGCAGCATTGAGTACGGAGCGAAATGAGAGCGGGGGAGGCCAGTAAGGAGGAGGTTACAGTAGTCCAAGCGGGAGATAATAAGAGAGTGGACAAGAGCTTTAGTGGCATCTTGGGAGAGGAAGGGCCGAACGCGTGCGATGTTGCGCAGCTGGAAGCGGCAGGATTTAGCGAGAGAGAGGATATGAGGGGCAAAGGAGAGAGAGAAAGAGAGAGAGAGAGAGAGGGCTTGCAATAATAATAAGAAAAATCTGATTGTGTTGCAACCAAACTGCCCCAACTTTGCACCAAGTGTAGGATTAAATCCACCAATTAAATAAAAATTGGCTGCTTAGTTAGAATATCTCCCTTGTGGTTCTCAATTTTTTTTATTATTTTTTTGCATGCAGGGAACATACTGGTTAGCACCCATATACTAAGCAGCTTTACAAGGATGTAAAGAAAACTACCACTCTCTCTTGCATTAAGCATTTTGTTAGCGTCTATTTAGCCTTGGGGTTTACATGTGCATCTACTGCTAATGACTAATCTGTCCGATTCAGTCTGAATGACCTAAAGTCCACACAGACTGGTATCGGTCAATAGGTTGATGGCTCATTTCCGAAAACTAGGTATTGGATCTTTATATCCCTGTGCAATACAATGTTTCAGATGTCAGATCTGTGGATTAACTGTAATTGCATTTAGCAGCATAATCAAAACTTAAAAGGACTTTACAAAAAAACTCCAGACTACTGTGGGAAGAAAGCTGCCCATACAAACATAGATACTATGGGCAGTACGGTGGCACAGTGGTTAGCACTTCTGCCTTACAGCACCGGGGTCATGAGCTTGATTCCTGACCATGGCCTTATCTGTGTGGAGTTTGTATGTTCTCCCCATGTTTGCGTGGGTTTCCTCCGGGTGCTCTGGTTTTCTCCCACACTCCAAAAAAACATACTAGTAGGTTAATTGGTTGCTATTAAATTGACCTTAGTCTCTCTTAGTGTGTGTATATTAGGGAATTTAGACTGTAAGCTCCATTGGGGCAGGGACTAATGCAAGCGAGTTCTCTGTACAGCGCTTCGGAATTAGTGGCGCTACGTAAATAACTGCTGATGATACTATTAGAAGAAATACAGACATTTGCTAATCCAAATATATTCTGCTGAAAACACAGGTTAATAAAATGGTGCCAGTCTGCAAGTAGAATCATGACTAGAAACATGTACCATTTATTAGCAGTAAAGTGTACTCCACCAATCAGCGCTGCCCTTCACCACAGCTCAATATATTACCATATTTCTCCATATGTTCAAGACCAGCTCTTCCAAACAATTGAGGAGCCAAAGGTGCGGCTTCCAGGCCATACTTGTTTGCTACAACCTCCACATGTCTATCCATGGGGTTGGTCCGGTCAGTGAACTAAAATACAAAAGTAGAACATAATCTGCCCTATTACTAAACACGTGTCTTATGAGTATTATGGACTAACTCAAATATTATACAGATAAATATTTAATAGTTTAGTCTTAAATTTTCAGTTTTTTTCCCTTCAGATTAGTTGACTGTGGTTCAGCTATAAAGAGATTATGAACCAATTTTGACTCAATCCATACACCATGACTGAGAAGACAATTTGTGAATCAATGGAAATATTTTGTCTGTTGCTCTATGGATGAAATACATCATTTATAAATGCTGATTAGATAAAAGTGCTTTCAGTCAACCAGACACGTGTAGTGATAACACGCTTGACCCAAATGAACCACTACATAATTTACCTAAAATAATTGAACTCCATTTCTAACCCATTGTTATTGAGAAAGGTTATACAACAATAGCAAATGAATGTACCAACCATGGGTTTTAAAGATCCTCGCTGCATCTTCTCGAACCCGAGAGCCAGAACACAGTCTGCCAATCCTGGAGAGAAACACAGAATCACATAAATCAGAGAGCTGTATCCATGGTAACGAAAGTGTAAAAATACATATCCACAGGGAAATCATGTCAAAGTCAAATACAGTATTTACCACACCCCACAACACCAGCCTTGTATACCATGGTAAAGATGACCCTGACCAGTGGTGAGAAATACCAACACCAACTGTGTACACACAATCACTAGATGGCACCACCAAAGCAGAACCTATAGCGGTAAATCCGTACACCCACACAAAGGCTACACATTTTACTAATACTGGGTGGAGTAACAAAAGCCTTGGTAGAACACAATACATCACACTCATTTTATCTGTGGCTGACATGGCGGTGGGACGAGTATCTTCCAGGTGCTACATTGTGCCAGTAGCCGCCTGGTTATTTCGGTGTCAAAATTCTCAGAAGCGTCCAATACTTTTCCAGTTCTCACCTCCCTGGACCAACTGTCTGCCCATGAAGAGAGCTGTGGAGCCAGTGGAGCAATTGTTGTTGACATTGATGATGGGGATTCCTGTGAGCCCCAGACTGTGATAAATCGCCCGCTGCCCACTTGTTGAATCACCTACAAAAAAAAACCAAAAAACAAAAAAAGTCTTAACAGAGACCTGTATAATATGTAGGGGACAGAACATTGTAAGAAAACAGATAGAGGTACACGTCACTTTTTAAATAAAAGATGCAGTTGTATGGCAGCACTGGAAAGAAATGTCATTATTAAAATGTGCAACTGCTTTAGTGTGTCCAGGTACAAATTTGAATAGTCATGTATAAGGACTGGCTGGTTGTGTTTAATTGCTTGTTTCAATCTAATTTTATTAGTAAATAGCATTTTAAATGTTCAATATTTTTTTATTTTTTTTTAAGAATTCTTCATTTTGGTTTCTTACGAAAATACACATAACAGTACAAATGAACCGTAAATAGAAAACCACAAAAATAAGGAAAAATAACCAACTCAAACATGAAGTGAAGTGAACATGAAGCATCAACAGGAAACTCAGTAGTAGAACATAGGACCAGATTTTTGAGGGTAAGGAAAAGTGGAGACTGAAATGGGTGGGGGGCTGTACAGGGAGTCGGAGTGTGGGGAGTAATGATACAGGACTAATAAGGAACTAATAAGGACAGTGTCCTTGAGAACACACAATCATGTAGGATTCGCTAAGTGCTGGGTAGGTGGTAGAGGTAGCATCACTGAACTAGAATTTTAGTGTTGTATTTCTCACCATGCATTGGAGGAATCAGGAGGCAGAGTAGAGGCCTGCACTCTGCAAACAGCCATGGAGCCAATACCTGGTTAAATGCATAACTTCTAACGTGGAAATAGCACATTATTTCCTCCATGGGCTCTATATGCCAAATTTGTTTTTTTAGCACTGAGAAGGACAGTAGAAGTGCGCTTTTCATGTCTGTCTGTTTTGGCCTTTTATTTATATTAGTTTTCCTGAGCTTGTACTCGCTGGTGTCTTCACATGGCTCCGGGGTCTGGTGCTATCCGCTGCACTGACTATTGCAGCTTGAACAGATGTGAAAATAGTGACAACATCCACACCCGTCGAGGACAGCTGGTAAATACATCTGAGCAATGACCCCATCTATCTGCGTGCGTGGCCGTTGTACAACCACGCCAAGTGCCGGTAAGATCTTATTGTTTTGCCAGAGCACTTAACAGCAAGACTACTTGGATGGAACCACACAAGCCACCGGAGCAGGACCGCAAAAATTTAGATTATACATATATGTAAAATACAGTGCTCAGTGATAACCCGACATCAAACTGCAAGTCTGCGAGAATGTAAAGTACTCCCTCCTCACTCCATTACAGACAGCTGACTCAAGTATACCACCAAGCTGTTAGTCGTGCTGGGACTGATTTAGAGTTGAACATAAAGATGTGTGAACAAAGATGGTGCTTCACACTAGCATTCTAAGGTCTGTATTTTGTGCTACAAGCATCTTAAGATATGTGCAACCTTAACTCTAGAACAAGTCCGGCCAACCTGTGGTTCACCAGGTGTTGTGAAACGACAAGCCCCAGCATGCTTTGCCAACTGATAGCTGTCAGGTATACTGTGACTTGTAGTTTCACAACACCTGGTGGGCCAGGCCTGATCTAGAGTATAAACGCAACCAGAACAAATGTATGTCAATCATTATCATCAGTTGCAAAACTTGCTACCCGTTTGTAGGTGCAAAATTTATATATTGCAATTAATGTTCTTCAAGATCGGTCGCACTTAAAATAAGGTGTATATCAAAGGGGTGTGCTTTTCTTGTGTCTTCACTTGTTACAGGACTGCATTTGCACGTTAACATCTATCTGATCAAGAGTAAGAAGAGACCATGGGCCCGACTCATTAAGGACAGTAAGGAAAATAATGGGACAAACAGAGAATATGTTCTCTGGGACAAACCATGTTACAATGCAAGGGGTGAAAATTAGTTTATTATTTTGCACATAAGTTAAATACTGGCTGTTTTTTTCATGTAGTACACAAATACTTCATTGTTAAACTGAAATTTAAAGTTGATCTAGGACATACCCTACCCAAACTATAAATCTGTTCCCACATTTTAAATTTACCTCCCCCACCAATGCATAATGGTTTTGCCCAGGTGCAAAGTTACTTCTTTTTTATGCTTTGTTCTCCTTAATGACTCAGGCCACATACATGCATCAATTTTGCACCAAAAGAAATCTTTGCGTTGTGCGTTTGGAGTGTTTGAGACAGCACTGTGGCTCAGTGGTTAGCACTTCTGGGCCACAGCTCTGGGGTCATAAGTTTGATTCCCGACCAGGATCTTATTTGTGTGGGTTTCCTCCCAAACGCCAAAATCATACTGGTAGTTTAACTGGTTGCTGACAAAAATGACCCATGTGTGCATGTTAGAGAAACATAGAATTTAGATTGTAAGCTCCAATGGGGCAGGGACTGATGTGAGTGACTAATTTGCTCTGTACAGCGCTGTGGAATTTATGGTGCTATATAAGTGGATGATGATGTTAGAGAAGCATCTCCAATCTAACATGGTAACCTGCTGCAGATATGTGAAAGAGACCAGGGTTGGAATATGTATTTTATATATAAAACACTCAGTATATACATACTATATAAATACACAAGTTATTTCATATATATTATTGAGCTCCATAACATACTGTCTCAGATACATTATGTTAAATAGTAAATTTACCCGCTCTTTAATTGTAAAAAATTGATTGAATACAAAATATCTTGTTCAGGATTTTTACTGAATACTTTTTTAAGTAAAGTTGAAAATACTGCAGAATGT
Source organism: Mixophyes fleayi (assembly GCF_038048845.1). Classification (NCBI taxonomy): domain Eukaryota; kingdom Metazoa; phylum Chordata; class Amphibia; order Anura; family Limnodynastidae; genus Mixophyes; species Mixophyes fleayi. The sequence goes on along the minus strand of NC_134409.1, from coordinate 23,471,256 downwards.
TTTGCTTTTTTGCATTGGAAATCTTAGTCAAAGTATAGATTATAATGATTATTATAGTATACGACTCATTAATGACAGCAACAGGCAACTGTTGATTTGCTGCCCTATATTCAGTAATTATATGTGAAATTAAGTCTTTTATGTCGCAAATTAACCGCTGTCTGACCCCAAGGCTGGTATTCATTGTAGGTAATGTCATATTTATTTATAAAGTACCAACATATCCAACAGCTCTGCAGTTTTAATGAGTTTTATTAAAACAAAACCCTACCCAAGACAGTATAGATTATAAACAAAAAGGTGTTTAAAAGATTTTCATAAAGGGGAATGACATATTAAAAACATAGCTATATTAGCAGTAGAACACAACAGGACTTGTAAGATAATATAGCATAGCGTACCATACACGTAGCCTACACACGCCTGTTCCACGGAAGAGTATGGAACGCCTGCATCAGCCAGAGCTTGCTGACCTGTTACAGGAACAGAGATAACATATAGTAAGATTTACATTCACGGATTCTATTATACTTTACACTGCGGAACATTTTATAAAAGGTGAAAGGGGCCGATCCGTTTACTGAGTACGTAATGACTGACACACTGATAAGAAAGTACAATAAGTGTTTTTGGTCCTTCACAAAGCACATGTCAAATGAATTAATCATCAACTTATGTAAAGGCAGAGGGGTTTAACAGGACTATGAACACGTCAAAACAAACAAAAATAAAATTATCATTGGTCAAAGTGGAAATTTAGAAGTGGCGGAATTCCACCACCAACCATTATGATTATGGACATTTGTGCTTCAATATTTTTGAAAGGAAAAACATGCTCTCCTAAGAGATTACGCCTACATTCAGCCTAATCAAGAGTCAACCAGCTCCTCCCATCAGATGACGCCGTTCTCTTGATGTGCGAGATTTGTGTATAAATAGGTGGATTCATGCAGAAACAGGCACATTTTTGTAGCTTCCTAAATGACTCACCCGCTTCCTTGGCCATATCTGGATAGTCAACGGCATCACGAGGCTTCAAAAACTACAAGACAAACAAAAACATCTCATTATTATCTTCTATATTACTAAAGCAAACACAAGTGTGTAACATTCAGTTATGTGCTGAAAGCAACAAAAACACTACACCAAGCATCAGGGAACGGCTACTAGGAAACATTCCTCTATTAGTTTATATAAATGAAACTTGTATCACAGACCATGCTGACCAAAACCAATGTGATATGCAGCCTGAAAACAATAATAATCCAGTAAAATGATGGCAAATGCAGCCTAAAGTCTTATTCCAACCACACTAACATGATCTCGTTAGAGAGGATCTAGCCGTCATCTTGATTGGATAAATGGTAGGATCATCATCACCATTCATTTATATAGCACCACTAATTCCGCAGCACTGTACAGAGAACTCATTCACATCAGTCCCTGCCCCATTGGAGCTTACAGTCTAAATTCCCTAACATACACACAGACAGGAACTAGGGTCAATTTTGATAGCAGCCAATGTATGTGTCTATTAGTTGGGCAATGGTCAATTACATAGGCTCCTTCGTTTTCATCAGAGAGCGGATATTATGTATTCTCATTCTACTCCATGTGGAGAAAAGGTAGAAAGCTTTGCCATCATCATCAGCCATTTATATAGCGCCACTAATTCCGCAGCGCTGTACAGAGAACTCACTCACATCAGTCTCTGCCCATTGGAGCTTACGGTCTAAATTCCCTAACATACACACAGAGACTAGGGTCAATTTTAATAGCAGCCAATTATCCTACTAGTATGTTTTTGGAGTGTGGGAGGAAACCTGAGCACCCGGAGGAAACCAACGGAAACACAGGGAGAACATACAAACTCCACACAGATAAGGCCATAGTTGGGAATTGAACTCATGACCCCAGAGTGCTGTGAGGTAGAAGTGCTAACCACTTAGCCACCGTAGTTTGATCCCCTACATGCGTAGGCAAAATAGATTTTTATCCTGTTGCATGAGTGGCATGATCATCCCATATACTGCAATTTAAAGTTGAGCTAGGAAGCGCCCCCTTGTGTGGACATTTTAAATTTGCCTCCCTTGTAGTCAGCGTTTGGCTTGCATAAAGGTGGTATACATTACCGGATCATTCCATGCCAAATCACCACAAAAAAAAATAATAACTTTTCAACCTGACCATCTCAGATGTTTGTGAAATTTGGTAGGATGGTAGATGACATAAATTTACTTTCATATGTAACATTTTAGCCCTCAGTGATACACGGTGTTCATGCAAACATGTCAAAAAAATTTAAAATTTATGCTTGCCCGGTCAACTAAAACAAATCAGTGCTTCTAATTGTGGTAGACCTTTCATGTTGGTTTTGTTTGGAAGCTAAGGGTCCTTAGTTTTCAGAAAAAATAGTTTTATATTTAAATATTGACTTCTACATTTCAAGGTCACATAACTTGACCTTTGACCTTGAATATATCAAAAAAAGTGTATGTTTAATTTTTGAGACATAAAGTATGTTATGCAGTTAAATACAATCTCTCTTTCGTATAAGTTTAATTTTGGGAAGCCTTTTGGAACAGGAGTAAAAACAAATATTAAGTACGGCAGTTGAACCCTTTTTGCACTAACATCATACTTGCCAATTCTCCCTGAATGTCAGGGAGACTCCCTGAAATAGGGGTGATCTCCCTCACTCCCTGAAGAGTCTGGTATTCTCCCTGATGCTGAGCCAGTACAAGACGTGGTTGGCTTCACAATCTGTGGTATGATGACACAGTTCAGAAATTGTGTCCTATGTCCATGTATTGATGCCTATGGAGGTGGCCATTTTCATGGAGACCACGATTTAATCAAAGACTGAAAGGTAAGACAAGATGACTTCAGTAATGGAGTCAGAAATGTAAAAGACACTTCAGTCTCTAGAGATTCATTGGCTGCTTTTCTTTAACGCATAGTTGCCTACCCTCCCGGATTATCCAGGAGACTCACTCATTTCTGGGAGACCTTCCGGGCTCCTGGGAGAGCAGGGCAACCTCCCGGTTCTCGCCCCTGCAATAGATAAGTTGGGGGGCGAGGCTTAATGATGCAAATATTGTGTCATCTTAGACTCGCCCCTTGTTGTAATTGGCCAAAATTGTGACAATTGTTTAGGGAGCGGGGCCAAAATGATGCGATTCGTCAAGCCCTGCTCCCGCACGCCCACCTCCCCCGGAATCTCCCTGAAGCCAACGAGGAAAAGTTGGCAAGTATGACTAACCATGCAACGGACAAGTTCAGATTTGTCTTGTAGCGTTTCTCTGTAATTCTCAGTCTGGCTGCTTCTGCATTGAGAACTAGTGATACAAGGAACTAAGACAGTTGATCTAATACAGTTTATCAGTGAATGGTGGTAGTTTGATCAAGAGTGTGACAAATGGATAAGAAGTACATTAATATCAAATGGGTTGCAGCCCTGAGTCTTAAAAGACACAGCAGCAGTAGAAAACAAATAAGGCAGGTTCTACCATGGATGATTGAAATATTGCCACATGTCAATAGTGATCAAATGATTTGTGATAACTGTAGGAAACCAATTAAAAGGAATTCTTTAACTACCGAGCACATCTGAGGAAAGTGGGAACTCACAGGACCGAATCAGCTTTGCTGTCATTAAATGAAAGTTTAAGCAGTATGTGAGCATCATCTATCAAGAGGAAAAGAATGAAGGAAGAAAATATTGCAAAAGGAAAGGTGTAAAAATTGCAGAAGTTGTAAAAAAAAAAATGACATTCTATATTCCAGCTGAGGAAGCTGTGGCTGATAATAGTCAATGTTGTGATGATATCATACTGCAACAACATAGAGAAACATTTGAAGAGACCATAAAAGGTTGTGAGTTATGTTGACACTTCTTCCAAAAGACTGGAGTATTCGAGAAATAGAACAAAAATTTCCTCAGGCAAGTAACTATATAATAAGAAAAGAAAAGCAATTAGTACGAGAGTCTGGCATTTTGTCATTACCAAATCCTAAATACGCAAAAGTTTGGACCCAGATATTGCCGAGACTGAAGAATTTCTACTGCCAAAGAAAGACTTTGTGACACTAAGAAGTGGTTGTACCAAAGAACACAAACAAGAGAGGCTAATTTTGAATAACCTTTCAGAAGTGTATGAACACTTCAATCACATTCCGATATAAAAGTGGGGTTTTCAAAATTTGCCTCTTGGAGTTCCACTGTGTTCTTGTGGGAGGAAATGGTACACTACCGACATGAGGAAGCATGAAGAGTACCTGGAACTCAAACATTTTATGCCAGGAACACGGAATACCTTAATAATAAAGAGGATTTCAACAGACTCATCCAGTGAAGTGAAGAAAAATTAAAGGCAGCATGGTGGCTTAGTGGTTAGCACTTCTGCCTTACAGCACTGGGGTCATGAGTTCAATTCCCAACCATGGCCTTATCTGTGAGGAGTTTGTATGTTCTCCCCGTGTTTGTGTGGGTTTCCTCCAGGTGCTCCGGTTTCCTCCCACACTCCAAAAACATACTGGTAGGTTAATTGGCTGTTAACAAATTGACCCTAGTCTGTGTGTTAGGGAAGTCAGGCTGTAAGCCTCAATGGGGCAGGGACCCAGGGAATTAGTGGCGCTATATAAATAAATGATGATGATGAAGGTTTTGTGACTGGCATCTATAATGATGCTTGGTGGTTGTGTCATGAATATCAATTTAACATCCCAGGAGGTTTTAATCAGTTTTCTCCATCACCATCATATGTGTACCCTCATCAGCCAGACATCTTGAACACTCCAGGGGGTAAATGCATCAAGCTGAGACTTTTCTGGCGGGTATGAAAAGTGGAGATGTTGCCTATAGCAACCAATCAGATTCTAGCTGTCATTTTGTAGAATGTACTAAATAAATGATAGCTAAAATCTGATTGGTTTTTCAAACACGCCAAAACACTCTCAGCTTGATACATTTACCCCCAAGAGAACAAGTTCTTACTTAGGTTGATCCTCAGACTGCAACTGGACGAACCTACACACTAACTGCTGTGGGCACCCAATACACCAAACACAGAGGAAGCATTGCTGAGGAGGAGGAGGAGGCACTGACTAAGTTTTTCTCAGCATTCTGCAGAGCATTATACATTATTATATGGTACAGAAATCTTGTAATCACAAGTTCAGGAATTTCATTGATTGTGATATGTATAAATTTTCAGATTGTTTTACTTCTGTTCCAAATGCTTCCCAAAATGAAACTTATACCAAAGAGAGATTGTATTTAGCTGCATAACATACTGTATGTACAAAAAAAAAATTAAACATACACGTTTTTAGATATTAAAGGTAAAAATCATGTGACCTTGAAATGTAGAATTCAATATTTAAATATAAAACTATTTTTTATGAAAACGAAGGACCCTTAGCTTCAAAACAAGACCAACATGAAAATTCTATCACAATTAGAAGCAAAGTTATGATTTGTTTTAGTTGACCTGACAAGCATAAATTTTACATTTTGTGACATGTTTGCAACCCTGTTGCATGAACACCGTGTATAACTGAGGGCTAAAATTGTATATATGAAAGTAACTTTGTCATCTACAATCCTACCAGGATAGTCCTGATTTTAGGGCTCTGTCCTGCTAACCCAATGGGATATGTTTGGTCCACTGGTGGGAACATTGGGAGGTAATGGGGCAGTGCACCAGGTGCTACAATGTTTGGAGGAGAAGGGAGATATGTAGTGGGTAGCCTAGTGCTTTACAGCGCTAGGCAAGTCTTTGGGTAGGTGGCCACCTTGTGATAGGGTCATGACCATGCCAGGAACTGAAATGTTGGAAGGTATGTTGAAGACTATGGGGTATATTTAATAAAATGCGGGTTAAAATAAATGGAGATGTTGCCTATAGCAACCAATCAGATTCTAGCTGTCATTTTGTAGAATGCGCTAAGTAAAAGATAGCTAGAATCTGATTGGTTGCTATAGGAAACATCTCCACATTTTCAAACCTACAGTTTAGTAAATACACCCCCCACTTGCCTGTCTGATGGTGTGAGGAAGAGAGTTCCAGAGATTAGGTGCAGCATAAAACGAATTGTAAAGATGTGAGCGAAAAAAGGTTATTGGACAAGAGAGAAGAAAGCCATCAGCAGAGGGGAGGTTGCACTTGGGAAAGTATATAGACATAAGGGAGGATCTGTAAGGTGCCACATTATTTATAGTAATTTGCTTATTAAAACTTTACATTTAGAATTGTAACCTGTGTTTCGTAGGCAGTCAATATAGACAGTAACAGCATAAAGGTGTAGCAGACTAGCTGCAGATTTCATAGATTAGAAGGGAGATAATAAAATAAACGATTAACCCAGAACAAAAAATATAAATATACCTAAAACTACTGTGTACTACACTACAGAACTTTGCTTGTTTAGGTCAGATACGGTGTAATTTGTTAACAGCAGGGTACAAGTTAAAGTTCAACACACATAAAAGAAAGAAGGGAATGAAAAAAAAAAAAAAAATAGAATAGGGGGCATCTAGAACACAAACAGGGACATTTGGGAAATACAATGAAGACAGCGGTGAAGTCTGGTTTACAGCAGAGACATGTATAATTCTAATCAGATCACATTGACAAATGTTTTACAGGGCTTCTCAGGCAAAAAAAGGAATTTGTACATACTTAAAGTAGTGCAATAATATACATTAAATATTTTGACAGATATTATGTAAAAAAAAGCTGTATCAGGCTTGCTTCTTCTGGTTTGTGAAAGTGCAATGATCAGGTCAGACAATGACTGTACCATTAATAATGGTTTCTAGAATGGTGTGAAAGTTTACTAGCTGTCAATGGTTTATTTATATAGTCATGAACGGGACGTACTAAAAGGAATGACAGCTTCAGTCTGCTAAAAGGAACGCCAATAGACTTCTATGATAGCAAATTTAATTTTTATGTATATTTTAGAAAATCTTATACTTCTTAAATATATCTTCCACATACTTATTGCTAAGGTACTTGGTCATGTTTTGCATGTGGAATGACATGGAATGATGGCCGATTACTGTGGAATGACAGCCGTTTTATTAGTCATGTCAATGCAGAAATATCAGTAAAAACTTGTCATTCCACGTTATGAGACTTGTGTGGTGGGGTACAGGTGTGGGGGAGCGCATACGCAAAGGGATTAGTGTGTGTGATTAGGGTATGTGGGAGAAATAGGGGTGTTTTTTTGGGAGAAATGCAAGTTTTTACTGATATTTCTGCATTGACATGGCGTATAAAACAGCTGTCATTTCACATGTAATCGGCCGTCATTCCACTTTATGAGACTTGCATGGTGGGGTACAGGTGTGGGGGGAGCGCATATGCAAAGGGATTAGTGTGTGGGATTAGGGAGAAATAGGGGTGTTTACCATGACAGACGAGCAATTGTTTTGACATTTTTGCATTGACATGACGTATAAGACAGCTGTCATTCCACATGTAAAACACGACCAAGTACCTTAGCAATAAGTGTGTGAAAGATATATTTAAGAAGTATAAGATTTTTTTTAAATATACATAAAAATACAGGTTTCTATCATAGAAGTCTATTGCCATTCCTTTTAGCAGACTGAAGCTGTCATTCCTTTTAGTACGTCCCTCATGAACTACGCAGATAGCTTGTTCTCTGGGTCTGCTGAAGTCTTGTCTCAACCAGACTAACTCTAATCACAGAGCCCAGCACTCAGCACTGTCCTTGGTTCAGCAGCTGTGGCTCCCGAGCTCTTGTGGAACTACAAGTTTCTGCATGCTCTGACTGACGGGGCATGCTGGAACTTATAGTTCTACAGCAGCCAGAGAGCTACAAGATATCGAATTGTGAATGTCATCATCTACATGCTGCTTAACCTGGCATGTAGACACCTAGGACTAGTTCCAGCTGAATTATGTCCTAAACTTACAGGGCAGGAACAAAAACCAGGAAGCACACATACATACATACATACATACATACATGCACACACACATGCACACATACATACATACATACATACATATAAACATATATGATCTCACAACAAGACCTTGGTCATTCCAACTCCCACCACGTAGACTTTCCTCCCTGGTGCCATGTTCGGTCACAGTTGATGGGACACTTATCAGGGACACAAGAACCGCACAACAGCCAGGACACTGACTGTACATAGACCCAAGGGGCCGCCTGTTGGTCACTTAAAGCGGCGATGCCTCACTGATAGCCAGAGATCCGGTAACCAAGACATGTGACACTTTAAGAGGGCGGGGCTTCTGTCAGTACAGCCACCAATCAAAGAGCGCACAAGTGACAGCTGTTCTGACAGAGGATGGTTTGAGGTGTCAGTCACACGGATCGGCACCGCCCCCTCCAGACCCGGTAGTGATTAAGCCAGCAGGGGGCGCATTGTTGTTGTCAGCTAATGCACTATGGGAAGTTTAGTACGGCCGCTTGCTGGGGCTCGGAGGGCTCTACAGTGGGGGCTAGTGAGGGGGCTCAGCTCAGCATCTGGGCACAAAGAGGTTCATGTTACCCACCTAGAAGGGCACAATGAGGGTGAGTGCGACCCCTAACACGTGATCTGTGTGTAATGCCCAAACCTCTGGATGACTTTGTAACTGATGACTTTTCCTATTATAACCGTGTGGTATGCTATATATAAATAATTATTTGCAGTTTATACACCTATGCTGCTTACATTATGTTGCCTTCATATAACCTTCCTTACTGTACTACTTACTACCCTTCCTCTAGTGACTTTCACTCCTCCAAACATGCATATCTGCAATTGCTCAATGTTCCTCTTCACTCAGACGGCCCTTTATACTCATCCTGTCTGCTTTTCTGATCTTTTATGTAGATATGGTGAAATGTTACTCGTATGGCATCACTTAGCACTGCACACAAATTGTAATTACTGTAGTGGCCATTGGCCATAGTAGTGCCTGACCCTGAGAGCTTACATCCTAATTGAAGGATAAATCCTCTAGTATGAACGTCTAAAACCAATTCCTGGATAATCCATAATCTTACTGGGTGACCAGCAAGACCTCTCCAGTACTCACATCTACACCAAATAAATACGTATATCATATAGTTGGGCAAAAAAGCACCACAAAGACGATCCAAAATCCTACTTGCTATCAATTTTTTTTAAACAAAAAAAACCGTGCCCCTAATTATTTTGACACTGGCTAGTTAATTAAGTTCAAACACATTACCGCCTTGACTGCCCTAACCATATTCTCAGTGGCAGGGACGCTGGATTCCATCTTTTCATCATCATCATCATCATTTATTTATATAGCGCCACTGATTCTGCAGCGCTGTACAGAGAACTCATTCACATCAGTCCCTGCCCCATTGGGGCTTACAGTCTAAATTCCCTAACATACACATACACACACACAAACAGACAGAGAGAGACAGACAGACTAGGGTCAATTTTGATAGCAGCCAATTAACCTACTAGTATGTTTTTGGAGTGTGGGAGGAAACCGGAGCACCCGGAGGAAACCCATGCAAACACGGGGAGAACATACAAACTCCACACAGATAAGGCCATCTTTTAGTTTGACCATATGAGTGCTGAGACAATCCAGGAGCTTATTTGTGTACCACCCCTCAGAGATGTCTACACATAACAGCCGGTTGTTATCTCCTATAAATGACAGGGAGTAAAATGGGCCAATTAAACTCTTTTGTACTCCATATTATGATTGGGTTGATTCAAATGTCAATTATCAATGCAAATGTTATTGCTTCTACATATTGCAATCTACCTATCTCTACATGTTTACCTTCTGCTAATGGACTTTACTCATCTTCTGCTTTGTATTATCTTGAAAGTTGTCCCCAGTGTGGATATTGGTCCCTGACAAAGGTGACTCTGGTTGCTACACATAGTATCACTGACACTATATATTTGTGATACTTTACTTTTTTTGAAGTAGGATAAGGCTTTAATCATATATATTAACTAGTATCACAATACACTACCATATATAAGCCTGTTTTGCAGTAGAAAATACAAAGCAGTGTATTCATATATACCAATAATGTATGTTAATGAGCAGTTGATTCATGATATCCATGCTTATTGACTTCCTGAGATCTGGGCGCAACTTGTCTTTTATCGAGGTCATTTGAAAATTAACATTTTCTTAACAGTATCCCTCTGTTTTCTTCCCAGCTGTATCCTCTTTCCAGACACATTGTGTGCGGGGGAGTAGGTGGTGGCTAATATTCTAGAAAGCAAAACCGTTTTTATGTTAGAGTCTGTTTTCTTGGATTCATTACCAATTTCAAATAATACAATAAAGAACATGTTGCAGAATAACATAAAAAGAAGAGGCATGGGGGCTATATTTACTAAACTGCAGGATTGAAAAAGTGGAGATGTTGCCTATAGCAACCAATCAGATTCTAGCTGTCATTTTGTAGAATGCGCTAAATAAATTAAAGCTAGAATCTGATTGGTTGCTGTAGGCAACATCTCCACTTTTTCAAACCAGCAGTTTAGTAAATATACCCCAAAATGGTTTGTATTGAGGCACATTATTCTGTGCACAATCCATTGTCTATAGAGAACCACAGATAGATAGTAGATCTCAAAGTGCCAAGCCACAATAGGCTGGATAAACACACATTTCCGGTGTATTGGTGTAAATGATCCTTGCGGTAAGTGGGAAACTCCTCTAGTTGTGCCACAAGATCACACAGAAAGAACAATAATCTCGCTCTATAAAATGAAATCTCGGTGCTGCAACGCTCCACAAAACCAGAGTATCAAAAAAATATTGCAATGGAACCTAAGTCACCAAAAACTTATTGCACTGTGGACAATTGAAATAGATATACATTTATTAAAACCAATATAAACTTAAAAGATGTGATATCACTGCTCAACATGCAATATATTCACAATACAGATTAAAAACTATATATATATATATATATATATATATATATATATATATATATATGAGAGAGAGAGAGAAACCACAAGAATATATAGGTGCACTTATGTTACATTGTTATTTAAACTTGTTACAGTTCCTTCAAAAAATTAGACGGTGTATTAAAATGTCTTGTATAAACAGTTCATGCAAAAATGGTCTCAGTCAATAGAACGTGAGATAGCGCAGTAGAAAATATATATAATAATCCTGGACTAGCAAGGCTGTACAATGTTGGGGCAGGCAATAGCCGATTATGGAGGGATGACAATCCCCAAGATATAGCGTTGAAAGCACTCTCTTACCAGATTCCTGGAATAAACAGTGGATCATCCGATCTGTGCCTTCTCAATTACTCTGTGAGTACTTGCTAGTCAGCGTTGCAAAAAGCTCCACAAAACCAGGCAACTGATGCTCCTACTCCACGATGTCTGGATGAACTCTTTAATGTGAATAAACTTAGACTGAATTTCCATATTTATATAAATCGATATATTGGTATATTGTCCCCTGAGTCTTCCTTTTGATTTTTATTATATATATTTCACAGCAAGACGTGGCAGAACATGCTGGGATTTGTAGTTCAGCACAGTAGTGCATAGAACACGTTTCATGCTCTTTTCCTTATATTTCAGGTATTGCAGAGATCGGTATGCGCAGACCTCATGCTCGTAACTCATTGGGAAAACTGTTTGTTAAGGAGGTAATGCCACAAAGACATCTACTGATCTCTTTATTACTGTATTGAGTTTTTACATAAGAACAAACAATGTATCATAAATTAGACCTAAAACTTTAATGACTATAAAGTACAACTTGTTGACAAAAAATTACCGCTAAAGCAGTGGGGCTGAAATGTCCTTTTTAGCTCAGACCCTCAATGCGAGTGTGCTGTTATTTTGTTAGCCCAGAGAGACATAGTTTAGAATAGAACATGTTGCGTACCTGACCATCTTTGGACCCCAATTACAGATTCTGGGTCCACACCTGGGGCCCTAACGTGTGTAGTCGATACAGAATGCATGTACCTCCACCTACCTGATGTGGGAACTGTCAGAATACATTGAAGACCGTGGTACTTCCACCCACTTAACAGTGGATATTATATATATTTACTTGCACTAAGTTATACAGGCAGAAACTATTTTCATTAAATGTTCAGGGTTAGTCATTTTTACAAGTGATTGACATGTATTCTTATCACAAACTCGGTTGTAGTTGTTTCATTCTGTAGACAATCTTCGCCATGACACCAGCGTCCGCGTGGTGGTCATCAGGAGCGTCGTTCCTGGAGTATTCTGTGCAGGTAAGTAGTATGTCTGTACACTCGCCGTACTACCGTTAACCAGCTGCAGGATTCTGGAAGCAGACAATTTATGTTACGTGCTTGAGCACAAAACCGCTTGGCCCACCTCCGCTTAATGACTTGTGAATGTATGAGATCTTTGCCGTGAGTAGATTAATCACAGCCTTTGCTTATGTTTATTGCTGCAGTGGAGATAACCATGTGAGTATCACCTCTTCAGACACGTGACCTCATTGTGTGAATATCTCTGTTATGGAAGTGTAAAGCCCTCCGCCTGCTGATTTGCTTTGTAATCTGTACATAGGCAGCATGTGACTCTCTAGCTGTTGTTTAGCTACATCTCTCAGCCTCAGATGTTCGTCATGCTGGGAATTGTTCTAAATGGCTGCAGAGCCCAGGATTGCTCACATCTGGTGATGGATTGACCTTGAACATAAAGGGCCTCATTTAGAGTCAAGAGTAAATCTACCTAAAAGGTGCAATTTTGCCATGCTGCACTGCATAGGGGGGGAAACTTAAAATGTGCTCGAGTTGGGACGGGTGCGCGTCCTAGTTCAACTCTAAATCTCAGTGTTAAAATCAAGTGCCCAGTATTTGTGTGGTACACGCAAAAGCAGAACGTATTTTCTTTGCATCCAAATAATTACATTTGCCCTTGACTAGCAATACGGTTTGTCCATGTGCAGATTTTGCACCCTTTAGCTGGATTTGCTCCCGACTAGAAACGAGGTCCAAAGTGCTTACTCTGTCCCTCTGGTCACCCTTAGGCGCAGATCTCAAGGAACGAGCAAAGATGGACAATTCGGAGGCATCTCTCTTTGTTCAGGATCTGAGAAAGTTAATGAGTGAAATTGGTGAGTCAGGCCGGGTTCTAGAGAATGGCACAGTGGCTTCACTTGTCAGAGTTCTCTGTTATTGATGTTTTCTTTTATGTTTCAGGGGGGGGGGGGGAAGGAGCTCAGGCTGCCCTTTGACTTATAATGAACAGCTTTGGGGCAGAAATATATATATCAATGATTTACTTAGCATCCATCAGACAGCCAGGAAATGCAGACTATATATTAATTGATATCTCTATTTCATTAGCAATATGGTTAAATAATGTGTAAGATATATTTGCGATATATACAAGCGATAAATTGTTTACTGACGCAATTCTTCAGTTATAACTATGCCCACTTCCTCAAAGATTTAAAGCACCCTGGTGCGGCATAGGCAACAGGATAACCGTCCATAACTAGACAAGAACCAGCCCGTTGACGCTTGGGCCGAGTTTCCAGGATCACTTTGGTTTATACCAGGGCCTGTTTGTGTGGACAGAAGACGGCCGCGCATAGACAGCTTTCATCTTTCCAACAAGCCCAACAATGAAGCTATCAATATTTATTGGATTATTAACAGTAATCTCGTTCATTTTTGGGGCTGCATACTCTGTGATTCTGGGCTACTTGCCCCGTTTTGGCAGTTATATCACAGTGCACACCCAGCTTTAGTCTGCTTGTTTTCTATACGTCATTTAATATATTAATGTAGATTGTTTTGGTCCCCTTTCTTCCCAGCGGCCCTACCAATGCCCACAATCGCAGCAGTGGACGGATATGCCCTGGGGGGTGGTCTGGAACTAGCCCTGGCGTGTGATCTCCGTGTTGCAGGTATGTAACTTTCAGACCTGATATTTTTATCAGCTCAGATATAATTCATTAATGGACCCATACGAAATGACTTGTATATTGCAGCGTCTTCAGCTAAGCTGGGGCTGATCGAAACTACAAGAGGATTACTTCCAGGAGCAGGTAAGGAGATAGATCTGCTGTATAGTCTACAGCCAGACTTGCACACCTTGAATATATACTGTATTAAGCGGTTTGTGTCCTTGCCCCGACCTTCTTCCGCTGCAGGAGGCTCTCAGCGACTTCCACGCCTGGTAGGAATTGGTTTAGCTAAAGAACTTATCTTCACGGGACGGCAGTTGGATGGAACACAGGCGTACAGAATCGGGCTCGTCAATGACTCTGTTCCACAAAATGAGGCTGGGGACTCTGCTTATCATAGAGCATTGGAACTGGCTCACGAAATCCTGCCACAGGTACACCGCTCATTGAGATGTGGAGTTAGATGTTGATATTTAACCTACTGTTATCAACAAGGCTGTTCTACACTACAAACACAAAGTCTGAGTTTACTATCTCTGATGCCTGTTGTTTCCATGCCTGGGTTCCCCTACCCTTTAGTAGTTCCAAACTGATCTTGTTTGTACTACTCTGGCTGACCTGTCAAAAAGGCAGCAATCTTCTCAATGTACTCCTCTGGGGCATTAACAGCACTGTTTACATTAGGTTGACAGGACTAGTATACTCTTTACTTTCTTTAATGGAATCTTGTGAACTGTTCTTGTGAAGTAGTGAATGCATCTGAGCCCGAACGTACCACAGGTACAAGAAAACGGCCGTGTGTACGATTTTGTAACACGTTACAATCTGTTTGGCCAAATTTTACAAGTCTTGTTATTTGGCGGTCACAAGGGGTAACTAGATTTTGATTGAGGAGTAGGGTAGGGCTCTCTGTGGTCATTTCGGGATAACTGCATTTATTATCAGGTTTGACAACTATTTCCCTGTTTTCTCCTTCAGGCTCCAATTGCTGTGAGAATGGCCAAGTTGGCAATGAACAAAGGAATGGAGGTAAACCATTGTATTAGGGATGTTTGTATTTTTTATGTCTATGTATTATTTGTCTTCACTATACTTCCTTAAGGAGGCTGGTTTCCTAATTTTTGCAGTCCCTATTCAGATCGTAATGTATGTCAATAACATACTACACTTCAGTTTGAGTGGACCTGTTCTCCTCACAAAAACTTGTAGTAGTGTCTTCGCCCTGTCTACTTAATAAAGAGTAAAGGAAAAAAAAATAAACTGTCACTGCCTTGTCCTTTTTCTCACCAAGATGAAAGAGTTGTATTTCTTTTTAACTATTAGGATGCTTGCTCAATCTGTCTCCTTCCTCTGAAATGTATACTCCAGCAAAGAAGAGAGAGAAGATAGAACAAGCAGGATGTATGACCACAGCTTCATACCGAGCTGCATTACACACATATATCTCTATATACAGTGAAGCTTCTATGCTAGTGAAGAGAATTGAAGTCCGGTAGCTACAGGACTCTGTTCACAGATGCATTTTTTCCTGCATTGATCAGGATTCCATACAATTGAATGAAGCCCCGCTGAACATGAGGAGTGCATCAGTCTTTTTGATGCACTTTTCATGATGTGATTAGGAAACCATTCACCTAAGTTGAACCCCGCACAAAACATGGAATTGTTGTCTGTGTATTTGCAGTTCGAAAGTGTGGGGACCTGATATCACTGTCCTGAAAACTATTACAAAAGTCACTTTTACTCTATATAAGTAGTTTGTGCTGTAGTAATAAAGACGAAATTTACTAATGGTGTCAGCTGTGTCCTTCACAGGTGGATATTACATCTGGAATGGCCATTGAGGGAATCTGCTATGGGCAGGTGAGTTTAACAGCAGCTATTTAAAGAGCAAGTAAATCCACTTTTCAACATGTGTTTATACTTGTATTGCCTACAAGTGATGTCACTGGTTCCTGCTACATTGTCATGAATATTGATCCAGTATGCAAAAACAAATCTGCTTAGGTTTGTGTTAATAAAGACAGCTAGTTTTATTGTCTTGTCATCTCCTAGAAATGCACTCTCCAGCCTGCAGATTGGTGGATGCATGCATTGAGGCATTACCAGTGATTTCACATCAACTGACATCATTTGAGTTTAAAGTTAACATAAACTGGTGTTGTGTAGTCATTGTTACAAAGTTAAACAATAATTATTCATCCTTGTGTTTGGTGTGGAATTACTGTATGTATGTATACTGTTTCTGTATGATAGTAAACCAGTATGCTAGTGATAACTATTGCTCCATTAACTTAAGACTCTAAGCACTGTCAGCTATCTAGGGATAATATAGTACATTGACATGTGACAAGACATTGCATATATAGGAATAAACGCTACAGCTTTAGCATTTGGGTACGGGATCTTTGAAATTCTATTTGTAGATGGTTGGTAACAACTGTCCACGTACTTAATTTTTCCTAGTCTGCCTATAGAGATCAGTCTATAGCTTTTCCATAATGCCTAATTAAATCTCTAATATAATTGTATTTTGATTGTATAAAAGAATATTTATATCACACCAGCTGGGGCCATCTAGCAGTCCGCTGTTATTTCTGCAAGTATTTCTTGATTAAATTTGTCTTTGTCAGAAGCTACAGTCTCCGACATGCACCCTGTTTTATTTAGTGATGTTTCTGAGTGAGGAGCTGCCCTTGATTTGTGTAACCATGGAGAGGGGACTGATATTATTGCTGAATTGTGCTGTCATTACTTTATTTTCCTCTCCTTATATAACAATTACTTATAGGGGGAGATTCAGTCACCGCGCTGTCCGGCTGCACACATTGACAGCCATTACTGTAGGAATCTCCACTCATTTTACTGCGCACCTCTACTGGGTGTGAGGGAAAAATGAGTGGAGATTCCTCCCATAACTTCAGCGCAATGTGTCTCCAGAACATCCACGGAGACACATTGCACTGAATTGAATCTCCTACGTAGTGTTTATTTCATTCAACTAACTTTATCCACTGTTTTGATCTCTATTTACCTGTTTCCCAATGGCTTATCTAACCTATATATCCTGTAGGTCATTCCCACCAAAGATCGTTTAGAAGGAATGGCAGCATTCCAGGAGAAGCGTCCACCTCGATACACAGGAGAGTAACAATGCCAAATAAAAAGTGTCTTTTTTTTTCCTAATCCCGTTTTTGTATGGAATTTATTCCCATCATTGTCAGGGGTGGGTTGATACGCCAAAGAGTAGATTGATCAAACATTCTATAAAAGAAGTGGCGGTGTTGCCCATAGCAACCAGTCAGATTCTAGAATGTACTAGATAAATGATAGCTTGAACCTGATTGTTGCAATGGGCAACACCTCCCCTTTTCCTATGTAGAAAGTTGGATAAATCTACCTCCACCTATTTGTAAGTAACAAAATACCATAAAGGCTGCAGCATGTGGTGGAACTTGTGTTTTCATCCCCAAGCTAAATATGGCAAGAATGCAAACCCATTTTACGGCACAGTGTACCCAACTTTACAGATATTAAATCCAGCACTACACATTGTACCTAAAGTGACAACACACAATATACCAGCACAGCACTTCTTCTGATGACCAGTATATAATACAGAGCTAATTTTTTGGGTGGCCAGTTGATTATATACTTTACCTCCCCATTCTTCTATTTAAAAAAAATCACTCTGCAGCTGAGTTTGGGTGGTGGTATCAACTAGCACAGGAATAGGTTGTGTTACATGGAACTATGGCAGTCAATTTGAGTTCAGTACAGGTATCGGAGCTACTGGCTAAAAACAAATCAGGCTCATAGCACCTTGGGGAGCCAGTGTGAGCACTTAGGCCATGATAAGCAGGTCCTGATACCAAGGAACCCAAGGTTGGCAAAATACAGATATCAGTATACATAAGTGGTTTCATGTGAAGTTTTGTGTTTTATCAAGTCATACACAACACATATTTAAATTGGGAGATGTCATACCCGCTATGTCTTTTAAAAAGTATATTCAACATGCACCATATAATTGTGTAAGGCTTGAAAAGGGGTTTGCCAATCCCCATAAGAGTATTTTTTTTGGGGGACACTGATAATGGGGCAGAGTAGGTGGACTTGGGCCAAGGGCATTTTAAATCTTAAACTGTTGAGTGGATAGCTCATCCCTAACTATGCACCTACCATCTGGAGCCATCCTCAATTTATAACAAAACCAAAAAGAAAGGGCCCAACTAGACATAGCCAGAAAATACCCAGAGCATAAACAACAGCAACCAAACAGCCAAAGCAAGGATAGGGAGCCCAGGGCCGCCAGTGGACTCAGAGAAATGGATTTTACGGTGAGTAAAGAATCCTCCTTTTCTCTTTCCTGCCATTGGGGGACACTGCAACAATTGGGACATTCCAAAGCTGCTCCTAAGGGTGGGATTGCTCTGAAACAGCTGTGTGTAAGGCTTTGTGCCCAAAGCTAGCATCCTGGGACCTGGGATGCAAAGCCCTGCAATTTGGAAGAGGTGTGGACAGAGGGCCATGTAGCGGCCCGGCACAACTGTTCTGCCAATGCACTGTGATGTGCCACCCAGGAAGCACCAACTGCACAGGTCGAAAGAGCCTTAAAGCCAACCTCACTGGTCTAGCTGCCTCATTGTAAGCCAGTGGATCCCAAACTTTCTCAGCTCAAGGCACCCTTAGGCTCACCATAAATTTCCCAAGGCACCCCTAAGCAAAAATAATTACCGGGTAGTCCCGTTTTTTAAGTAGTTGGATCAAAATGACGTAAGATGTATTTAGACCCCTTCACCATCACATTGTGCCCCTTCCTCATATCACTACGCCCCTTCACCATATCACTCTGTATCCCCCTCTTCGCCATCTCACACCCTGTGTCCCCCGTCCCGTCCCCCCCCTTCAGCGGCTCTCTGTCCTCCTTCTTCAGCGTCTCTCTCTGCCCCCCCCCCACCTTCAGCACCTCTCTCTGTCCCTCCTTCACTCTCCGTTCCTTTACTTACCTTCTTTCTTCATGTTCCGCTGTCTTCTGTCCTGATGTCCTCTCTGTCGCTCCTCACTGACACTGTCAGACGTGATGACGTCACGCCCAGCAGTCAGTGAGGAGGATCCGGCGCTGAATGGGTACGATTTTTTATTTCTTTCTTCATCTTTTTTTTTGGAGGGCGATTGCGACACCCCTGTGACCCACTTTGAGAACCGCTGGTGTAAGCCAAACAAATAGTGAATGTTATCTAAAGAGCAATAGCTTTCTTAGAGGCCGGCCAACCGTGCTTGTGCGCTTCATACAGAATGAAAAGGTTAGTAGTCATAAGAACTGAAGCCGTGTGGCCCACATAGCATCTGAGGGCCCGGACCACATCCAGAAGTTACAAAGACGCATTTAAAGTCTGCAACAGAACAAAATTTTGGAACGACAATCTCCTGGTTCAAGTGAAGACAGGAGACCACCTTTGGCAAAAAAAAAAAGAGGGCTTCCAAGCAAAGCACTATTCTGTCAGGTCCGAGTCATTACCAGAGTGAATTCAGCTATGGATGTTACCAGTGACTTGGCCCAGGCCGGTTCTTCCATGGCCGGGTCTGTAGTCACAGGACAACGCTGATCGTGGAACTGTCTCACATGCTGTGTGCATGGCATCTATGTCAGACTGTCCACAAGATAATTTAGAATTATATTTGGCACAAATATAGTGTTGCACAGACTTTCCAGCTGATCCTTTAGTCTAGAAAGTCCCTTTCTCAGCTATAGTTGTGAAATTACACACAGAAAAACACACCAGAAAAAGAAATAGCCACGAAATTACCCCACCAATTAAATTAAGAGGTGTAAATATTTCAGAAAACTGATGCTTTATGTAATACATTCAATCTAGTTACTATATAGAGTCACACACTAACTTAAAATAGGACAGTGTGAAACAGCAAACAATTAAAGCGTTACAGAGCAAGTGATTTCAGATGAGGGAGCACAGCAGGAGAGCAACGACCAAGTGCAGTGGGAAATGGTGTCTCCACTGAGGAAGCCTGTCAAACAGGAGGTGAAAACACGCCCCTCACAGGGCATAGAACTCGCCCAAGCTCTCCTGTCAGTGATTCCGGGAAGTACCATGTGTAGCTCATGGCACGCACTGGTTACTCAGTTTGTCGCAATATCTGCCCAAGCTGTTCTCGTCGTGGCCGTCGTCCCCTGGCCAAGTCGTCCCCCTCAGATGAAGAGCTGCTCGTTGCTAAGGGGGAGGCACAGTCAGTGACATGTGCGCTCCTTTACCTCCAGTGCTGCGGCTCTCTCTGTCCGTTCGCACTGTGTCCGTTAACCCTTCATGTTAGTGTAGATGAGAGGGTTGCAGCGCTGGCTGAGGTGAGGGAAGCCCTTGCAGGACCCTGGTCTTGCACTGCTTGGCAGGAGTCCTTGAGAAGTACCTAATAAATAAAAAATAAATGTAATAATGAAATAAAATAACACAGGGCGACAGCCCCACTCCAAAGTGCACTTAACTAAAATGGAGGATGGCTTCAGATGGGAGGGCATAGTAGGGGAAAAGCTATCCACTCAACAGTTTAAGATTTAAAGTGCCCACCTACAATACCCCATTTCACAGTGTCCCCCAATGGCATTAAAGAGAAAAAGTTTTTTATCCACCTTTAAGCGTGAGCCAGTAATTTCTACATATCCCCAACTTCATTACATTGACTCATGGGGAAAGGTGCCCATAACCAATGCCCTGCGAAATACACATAAATAATACATTTCATATTTACATATTTTATGTGTTGAAAAAGAAACTAAAAATAGTTGACCAAACGCATAGGTGTGAAAGGACCTGACCAGCTGCACGGCTTTGTATAGCAGGGAATCATTTTACTCATTTAGTACTTGAATAGGTATTAAGAAAAGGCAAATCTGCTGCTAGTTGAACAGCATAACATAGACAAGATCCTGTAAGTAACCGGTGCCTACTGAGCCATAAGCTGGATCACTAGGTAAAACTCCACAGCCGCCAGAGCAAGAGTACATACATACAGCCTATGAGTGAAATAGTTATTGGATATTATGCTTATTTAGGATTGCAGGTGTTTACCTCACCGGTGAGAACATTTTGGAATTCATCAGTTTTTATGTCAGAATGTGACAAAAGTCAAGATCAGACATTGTTTTTGCTGACAATATTCTTATAAGTGGGGCAGCACGGTGGCTAAGTGGTTAGCACTTCTGCCTCACAGCGCTGGGGTCATGAGTTCAATTCCCGACCATGACCTTATCTGTGTGGAGTTTGTATGTTCTCCCCGTGTTTGCGGTTGTGCTCCGGTTTCCTCCCACACTCCAAAAACATACTAGTAGGTTAATTGGCTGCTATCAAAATTGACCCTAATCTCTGTGTGTGTCTGTGTGTAGGTTAGTGTTAGAGAAGTTACACTGTAAGCCCCAATGGGGCAGGGACTTATGTGAATGAGTTCTCTGTACAGCGCTGCGGAATCAGTGGCGCTATATAAATAAATGGTGATGATGATGATAAGCTCCATAAAGTCTCACATAGTAGAGCAGTGTGATTTTGGTAGGAGGTTATGACCCTGAAACATTTCCTTTTTTTTTTTTCTCTCTACTTTAATATACTTTTATTTTACACACTGAAATTAGGGGTTGCTAAGCTGGTGATTAAGACTAGTGTTAGCCAGAGCTCAAAACACCTGTGATTAAAAAAATAAACCACACATACACCAAACTCGGGCAGTCACAGCAGATTTATTACTTGTTTTGTTCAACAGCGTTATGCAAAAGGAGGTCAGGCAAACGAACAGTGTAGTGTACACACACAGCAAGCTGTTACTAAGAATAATACTGATGTGTGACCATTCAATACCTGCAGATCCAATCTATATTGTAACATGATTAGTGGTAGTTTGTTAAAAAATAAAATGTTCTCAACCCATTTTGCACTGAAAGTAACCACTGTGCATTATACTGTATAATGTTATGGTCCACTTGTCCTGCAAAACATTTCATTCTGTGAAGTTACAGGATGGAGCCTTGTGATCTAGGCAGGTAACGTACTCTCGTCTGCAAGAACCAATTGCAGAAATAGTTCTGAGTTGCAGAAATGGGCAAGGTGTGACTCTTGTGGCAGGGCAGGCATGGTCTTGTAGATCCAAAACAGCTAATGAGCCACGGGTTGCCCAAGTCTAATCTATTGTGCGCTTAAGATGGCAAGTCGGACGTCTCTCCTTCAGCTGGAAGAATAAGCTAATGTGCCATTCTGGCTGTGGGGCTAAGGAAACATTCTCCATTGAAAGGCACAATTGTTGTGTGCGCTTGATTGCAAACACCAACCATAATGGCCTGAAGATGCAACAACCCCACAGCTGTAAAAATGCCCAATCGTACTTATGTAGCAAGCATACGAGACCGTGATCAGTGCTTTCACTGCCCCTAGTGGTGATTTAAATGGCCGTCCCAGGGATGCTACCAGCGGAGATGCACTACGGTTATCAGCTTTTTTCTGTATCAATGCATCGTGTGCTAATTAACTGGTAGTGAACGGATAGAACATATTGCTCACTGAGTCTTACAGGGAAAATGGATTGAGTTTCCTCATCAAAAACTATAAAATCAAAATGCAATAACTTACACAGTTAAATTAACTAATAAACTTAATTGTTAATATCATCAATTAAAATTCCAAATAATTAAAACTTAAGAGTACTCAACATATATACACTTTCAACAATTCTCTTTTTTTTTCTCTACAATTTTACAACAGGCTAGTTTATATGTATTTCTGCACACTTGTTAATTAGAAACTGACTGGACAACCATTTGTATAACCTAATGCAATACGGAAGAGCGTTTGACATGCTTTGCGGATTAGGTACTACAAAAATAAGAAAAAAAAAAATAAGCTACACCCAAGTTTCTGGCTAGGAGTAACAAAAACAAAACCATGTTTGAAGGACATGTGATCCGTCACCAATTAAAAATATTATAGTCACTTGTTATTTCCATTGTGTTGGCCAGCTCTGGTCACACGGGCATGCAATATCCTGCATATTCTCCTTGATTAATGCTTTACACTCTGCTGGCAAGGTGCCTCTAATGTCTTAGGTATAGGTATTACATATAAAGGACCCATTCAATAAAAAAAAATAATTATTATTATGCCCCATGATTGTATAAGTGACAGTGGGAACATTTTATAGTGCATTTGTCAACTACACACAATGGAGTCAGCCATTGTAGCTGGGGTTTTGTCAGGCGAAGGCAGACTGACCGTTCACTAGGAACTAGTCACTGCATACTGAATATTCATTCTTCCCAAACAATCACGGTCTCACTGTGTGTAGAGGACAAGTGTGCTTTAAAGAGATCAGAGGCAGCTGTATCAGTGATTGGACAAAACGATGAAACAATGCTTGGAGGAGTGTTGTGGCCAGAAAAGAGAACACAACACCTTCACTACAAGACATTGGTTCAGAATCCCATGCTCCCATGTGACTAGGGGATGCACAATATATATTGACAGAGCTGAAAGTTGTGGTTGTAGCCATATCATGAAACATGTATATTTTATATTCCAGTAAACTTGCTCCGAGGACAAGTCCGGCTGTATTTGAAATAAAAATGCAAGTTGAACATAAAGTCATCATTTGTTTTTTTTTATCACTCACATGCAGTCATCTCATGACATGAGCGATAGGAGCTTGGGTGAGCGGTAACACTGAATTCTTCTTTAAATATAAAAGTCTATATTACCCAATGTAAAGACAACCTCTTATTGTCCCCCCCACCCCCTCCCACAGTGCACAAAGCTTCAATCCACAAATGGCACTAGGCGAATGTGACTAGACTTATTTGGTGGACAGCGGTCTTGGAGAGAGAGTAGTGCCGTGCCGTGTAAGGTGCCTGTCCAGATTGTCCAGGATGGCGATGGTCATGCGCAGCACGTCTGGGTTGGCACTTGGATGGTCTCTAATGCGGTGAAGCTTCACCAAGCCTCCCTCGTCGATCAACATGCTGCAGTACCGAACGGCTGGAAACAGGGATGTGATAACATTAACTAAACAAGAGGCCACGGGTTCTTCTACACTCACTTATAAACCAATTAAAGCAAAATTAAAAGCCTTTTTAAAGTACGTACGGTTTTTGCTGCACACATGTTGCATGGCCCAAACTGCCCACAGCTGCACACCGGGTGTTGGGAAACACGCCAGAAGTGGAAAGAAAGGGTTAAAAGACCTGTAAAGAGAGAGCAAGTATAGCGAGACGTACAAGATAAGATTACTGACATAAACCAGCCTCCTAGAAAGACAGAAATATGCAAAATGAACAGGTAATTAGGATAGAACTTCTATTGGGGGGACAGCTTTAAAAACTAGTGCACAATGAAACTGCTGTTGCCCATAGCAACCAGATTGTAGCCATCATTTTTTGTAGAGCAGTTTTCATAAATGTCACCCAATGTGTTTTACAGCTGTATAGTGTCTACTAAATTCTCCCTTGTTTACATGTCTAGATGAGTACTAATGTCTTTGGCATTTGTATCAAAACTGCATTACGGATGAAAGAACATTCTCTTATGCGAGTTCTCTGTACAGCGCTACAGAATTAGTGGTGCTATATAAATAGCGGATGATGATTCTCCACTACACCCAGAACAATAGTCATACAGACTGTTTATGAAGACAACACCACCTCTAATCCTTCTTCCGTTAAATCTACAGTATATCATTTAGCTAATGAAAGTACAGACTCCCTCTCAGTTTTTTCCTAAACTTTACCTAAATTATTGAATCTATTGAAAACATTTTCAGCTCAGATAGGTTTAGACATCTATAAAAAACAGGTTCTATTGCCAAAATGATAATGTAAACTATACTTTGCATAAGGAGTTTTCTTTTTTTTGCTGATTGATACCATTCCATGCAATATACCTGCTATATAACATGGTAAATTGTAGCATTAATCTGTACTTTCTCCAAATGAGACCTAGGATTTCAAATATGCACCTGGACAAACTACATTGGGTGCAAATGAAATTCCTGTTTCTGTATGCCTCCTTTTGTATCCCAACACACAAATACCAGGCAACTTTATTTTTACACTGCAATTCAGGGCTGAGTTAGAATGTACCCCTAGCTGAACTCTAAATCTGTCTGTACAGTTTAAGCCCCCCCCCCCCTCGTACTCCAAAATTGCAGATTCAAGCTGCATTTACTCAACGCTAAATTAGACCCTCTACTTTGCTCAACACAAATTTAACATGACAAACAACCAATGTGAAACACAGGATACCATTGTGTAGCTAAGCAATGTCTGTATGGAAGCACTTAAGGCATGAAATGCTCTCACCTGTAGGCCACCATCTCACACTCCGGTGTCGGCCAACCGAGTATGGCAGAATGCTGCAAAACACACAGAAAGCAATATAAAGAGAAAATTTAGCCAATAGAAAAAGTATATCTGTAAAGGCCCCTAAGCCGGGCGGTTCCTTTACATTCCTCATCATTCACTCTGAGCAGCTGGATCAACAGAGCTGACAACATCGCAGGGCAGCAATTCAATGTACCCTCACTGTAGGTGTGTATAGTATGTGGTACCCGATTGGCCATGACTCATGGCCAATCAACCAATCAGGTGCTGCATGGTTCATGCACTCCTGCCCAAGCTGTTTAAATAACTAGAACATCTTTAGTAAGCCAGCGATGACAGCTCCTCTTATCCGAGAGGTATTCTGCTATGAAAGACAGTACAGATCCCACTATAAAATATTTGTTCGGGATTAGTTCTACTTGAATATGTCTGCATACGGCCCACAAGCTATGGCCTATCTACTAAGGGACGTCTGACTGGCTTCTATTCTGAATTAACCTTACAACAGAGGTAACAGAAAACCTGAGTATCCCGCTACAACACAGGCTATAAATATACGGATCTTTGGTTCCACACAAATTTGAGGTATACACTTTGCCAGCTCCAAGTTGCAAATAAGTTCCAACCATAAAGTGAACTTGAACATACGGAACGAGATCGGACAGTTGAAATGGATTAAGTTGTACTTGGATAATATGGAGATTAGTGTAACAAGAGGCAGTGCTGTGCTGTACCTACCAATTGCTCTAGCAGTGTGTCTCTCGAGACAGAGGTTAAAGTCCAGGTCTCCTCTCCCCGGGATACTAGGTGTGCGATAATCCCAGCAGCGAAGTAGCTGACCTCCACTTCCACGCTGTGCAGGAGTTTACTGATCTGATCAATGAAATCCTTCCACATGAGCTCCGAGTGCAGCTCCTTCACCTCCGCAATATTGTTCTACAGGGAGCACAGTAGAAAGTAACAGTTCATTCCTAAAGGTCAAAAATTAGGACAGCAAAATTATAATGTAAAGGACGTCATCACACAGGACCATGTATTTCAAGACTACTCAACCTCTTGGTTCATCCCAAGCACCCCGTTTTTGACTTTTAATGATCAACAAGAACCAACTTTTTGTGTGTAAAGGTTTAAAGCCCCTTGTCTGCACATATTCTGTTATCTTATTTACGCTGCAAGAGACACTTTGACAAGGGCAAGAATTAGCGGGGAGAGTGGACAGCCTTGATGGATACCGATGGTTATCTCAGCGGGAATAAGGAGCATTGACCAAGGCCAAGGGCAGTTATTTGCCGATAGCTGCCCCCTACGATCACAAACATCCCTGTATCTGGGACAGTTTTAGCTAGAGTACAGATTATGTTATTTTGGATGAGGATGACAACCCCCCCATGGCTTTCTGTCCAGGGTGAAAAAAGACTATATAACTTTTAACACTCAGTGATGGGTGTAGGTCCCAAAACAATGGGTCTCTAAAAATAATAATAAAAAAAATTGATCTAAATTTTTTTATTTAAAATTACAATTCTCTTCTTAGCGCATGCAGACTGTTAACATTTAGTGAAAATATGTAATATGTTAGCGCTATATAAAAGGTTACTAAATAAAGTAAACAAAAGTTTCTTACCAACAGCCCCAGAACCTTCTGCTGAATGGAGGACTCTGATGGAAAAGTCTTTGGAAAAAAAGATAAAATAAATAAAAATTGTTCTACAGGTCTGAGATTCCTACATTATTCGGCAGATTCACAGGTTTTTTTTTGGCGTTCCATTAAGATAAGGGTCAAAAAAAAAATAAAAAATACAGTTACAAATTGTGCTACTGTCATCTATAAGGAATGAGCTAAGCAATTTGTCAAAAATCGAGATTTTCAGAATCTCGGTTCTTAGCTGGTGAATCACTTAAAGTGATCAAAAAAAAAAATATGATGCAAGTCATAATAAAAACTTTTCAAATTAAGTTTACTGAACATAAGAAATTATATAATTCACATAACTTTTTTGTATGATTTTAAAGCCTTTTTGTATTATTAGTATAACATTTGAATTGTATTTTGCCAATGACGATACCATACACACAACAGTGAACACATAGTTTTTCAATGTTGAATTCCAACTTCCTCTTGATCGATATAAAACATTTTCCAAAACTAGAACTCCTGGCCCAATATCACAAATAGTTGTTCTTTGCCGGAACTGTGGGAGATTGATTGATCTCTACTTATAAAAGGTCAATAAGAGGTTATGTGTTACATACTGCGCGTCGCACCCATCAGATCCAATATGGTCCGCACCTAGTCAATTTGGCTCACTAGAATTTGGCATGTGTGGTAGAAGGTAATCATCCTTTACCTCAAGGACCTTCATGAAGAGTTCCAGGCCTTGGTTCTCTATAAAGTGCCGACACGTGGTCGGTGATTCATCGGTCAAGTTCCACAAGGCACTGAGCGTAAACTTCAAGGTCGTGTCCACCAGACTCTGGCTGGTCTTTTGTCGCACTATTTGCAGAAGTTGCTTTAAAAAGAAGAAAATAAAAGAAACATTTATGTGGATCTTCCCTTGATGAACGTATTAATTTTAGTAATAATTCTGATAGTTGATGTACTTATATAATTACTATATTTGAGGTAGGGAGACATCAAATATGACCAATCGGGTTTTATGGTCACAGCACCATTATCGCTTACATCCAGCTGCTACATAACAATGCGCCTTTCAGTTTAAACACGTCAGTGGCTGCGCGACAGCTAGTAACATATTTAGAAGATAAGACCAACTTTCTTTTTTTTTTTTTTGAAGGGGAGGGCAAAGGGGATTGTAAATAAGTTGGTGGGCAAGGTCTGCCTCATACTGCAAAGAACAGAACTGCTTGCAATATAAAGGACATTATTCTCTGAATTGTGCAGACTACTTGAGGAATAGAAGGGAGACTGTTGGACATAGAAGAATGGGACATAAAAATTGATTGGAGAGGTCAGAGAGGGGATCGCCAAGAGCTCAATCTCCACACAAATCAAGGAAACGGCCTATAAAGAAATGTTTCCCATATCCACTCCGAGCTGCTCGTGGAACTCTGGCCAGAGAGGCACGTTGCTCCATATTTGGTGGACTCATCAGCACATAGCTCCCTTTTGGAACATGGTCTTCTCGGTCATTAACACCAACTCTGACCAACAGGTGTCTAAAGACCCCTGGACATTCCTTCTCTCTCGCCTCCTGCCTGATGAGAGCGCTCCCTCTAACAAGCTAATATCCCACATCTTGTCACCTGCTAAGTCCCTGATAGCTAACTATTGGAAGAACCCCAACGACCCCCCCCCCCCACCCCGTTATGGGCCCCATGGTATCTCCACCCCTGCTCCTCCCCCCGCCCTGGGCGCAGCAGACCAACGGGCGACTTAGACCTTGAGCCACCTCTGGATCCTCCAGGCTGGGTGTTACACACCCTGGGTAAGCATCATGTTCCTGTTGGTGTCTGTCTCCAATAGCTAACGAAGGCCCCCCTTCACTACATAGGTTCTTTGCTTGACCCCCATTGAAGCCTATACCTGTGTCCTCAGTGTCTGTCCTACCCCCCCCCCCTCCCCGCTTTTAACCCACCTCTTAGAAATAACGAAATTTACGAGGAGACACCTTGCGCACTTATATTTCAATGTTTATTGTGTTTGAATATCTAGAGAAGAGACATCATGGAAACAAAAAAAAGTAAAAAAAACATAAACAAAACTATTTTCAAAGTTGGCCACACCAGTTAAAAATCATATTTTTAGTGACAATAGATTTAATATATTCAACTACAAATATCTGTAAGTGACCAAATTGATTCGATAGGTGGAAAAGTTTCATATAAAAATATTAGTTAAAAATTGTAGCATGCGCGTGAGGCAAATCACCTGTTTTTGTGTTTTTTGGTTTTACGATCAGATTTAAGATGATCAGGTTGTACCATGTGTGCCTCAATTGTGTATTAATGCAGTTGTACATAAAACTAAATATACATTGATGAGACTGGCCAGATTATGTAGAAATGTTCCGCTAATCCCACATACCCTGTGGAGCTCAGATTATACAGAAGGGAGATACGTACCCTGACAATGAAGAGTTCGGCCCCCAGCTGCGCCGTCTGTTCAGTTGAAAGCTGACAAATAATTAGAATATATTACAAATACATTCGCAGACATGAGATAAAACTGTAACCAAACCACACCAGGGGGTAAATGTATCAAGCCGAGAGTTTCCGGCAGTTTTGAAAAGTAGAGATGTTGCCTATAGCAACCAATCAGATTCTAGTTCTCATTTATTTAGTATATTCTACAAAATGATAGTTCGAATCTGATTGGTTGCTATAGGCAACATCTCCTCTATTCAAACCCGCCAGAAACGCTCAGCTTGATACATTTAACCTCTGACGTTTTGACCAAAGAATGCACTGACTGAATGGCTTAACTTATTTTTTTCTCCACGTGCCAGAGTGAAATGCAATTAGTAACACTAAAGACAAAACACACAGAGCCAACAAAGGTTTATAAATACTGGGGGGAAAAAAATATATAAAATAAAATATATGAAAAGCATAACTGCCTACTGGACAAAGAAAGCAATACAAACCTTTGCTGCGAGAATAGAGATTATGGCAACTGCCATCCTCTGCATGTTCTGGTCTTCATGATTACACAACCATTGCATTACAAGTTTTGCTGCATCAAACCTGGGAAGAGAGTTTACAATTGTCACTTTTCACTATAGCTGTTCACAATGTCATTCCAATCATGACCAAAAATGTATCCATATTGTCCTTTCAAACTGCACTGCCCCCTAGAGGTTAAAATGGGTATCTACCCAGACACTGCATTTGATATGTGCTAGATTGAATAATATAACAAGATTACTGCAATCTCACCTAATATATGTGCCCTTTACCATGACAAACACTGTATCTTAACAGCAAATTCATTTTAAACATATACCTGTTGAACGGGACGTCCTGTAAGATTCTATCACTGCAGAGGGATAGGAGACAGTTTTTCTGCAACTAAAAATATAACAAAAAGTAAAAGGTTACGTAGAATTGACAACATCTCAAAACAATCATCCACAATAATATTAGAGCCTGATAACAGTTATCTAATCTACAATAACATTCACTATAACACGTTTGAAAAAGTCACACAGTTTTATAGTCTTATACATCAATGAAATAATTCTATCAACAGGCACTGTTATCACATTATTGATGGTATGAAGAAAGCCATTGTTTATGCTTTGCAGTCTGCAGTGAATCAATGAATGAAATCAAACAATAGACATTTCAGGCCAGTGTGGTCTAATGATCTGATCTAATGATCTGATCAAGACATAAGATTGATACATTATGTTTGGTCTTTAACCAACAGGAAACCTGGTAATTCACCAAATCCAACGGGTTTGGTTTCATGTACAAATCAAACATTTATATAGGGACAGGTAAAAGAATACCAGTCCTCACCTTGATTCATAAAGTATACATGTAGAAGTTACAGAAATATTTCAGACAACAAGTAACAAGGTCGCACGCCTGAAATCATGCCAGTTTCACTTTGACAGTTTCGTGGTTTCAATAACTGTAATTCTAGAGAAATCCTGAGTTGCAACTCTGGTGAAAGTACAAAGGGGCAGGGACTATATATTCTACATTTTAATGCAACAGGTAGTTCTGCAGATCGTTACAGTGTTACTTAGAAAAGTGTGGAGTTTGTCTGTCTGCACAAAATAGATGCTAAAGTCATGTGTGCCCTGGATACATAAATTAGGAGTAAAAGGTGTGTTATTAGAATGTATATAGATGGCACGCTGGCAGTGCCCACCTGGTTCTCATTGCCCTATGCTGTATTATTAGAGATTTGTCATACCTGCTGGTGATTGGGGAAATGTTTCATGGCTTCCAGCAGCAAGTGAGTCACATCAGCCAAGAGCTTCACAGGCATGCCAGCCGCTAGATCCTGCTTGGTCAGGTTAAACACACAGGCGCTGGCAGCGAGCTGTACAGGTAGGTTGGTAGGATGGTTCTTCATACCTATCACCACTAACTGTAAAGTAAACACAAAGACCAACAGCACAGATAAATACACTTCTCCTAATGTTTTCTGTGTTTTCATGTGGTTTAAAGGACGTATTACCTTCAGCATCTCTGGGTTGGCTTTTTCCATGACATGCGTTAGACTGAAAAGGTGGAAGAGGGCCTCACGGACAAAGAAGGAGCGTTCACTATATCGGCGCAGGGCTTCCGCAATCTGTGTCTGATTGGCTTCTCCGGACACCTTCATACACACACAGGGAAATTAATGTGAGCAAGAACATCACAGTACTTACAATATAAACCGTACGTGTCAATTACTAGCAGAAATCTAAATTCCAACACTGCACTGCTACTTATGATTGCACCTGATGTTATAAGGTTAAACTTTTAGACCTAAATTGTAATTTTTATATTATAGAGGTTGGTGTAATCAAAAGAGAGCAAATAAAAAAAAATAAAAAAAAATAAAGATAATAATGATAATAAAAAAAAACAAAAAACAACCACACAGTATTTTTAAGAACAGTAATAGAGAATAGTGAATGAATAGCGCAGCACTTGATGTACAGTGTAGGGTGTCATATCCTATACCATCTGTCTTGTATTGTGCTATACAGTATGACTAACTTATGTTTCACAGTATGTTATGTTTCAGCTACGCTGCAGTGCACTTGAATGTAATGTCTTATGTCTGTTGTATCTTTAATCAAAATAAAGTATTCATTTTTCAATAAAATATTCGAGACAAACAAGAAAGAAAAAAAACAAAAACACTTGGATAAAGTGATGTTGTTCAGTGTTCAAAAGTCAAACTGCAAATATAAATTTACCCAATAAGTATCTTTCATCATTCACAATTATATATGTAAAATATGTCACCATTTGTCCACTTTCTATGTGGTTACCGTTCTTTGTGGTCATCAGCAATGTTAGACTTCAAACTTTATGTCCAGAAAGGTGATAAAAACTTGTGCATATTTTATACCTTTAAAGGTTACTGACAAACTCCTGTCAACTGCAATCCCCCTCCCCACAACTGGTAAAGTCGCAAGAGTGTCTTCAGTAGGAGCCAAATGGTTTTAGGGTTACTCACCCGCCGTACCCATTCTTCAGGTCAATGCATCTTTTGAAAGTGAAAATCGGCTTGTGCAGGTTGTGAAGACAGTGGTAATTGGACAAGCATCCAGCAGTTCATCCAATCAGCAGCGTCTTAACGACCTGTACAACCCCTCTTCTTTTCAAATTTCTCCAGATGCAGAACAGATCGATTGGGACGGCACTAAAATCTTGTAAGGAGATTTGAGTACTTCTCACTGGTTCTTTTATATAAATCAACCTGTATTCAAACTTGTGGGTCTTTTAAATTTTAATGTCTCTTCCCAACCCACAGAATGAGATTAAACAGGGAAAATAATGACAGACAAACTGTAGCTCTTTAACTGTTGAAAAATAACATGCATAATAGTGGAAGGCTAAGACCTCTGGGGATAAACATTTTAATTAACAGAACAAATACTGGGTCACTTAAGAAAACTCGCACAAGAAAAACAAAACTTCTGTTATCCGTGGCAACCAATCAGATCATTTGTTTTCACTTTATAATCTGTACTACAAAAATGACAGAAACAGATTGATTTCCATAGGTTTCTGCACCCTTTTGCCATCTACTTTTACATAAAGTGCCCTATAGGATTAAAATTCATTATTAGAAAAAATAAAACTAGTATAGTTCATTTTACTGTAGTAATGCAGTAGTAGGGTTATTGAAATTATAGATCACTAAATGCTGGAGTGTCAATCGTTAAAATAATTGGATTACTCCGGCTATAGGCAACACTAGATCAAGTGATTAACAAGATTACTTTTTAACGCATAGTAGATTCTAGTACTAAAGCTGGGTACACATTACAGAATTTTCCTCCAACTTTTTATGCCGATCGATTTTACATGCGACCGATGGTCCGATCGCTCGGTCCATGGACTGCATACACACTAGCCTTGTTTAGGACGATAAAGGGAAGAGCGGATGTCCCTTTAGCGACTTTTTACAGCCATGTTGTCGTGAGCAATGACTGCAATTCCGTACACATCGGTCGGAAGTTTATACACACTACACAACGGAAACGAGATTGGAACGGAAATATTTAACGATACGACCAACCAAATAAGGCGATAATCGTCCATTTGGGCAGACTTTCGACCATCGTGTCACTATACACACTGACCCGACTTTTGAACGAGCGGTCATATGTCGGCTGGTTAAGCCGATTATTGGATGAAAACCCTGTAGTGTGGGCCTAGCTTGAGAGATGATGCACTCAAAGCATTGCAGTAGTATAAGAAAACACTTTACCACTATTACTATCATAAGACACTAATAAAAGAGCTCAATGCATGAAGGTCACACCTTAACATTCTCCTCTCCAGAAAGGAGCTCAGAGTACCCAGCCTCGGTGGCCAGAAGTCCAACAAACTGGATCTGAGGGCGCTGCATGATGAAGGCCTCGACCGCTTTATCCGTAACATGCTTCCTCCCAGAGATGTCTAACGAAACCAAACTGCGCAAGATATCCTTCTGCTCTAGCAACCGGCAGGCTATGTCCGATGTGAACTGCTTGTCATCAGATATATCCAAATGACTAAGGTGCTTCAGTTCTTTGATCACTTCCAAGATTTGTGTAGTTGTCATTTTTAAACATTTCAGATGGTGCATCGTGAGGGATTTCAGTCTATCTTTGCACCCCAGGAGGGCAGTAATGTCGGTTACCGAGGTGTTGGAGATATCCAGGCTTTCCAATCTGGGGAGAGAAGCAACATCAGCGAGATCTTCATTATAAAACAAGACATTGGTGATGCTCAGAGCCCGAAGTCCGGACAAACAGCTAAAGCATCGTTCATACGGGTCCTCCAGCGATAGAGTCAGAGAGTTGAGGATCAAGCACTGGAGGTTCTCCCTGATCCATTTACTACTGCTGAGCCCGCTTACGATGTCAGTAATGGTGATGTCAGCATTGACCCCAGTGGCATCCAATTCTACCAATTTGTGGTGGCAAAAAGCTCTAAGAAAGGCTACCGCAGAGATCTTTGCCTTGCGGATACAAGCGTGCTTCAGTCGCAACTGGTTTCCACGGAAAATTCCTACAGTTACCTCGTTTAGCTGTCCTAAAGATGGCAATAATGTATAGAAAAGAAAAAAAAGATTAGGACAGTTTATTGAAAATAGAATGTCAAGTACAAAAACTAAAAGCATTGTATAAAATACTAAAAAGCAAGTGATGCTCTCCAAATCTGTCAAAATAACTCTGATACCCTCCGGTTATTACACTGTGTATTAATTCATAGATCATTTGTTTACATGACGAGGGCTGTAGATATGCTATAACAATGTCAAAGTAGATGGAATACTAGTTAAAAATAGATATCATAAGAAACAAAACAAATTAGACAGTGAATACTACATAGGTTTATGAAGCAAAAATAATTTTGCATATTAACAAAACATTATGTACATGTCAAATATTACAAAAACAGTTGCAGCCCTAGTACTCAAACTATAACTGGAAAGAAGTATAAAAGGAAAGAGTTAAGAATGTCTGCTGTACTGTACTGATAGAAATCTGGATTACTTTGAATAGCCATGGTCCGCAGCAGTCGGTCTGCAACCTCCTGGGGAAACACTGCTGCATCTTGCAAACAAAAAGTTCCATCAGGTCTCTCCCAGCAAAACTTTTCGAGATGAGAGCTTAAGTAATGCAGGGCTATATCAATCAACGACTTTGGAGAGGCTTCCTCCTAAGGGAAAGATACAGAGAGAGAAATATTAATTTCCCACATTACACATTCTATAGTTTACTTCTAATGAATGAATATTGGAAGATCTCAGTTTGCCTTTCAGTTGCCAAATAAAAGTGATGCCTTTTTCTTGTGCCAACATCCAAAGCATCCACTATGATAAAAATTAAGTGTTTTCATGCTCTGATCCCCTCAGTAAGAAGAATACAGTATTATACCCTATGTTCCATATTTTGTTTTATATATTTGGGTTATTACTGCTGTCTGGTCTGTTTTGCGATTTACTTTGCAAAAACTTAAGACAACATACACCAGCGGTTCCCAAAGTGTGCGCCGCGGCTCCCAGGGGTGCCGCGGGCAAGCCAGAAAAAAAAACGGGAGAGAGAAGATTGCTCGGTCCCAGGTGCTGCGCGTATTGGTAAGTTATTATTTTTTTTCCCTTTGGCTGGCCGCGGCTTGAGAAGGGGCAGAGAGGGCAGCGTGTGTGGAGATGAAGTAGGGGCACAGTGTGAGTTAGCTGTCAATTACTCTTTGACAGAAATAGAATTGAAAAAAAAAATATATAAAAAATATTCTTTTCCCTCGGATTTATGTGTATTATTTTTTGCATACAGCTAAATAAGTATTTCTGTCCTGACCTAAATACTTATTATGGTTTTTTTTGACCCAACTACTTATAAAACGGGACTGCTCGGTAATTATTTTGTAGGTGCCTTGAAAAAATTATGGAGACTCTAAGGGTGCAGCGAACTGCAAAAGTTTGGGAACCACTGACATACACGATTTCTATGTGAATCCTTAAACAGCACTGAAAGTCACTATGAAGTGTGGCCATTACTATATCTGTAGATCTATTGGACAACAGAACCACAGGTGTATTACTGAGGATCTGGGTCTGACCATGAAGTGATCACCTCTCTATAGGACTCCACAAGTGGTGCTGACATATTACACCCATAAAGTACATTATGTCCATAGGCCCCTCTGCCTGCTCTGCAGCTGGCAGCTCACACAGCTACAGGCTGGAGGCCAGGACAGTCAGCAGACATCACCTAGACCCGTATGAGGGACAGGTCACGGGGTACAGTGGTCGGGGGTTTGGGGGTGAGGCACGTACCATGATTACCGGCAGATGAGGTGCCTGGCTTGTGGCTCTTCCGGTGTATCCGGCTGGTGGGGGGAGGGGAGGGCCCCACACCTCGGGCACAGGGGGTGTCTGGGTCGGTCCGGGCCCGGGGTGCTGTATTCGGCCCTCGGGGAAGGTGCAGCCTCCAGCCCGGAGTGGGAGGCCCGGGGACGGCAGGCTGGGAAATGAACGCGTTGCTAGGCAACCTTCCTTAAAGGGGCCGAGCACTGAGGAGCTGTGGGGTCAGCCAGGATTGTCATAGACCTGCTGCCTATTTACTACTATAGTATAATCATAGATCACTGTATTACCTATTTACTAATATAATAATAATAATCATAGATCACTGTATTACCTATTTACTAATATAATAATAATAATAGATCACTGTATTACCTATTTACTAATATAATAATAATAGATCACTGTATTACCTTTTTACTAATATAATAATAATAGATCACTGTATTACTTAATTACTACTATAATCATAGATCACTGTATTACCTATTTACTAATATAATAATAATAGATCACTGTATTACCTATTTACTACTATAATAATAAATCACTGCATAACTTGTTTACTACTATAATAATAGATCACTGTATTACCTATTTACTACTATAATAATAGATCACTGTATTACCTATTTACTACTATAATAATAATAATAATAGATCACTGTATTACCTATTTACTAATATAATAATAATAGATCACTGTATTACCTATTTACTACTATAATAATAGATCACTGCATAACTTGTTTACTACTATAATAATAGATCACTGCATAACTTGTTTACTACTATAATAATAGATCACTGCATGACCTGTTTCCACATATAATAATAATAATAATCATAGATCACTGCATTACCTATTTACTGCTATAATAATAATAGATCACTGTATAACCGGCTGTTTCCACATATATTACATACTTGCCAACTCTCCCGGAATGTCCGGGAGACTCCCGCATTTTGCAAGAGTCTCACGGACTCCCGGGAGAGTGTGGCAATCTCCCGGATCTGCCCACTTCACTAGGAAGTGCCCACTTGCTAGTGAAGTGGGCAGAATTAGATCCCAAACGCCGCGATTCCCGGTGAATCGTGGTGTTTGGCCCCGCCCCCCACTGTCAAATGACACATTTTCATCATTACGTCGTGGGCGGGTTCAAAATGAAGCGCATTTTGGAACCCCTGCCCCCGTCATGCCCACCGCCCCCGCAGGCTCCCGGAATCAAAGAATATAAAGTTGGTAAGTATGACATATAATAATAATCATAGATCACTGCATTACCTATTTACTGCTATAATAATAATAATAACAACAGATTACTGCATGATCCAGAGCCGTAACTTAGAATTCTAGTGCCTGGGGCGAGAGAGACAAATGCTGCCCCCCTATCCCTCAATTTTAACCAAATGAACCTAAAATAATCCTAAATTGCGTCCCCCTTCAGCGTTACGCCCTGGGCGGTTGCCCCTGTTGCACAGACCTAGTTATGGCCCTGGCAGGACCTATTTACTAATATAATAATAATAACAGATCACTCCATGACCTATTTACTAATATAATAATAATAACAGATTACTGCATGACCTATTTACTACAGTCATGGCCAAAAGTTTTAAGAATGACACAAGTATTGGTTTTCACAAAGTTTGCTGCTTCCGTGTTTTTAGACCTTTTTGTCAGACGTTGCTATGGTATACTGATGTATAATTACAGCATTTCTTAAGTGTCAAAGACCTTTATTGACAATTATATTATGTTTATGCAAAGAGTCAATATTTGCAGTGTTGACCCTTCTTTTTGAAGACCTCTGCAATTCGCCCTGGCATGCTGTCACTCAACTTCTGGGCCACATACTGACTGATGGCCGCCCATTCTTGCCTAATCAATGCTTGGAGTTTGTCAGAATTTGTGGGTTTTTATTTGTCCACCTGCCTCTTGGGGATTGACCACAAGTTCTCAATGGGATTAAGGTCTGGGGAGTTTCCTGGCCATGGACACAAAATTTCCATGTTTTGATCCCTGAGCCACTTAGTTATCACTTTTGCCTTATGGCAAGGTGCTCCATCATGCTGGAAAAGGCATTGTTCATCACCAAACTGTTCTGGGATGGTTGGAAGAAGTTGCTCTTAGAGGATGTTTTGGTACCATTGTTTAATCATGGTTGTGTTCTTAGGCAAAATTGTAATTGACCCCACTCCCTTGGCCGAGAAGCAACCCCACACAAGAATAGTCGTGGAATGCTTTACTGTTAGCATGACACAGGACTGATGGTAGCGCTCACCTTTCCTTCTCCAGACAAGCGTTTATCCAGATGCCCCAAGGAATCAAAATGGATTCATCAGAGAAAATTACTTTACCCCAATCCCCAGCAATCCAATCCCTGTATCTTTTGCAGAATATCAGTCTGTCCCTGATATTTTTCCTGGAGATATGTGGCTTCTTTGCTGGCCTTCTTGACACCAGGCCATCCTCCAAAAGTCTTTGCCTCACTGTGCATGCAGATCCACTCACACCTGCCTGCTGCCATTCCTGAGCAAGCTATGCACTGGTGGTACCCCGATCCCGCAGCTGAATCAACTTTAGGAGACGGTCCTGGCGCTTGCTGGACGTTCTTGGGCACCTTGAAGTCTTCACAACTATTGAACCTCTCTCCTTGAAGTTCTTGATGATCCGATAAATGGTTGATTTAGGTGCAATCTTACTAGCAGCAATATCCTTGCCTGTGAAGCCCTTTTTGTGCAAAGCAATGATGACTGCACATGTTTCCTTGCAGATAGCCATGATTAACAGAGGAAGAGCAATGATTTTAAGCACCACCCTCCTTTTAAAGCTTCCAGTCTGTTATTTTAACTCAGTTAGCATGACAGAGTGATCTCCAGCCTTGTCCTTGTCAACTCTCTCACCTGTGTTAACGAGAGAATCATTGATGTCAGCTGGTCCTATTGTGGCAGTGCTGAAATGCAGTGTAAATGTTGTTTTTTGGATAAAGTTCATTGTCATGGCAATGAAGGACTTTGAAATTAATTGCAATTCATCTGATCACTCTTCATGACATTCTGGAGTATATGCAAATTGCTATCATAAAAACTGATGCAGAGGACTTTGTGAAAAATAATATATGTGTCATTCTCAAAACTTTTGGCCATGACTGTACTATAATAATAATAATAGATCACGGACAATAAGAAATCACTGCATAACCTATTTACAGCAATAATAATAACAGATCACTGACAATAAGAGATCACCGCATAACCTATTTAAATCAATATTAATATATCACTGACAATAAAAATCACTGCATGACCTATTTACATCATGTTTACACCAAGAAAACTCAATTAAAACAAGTGATTAAAATAATTGATCTGTATCCACGGACCAATAAAATAGCACTCTCAAAGCTGGTTCTCATGATAAAGCTATGTTTAGAATTGAATTACCTGTAAATTCAGACTTATTAACCATCAATTTATTTATACATTAAAACGGGTTTTAATTTTAGGTATGATATTTACCATTAAATTGATATTATTCCAGTGTTCATTCTTTGTTGTTGGGTGGGTTTCTATCAACAATGTGTCACTGTGTTAGATTTTCTTCTTTATCTTGGTTGATAAAGTTTTTTACCAAGATTTTAGCAGGTTAATCAGAACCAAAGATCAACCTCTTTAGTTTGTTAGTGTGCCCCTTAAATTGTATTACTAGCTTTACCTTAATTTTCTGAGGTCGGCGGACCCGCCGTCACAAAACAGTATAAAAAAAAAATAACTTATAAAGTTTAAAACTACCCTCCCTCCCAGCCACCGGGTCCAGCGGCTGGTATTGCTCTTTTAATGTTGGCAGTGTGACTGTCGACATTTTGAATGTCTACATTCACACTGTCCACATTTTGAAGCTGTCACCAGAATGGCAGTGGCGTCATTTAGTCTATCAACATGGGAAAGCTGCCGACATATCCATTGTCTATATTTCGTACCCAACCCACAGTAATACAGCTTCTAACTATAGCATTGCAACATTTGTGTCAAATTTCCTTAACAACATTCATGTATGTTTATTGTGTTCTATTGGTGCAGTGCCAAACTTCATTTATCATATATTCCAGGATGTCGTTTTTTCTCTTTACTGAGCTCCATTCACATCTTTTAATTGCATTATAGTCACTTTATTTTATGAAGATGTGCTAGTAAATATCTAGAGAGAGTAGAGGGCACATTATCGAGTACTTTGTGCTGATTAGTGGGAATACATTTCAAATAAATCCATCATGGTTCCATGTTGTGATACAGCAAAATGTTGAAAAATCCAAGCGCAGTGAATATCTTTTATAGCCACTGTGCATTTCATTCTTGCTCATCTACCCCATTTATTTAACTTTCATACAGAGCTCAGTATTTGTGGCATTGGTTCATTCCTGTTTTATGAAGAAAACATTAATCACCGTTTTGTGTCCTGTTCTATGTGCATTTCTTGATTGACATGTACAGCAGCCAATCAGAGCTTCAGTTATTATAATTATTATTAACGTTTATTTATAGGGCACCACGAGGTCCGCAGTGCCGTACAGAGGGTAACCAACAAGACAGTACATGGTTTAACACTAGAATACAGTAAACAAATAACACTACAACTCTCAACACAGCTACTGGAGTGTAAGGGTTATATCCAGCGCAGACTGAAACCTATGCCCATTAGCGTGGGCGCAACTAACATCTTTAAAGCCACTGAAAGAGGTGCAAAGTCAGTGGAGTGGAACCAATGTGCAGAGAGCCCAGGGAGGAAGTGCGCAGTGTAGCTGGTGAGAAAACGTTATAGGTAATGAGAACAGGAGGGAAGAGGGCCCTGCTCACTAGAGCTTACAATCTAAAGGGAGAGGGACAGTGAGCCAATGAAAGGGGCCTTGAGGGCAAGAAGCAGGAGTGGGAGATATAGAGTATGAAAGAGGGTGGGCGATACTACACGATGAAATCGTTAAATGGAGGACTGGTAGGCTTTTCTAAACAGGTGGGTTTTCAATGACCGTTTGAAGCTATACAGGCTAGGGGATAGTCTGATAGAATGAAGGTGATTGTTCCAGTGGTGGGGGGAAGCACAGGAGAAATCTTGGATAAGGGAGATGTGGTTACCAAAGGGGAGGAAAGACGACGGTCATTGTCCGAATGGAGAGAACGGGAGAGAGTATGTATGGATATGAGATTGGAGACGTAGGGAGCAGTGGAGTTGGAGAGGACCTTGTATGTGAGAGTGAGGAGTTTGACGGGGAAGGGGAGTCAGTGTATGGTTTGGCAGGGAGGGTAGTCAGTGTAAGGTTTGGCAGAGAGAGGAAGATAAGTTTTACTGCAGCATAAGTATAGAATGAAGAGGAGCAGTAGTTGAGACGAGAAATGATCAGTGAGTGGATAAGAGTTTTGCTGGTATCCTGGGTGAGGAAGGGTCTGATACAGATAATGTTGCGGAGCTGGAAAGCGTCAGGATTGGGCAAGAGACTGAATGTGAGGGGCAAATGAGAGGGAGGAGTCAAGAATGACATAGGCAGCGGGGTTGGAGAACAGAAGGTATAGTGGTGATAGAGGTCGGGAGGGGAGGAGACTCTTGATGGAGGGAAGACAATGAGTTCAGTTTTGGCCATATTAAGTTTGAGAAAGCATAATGACATCCAGGTGGAGATGGCGGAGAGGCAGCTGGACACAAAAGAGAGGAAAGAAGGGTAGAGATCAAGAGATGAGAGGTAGAGTTGAGTGTCGTCTGCATAGAGATGGTGCTGGAGGCAGAAGGAACTGATGAGTTAACCCAGGGAGGAGGTACACAGAGAAAAAGCAGAGGGCCAGTGACAGAACCTTGTGGGACTCCTATGGTATGGATGGATGGGGGGGGGGGGGGGGGGAACCAAACATAGAAACAGGGAAGGAGCAGTTGGTGAGGTAGGAGGTGCACCACAAAAGGACGGTGTCAGAAAGGCCAATGGTGTGAAGGATATGGAGTAGTAGAGAGTGATATATGGTATCAATGGCCGCAGAGAGGTCCAGGAGGATAAGCAGGGAAAAGTGGCCCCTGTATTTGACCGAGAGATTATCAAGGCACTTATCTGACGATTTTGAGCGTATTGTGCACAAATTCACTCTGCACATGCCCACAAATATGTCAGTGAACGCACTCCTGTTGTGTGCGCTTACAAGCGCAAAGGAAACCTACTAGTCTACGATTTCGGGAAGTGAACTGGGCGGGGAAGGGCCATTTTGCCCAAGTCAGTGTACAATGTACAGTACACAATAGGAATGTGCCAAACTCGAGCACGCATCCACATCCGAATCATGCCTTACACTCATCAAACTTACATGTAATTTTTTCCGTATCTCTTGCTCCAGCTAAAGGGCTAGTCTAAGTCCTGATCAGTAGTAATGGCAGTCTCGAATGCATGCTGTAACATGTGCTTGCAATCAGGAGCAACTGTAAAATGTATTTTTATGTTCAGTCGTCATTAACAACATTCTAATAAATGTATTTCATGTAAAAAAATAAATAAACTTTTTAACTGTTTTATCATTTTTGCCCATATTATTACCATGTGACATTAATTCAATATTTTTTATTTATTTTCCTGTGCGTTCTTTTGAGAATTTATAATCCACATATGTATTGGACATATCCTGCATTGTCTTGTGTAGTAAAGCAGCGCAGGCCTTCACCTGACTTCAACAGTGGACGCATCTTGAGATCCGTGCCTTGATGAATTCGGTAGCACGCAGAGCCGAATAACGTGCATAGAATATTGAGCGCGAGTTGCATTCAGAACACGTGCCTTCATAAATCAGGCCCATAGTGAGCAAAATTTGCTTTTCCCACAATGCCATCCTGTCGAGCCTTCATGTTAGCGTGTCCGTACAAATGGATGTATCTGCATAAAAACAGGTGCATGGCGTCACACAGCGAGCGGAATCTTCTGATTCGTATATGAACACTAGATTGACTACTCAGTGCTGTTATTTACTTCTTACAACAAGTTTGGTGATGAGGAGAGTTCAATGAATAGAATCATACGAATCACATAAAATAATTTAAGCTTGTCAATACAGATTACATCTTAAAATATTATTGAAGGAACTATTTATAATCCATATTAAAAAAAAAGTATACGTGTGGAAAAATACAATGATTTTAGACATTCTTCTGTTACATCTTCTCTATTCTTGCTGCTAGTCTTCTCCCTCATTAACCTCAGGAGGTGAACGTATCAAGCTGCGTGTTTCCGGCGGTTTTGAAAAGTGGAGACCTTGCCTATAGCAAGCAGTCAGATTTTAATTATCATTTATTTAGTACGTTCTACAAAATGATAGCTAGAATCTGACTGGTTGCTATAGGCAACATCTCCACCTTTCTAACCTGCAGCTTGATGCATTTACCCTCTGGAGTCTCATTGTTACTGGTGGTCTGAATTGTGATCACAACACCAGCTCACGGGTCCTGGGACACGTTAAACATTTAAACTAGTGTTCCTAAAGGGATTTTATCCATATATTTATGAAGAATAGTCAACATCCAATATTAAGACCTCTATATACTGGCAAGCGTAATAGCTGGAGAGAAACATATTTTTACTTAAGTCTAATGACACATAATAGGGAGCAGAGTATGTACCCATTGATCCTCGATTATTAAGACCTCATTGCTGAATTTGAGTTTGGAGACACTCACTATTTCAGCTTATTCCCTTCAGTTCTGCTATCTATACTCTCATCCTACCCTTTTCAACCGAGAAGCTGAAAAATTCTTTAGATAGACCAGGTAATGATAGCTGCTAATGACAAGTGAGAGGAGAGACCTGTTAGAATTAATAAATTAGGCATTGAAACAGTTAAATATAAAAGTTGAAAAGATTTTGCTAACAAGCCTGACCAATTTTAAGTTTTGTTATGCAGGGAACAAAAGCAACTTTATTAGAAAAACAAAACAAAATGCAGATGTTTATATTGTATAAATGTGGTGCCGAAACATTAGTTAGTACATTCACACAGCCCCCGCTAGAAATCAGGTCATGGGTCCCGTAGCCGCTTGAGGACAGGGAAAATTTCACCGGGCAGGAGGGAAACAGCGGGATTTCTTCTGAGTAAGTAAATATTGCAAAAATAGGCGGGTCAGGAGGGAGTAGAAGAGGGATTAGGAAGCAGTGGAGGTGAGGGGCATCATCCCTGATGGGGAAGGGCATCTATAAAAGCAGAAGGTACGCTCATCTCAAGTTGCGAGTCAGGTTGCAGAAGGGTGCGGAGTGTTATTGCCATTGTATCCTGGAGCTGGCCAATCCAATACATAAGTAATGACAAATTCAGCCCGGGTGAGTTAAATGTAGGGGCAATGCCAACATCTAAAGGAAGTTGGAGTGAAGGGGGGGTTGCCCCTATGGTGTGGAATGCCTCCGAACCGGTCCAGTAGGGCGACTGTGTGGAGGAGGCCCTTAGTGAAAGTAGTCACTGCCAAGGTAAGAGTCTGAAGAAACACATCAAGGGCTAAATGTATCAAGCTGAGAGTTTTCCAGCAGGTTTGAAAAACCAATCAGATTCTAGCTATTATTTATTTAGTATATTCTACAAAATGACAGCTAGAATCTGATTGGTTGCTATAGGCAACATCTCCACTTTTCAAACCCGCTGGAAAACTCTCAGCTTGATACATTTACCCTCAAGGGTTAATCTGAT
The DNA here is from genome assembly GCF_038048845.1 of Mixophyes fleayi. Taxonomy (NCBI): domain Eukaryota; kingdom Metazoa; phylum Chordata; class Amphibia; order Anura; family Limnodynastidae; genus Mixophyes; species Mixophyes fleayi. The sequence continues at coordinate 23,426,264 of NC_134409.1, read as the reverse complement.
GATATCTCAATGAACATTGATAGTGTGCGAATGCTTGAGGGAATATCTGTGCTTATAAGATCCAGTCAGTGTCATCATGCCCTGATCTATTGGTGATCCTGCATTAACTGTACAGTACTGATAAAAACTTAAGTGTTAAAAAAAACACAAGTTCATGCTGGTTAAATCATCTGCTGCTTATAGAGAATATGAAGTGTATAATGAAAAGACTGAAATGTTATCATCTTAGCCGTATCATTTCCACCAGCTACAGGCAGGTGTAAGGGCCAACTGATAGTGATGACTGTCATAGCACAGTCTGTGTGTTAAAAACTACATGTATGTGTGCCACTAGCTAGTACAGAACATGCAAGTATGTACAGTACACATTAAAGACATCCTGATTTCTGTATTTAAAAAACACATTTTTTTAAGAAATATAGCATTATATGTTTGTAATTTCTTTTATAAAATATTTTTTTTTTGCATTCTGATGGGATTTTATATTGCACATATGCATCGTGCGTATCCTGTGTTCTGTTTGTCTACATACAGCAAGTAATGTTTAGCCAGAGTCTACTTATATCAAGATTCAAATGGAAACACATCTTGAAATCCACTTGTACCTGAATACGGCGCACGTACGCTCAAGTTCTGTAAGAATACAACTTGCATGTAGGTTGTGTTCGAAGATGAATCAGGTCCCCCTGTGTCAGCCAGCTAGATCCCCTTCTTTCAAAGAACCTTTTTACACCCTGTTGGTCAGGTAATGAACTGGAAGGGGATTTAGCCAGCTCACAATGATGTGTCTAGATCCCCTTCAGCTAAGGTACCTGGTACATTCGTTGCATGGAAAATAGCATACACTATACCTGTTTCTCCTAGATTCTCTTCTCTTAAGTGATCATTTGTACCCCAGAGTGCAGAAATCAATTTAAGTGTTGGAATTTAACCAGGTCACACTTAGGCATAAATTTATCAAGCTGCAGGTTTGAAAAAGTGGAGATGTTGCCTATAGCAACCAGATTCTAGCTATCATTTATTTTTTTTTAGCATTAATCGTTTTTATTGAGATTTGTTAAGTTTAGCTATCATTTATTTAGTACATTCTACAAAATAACAGCTAGAATCTGATTGGTTGCTATGGGCAACATCTCCAATTTTTCAAACCCACAGCTTGATAAATTTACTCCTTACCCTCTTAGATTATTGAGGTTGTTTGGAGTAATGGTAATATCAGTACAAAATAACTTGAAATTGATAGTATAATATGTGGTGTGTGGTGTGCCTTGGGTTTCTAGCCATTAATTTTTTATTTTGATAAAATGTGCATAGTTTCTCTTCTGGTTATGAATGATGCATATGGATGTGTACACAAGATAATCTTAGAGTGAGAAACGAAGGAATTGAAGATACAGGGCCAGAAATTGATGGAAGCGACATCAAGAAATCAAAAGGTCAAGTTAAAGTAAGGGAGAACCCAGGAGAAAAGTTATTTACAATTATTATTTTTGTGCTTGAACCTTAATACATATACAGTAGAAAATATGTTTTCTTTCACAAAACAAATTTCAGCGTACCAGCTGTGAATATGAAATGATTGTCAGACTAAAAAAAAAACAAAAAACCCTATACGCATTTAATAAGACAATCCTAATCTGGCACATGGTTCTATTAATACATTGGCAAATTATGTTTTATGTCAATATTTTGAGATTCTTTTAAGACAGAAGATGAAAGAGTGAAGGTCTCTTCCACATAGGTCACAGATAGACATGTAATAGATGTCTAATCTACATGGGGTGGGGTTAAGTTGAGACTTCTCTTCCAGGACTGGTGGCTTATAACCAAAAGAAACTGTTCTATGTAAAAAACCGAGGTGTTTGTCCCTGTTGTGGTCAGCGGTCCTATGTGAGTAAGTTACTGTACATTTGTACATTGTGAACTACTGTGCACTATTTTCGGGGTGTAGTACCTATTAAAGGTACTGACTACCCCAACACAGACTAAGACGATTCCGAAGGACTACCCCGACCTGAAAAAAAGACTACTTACCATGATCCAGATGACTTCATGTGACAATCCGATCTGTTGCCGACTGTGGAAAAGGACTTCATGTGAAAACGCAACTCCTCTTAAAGCGGCAATGGACGGACCCTGTTGTCATTCATGTAAGTATTATTTTACGGGGTTAGAGGTATTAGAGTTAGGAGTTAAGGTTAGGGTTAACCTTACCTGTACAATACTTACCCGGCTTGTAAAGGTAACCTTAACTCCTAAACCTAATACCCCCAACCCCTAAAATAATACTTACATTACATGAATGACAGCCGTCCGTCCATTGCCACTTTAAGAAGAGTCGCTTTTTCACATGACGTCATTTTCCAGTCGGCAAAAGGTCGGGTCATCACATGAAATCATCTGGATCATGGTAAGTAGTCTTTTCTTCAGGTCACGGTAGTACTTCTTCGGAATTCTCGTGTCGTCTTAGTCCGTGTCGGGGTATTCAGTATCGTTAAACTGACTACCACCACTATTTTCAACGAAACCTCACAGACCGGCTTATGGCATGATATCAGCACTGAATAATCTATTTTATTATTTGAATAATCACTGCAAGACAATGAACGAGCTGGTCTGGTCGGCAGCCTGAGTTAGTCACCCCCTCCTGGTTCCTCCATTGCTGGAGGGGTCGGGGGGGATGGGGGGTTGGAAGAAAACCTTGGTTGGCATAGCAATTACAGTTAAAGTACAGATTTGATATGCTAAAAATGGTTATGTTTTGGTAAAAGTATAGCAGTGGATTACAGATGAAGAACCTGGATGTTGGTGTGTACTACAGGGTTATTTTTATTTATTTCACATAAAGTTTTTTCATAAACTAGGGTTGTGTGTTTTATTTACATTTTGTCTTGTATGTCAAATCCATACTTTATCTGTAAATGCTATGCCATCCAAGGTCCCCACCACCAACCTCGTCTCAATAGAGTATCCAGCCCTGTGCTGACCAGCCTAAAGACGACACTTGACAGATATTGTGTTGAAGAGTTCCAGGGGCAGCATTCAAGAAGGGTTGTAGTCCTGAGGGTGGAGGTATCCTGGAAAGAAATAAAAAGGGTTAGTGTGAGCAGGGGGTTGATATGTACAGAGATTGTGATAACAGATATGACAAGTGGAAATTTATTGGAGAGCACTAATTTCTTTTGTGGTGAAACACTGCAGAAATAATAGGATTCTTATATTTCCGATAAATACTTTTCTCTTAGTCCATTGGGGGACACCAGGAAAACATTGGGGTTTACCTCTCTCCTGTTATTCCTTCCCCGGATACAAACACATTGAACTTGTAAAATTGGGTAAAAGTGTGAACAGCGGACCAGATAGCCACCCGACTCATGCTGCGCCGCCCAGTAAGCACTCACCGACATGGTGGAGTAAGCCTGAAAATTCTTCGTAAGCCCTGCAATAAGCCTGATGGATCACAGACGGTATAGAAATAGTAACCTTAGAGACTGGCCAGTCCCTCTTGTAAATATCATAGAGGACCAAAAGATCCTCAGCTTGAGCCCAACACACATATGTGCGCAAAGCTCTGACCACATTTAAAGAATGAAGAGCGCTCTCATCCTCAGAGGACCTACTCTTGACCAGAGCCGGAATCCCAATATCCTGATTAATATGGGATGTGGACACCACTTTAGGTTGGAAGGAAGGTTTGTTCCGAAGAACCGCCATATCCTCATGGAAAACCAGAAGAGGAGATTTGCAGGACAGGGCTGCAAGCTCTGAAACTCTCCTAGTTGTAAAATGGTCAAAAAGGAAGACAGTCTTCCAATTAAGGAATTTCACATCCACAATCCAAAGGTTCCATAGTGAAATGCTGCCAAGGATTCAATACCAAATTTAAATCCGAAGGAGCCAGTGGAGATACATATGGGGGGTTGTACATAGCCTGTGGCGACTATGGCCGGGTCCCGTGAAGGAATCCAGTGTTGGCATTGAGGGGCGGCAGCAAAAGCACTCACTCGGTACCTCAGACCCCCCAATACGAGCAGCACACAACCTTCCGTGCTGTGCGCTGTAACGCTGCACTTGCAGACTCTGGAGATCACAGAGAGCCAGTAAAATTAAAAAACAACAACAAAAGTAAAAGAAGATACTAAATAAAGGAAAACAGGCTTTAAGGAAGCCCCTGTAATAAAAAAAAAACCATGAACTGAAATTTTGGGCACTTATTCTAAACTGAAGGCCTAACAGTAGAGAGGGAGAAGCGTCAGTGAACTTCTAAGATGTCCTCTCGACATCGCAACACTATACCCCAAAGTTTCCAAGTGTCCCCCAATGGATGCCTGAGAAATCACAAAAATTATAGTTATGGATAAATGAGAAGGCTGAAGTATAACACATAAAGAAGTGCCTAAAAAAAAAAGATGTACTATTGTTTCTGAAGGTTGAAAATGGGGTTTTATTTTTGTGAGATAAATCGTTTATGTACAGTGTTGTGACAAAAACAATTATACTCATGTCAGGTAATGGTAGATAACATCTGACTAGGTCCGGTACGTTAAAAAAAATCCCAACATTTATGGCAATAGTTGTCTCTGTATTATTATCTCACTTGACAGAAAGATTCTTTTCCACAAAAGCTGCCTCTTTTCATTTTGAAGTAAGATGTGTCGGTATTGTGGCAGTAGGGGGATGTAAGGGAAAAGCTAGTGAGCAGTGGGGCCTGTGAGGTTAAAGATAGTGAACATGTGTCATATGGAATGACAGAGAAAAGCTGGTGTCAGGTTATTGGCCGTTGAGGGGGCTGCCCCCTCTGCCAACAGTCTTTGCTCACCTATGCCCCCTTTGCCCACAGGCTTTGTTCACCCATGCCCCTCTGCCCACAGGCTTTGAACACCCATGCCCCCTCTGCCCACATGATTTGCTCACCCATGCCCCCTCTGCCCACAGGCTTTGCTCACCCATGCCCCCTCTGCCCACAGGCATTGATCACCCATGCCCCCTCTGCCCACATGATTTGCTCACCCATGCCCCCTTTGCCCACATGATTTGCTCACCCATGCCCCCTCTGCCCACAGGATTTGCTCACCCATGCCCCCTCTGCCCACATGCTTTGCTCATCCATGCCCCCTCTGCCCACATGCTTTGCTCATCCATGCCCCCTCTGCACACAGGCTTTGATCACCCATGCCCCCTCTGCCCACATGATTTGCTCACCCATGCCCCCTCTGCCCACATGATTTGATCACCCATGCCCCCTCTGCCCACATGATTTGCTCACCCATGCCACCTCTGCCCACAGGCTTTGCTCACCCATGCCCCCTTTGCCCACAGGCTGTGCTCACTCATGCCCCCTCTGCCCACATGCTCTGCTCACCCATGCCCCCTCTGCTCACAGGCTTTGCTCACCCATGCCCCCTCTGCCCACATGCTTTGCTCACCCATGCCCCCTCTGCCCACAGGCTTTGTTCACCCATGTTCCCTCTGCCCACAGGCTTTGTTCACCCATGTTCCCTCTGCCCACAGGCTTTGCTCACCCATGCCCCCTCTGTCTACAGGCTTTGCTCACCCATGCCCACTCTGCCTACAGGATTTGTTCACCCATGTTCCCTCTGCCCACAGGCTTTGCTCACCCATGCCCCCTCTGCCTACAGGCTTTGCTCACCCATGCCCCCTCTGCCTACAGGCTTTGCTCACCCATGCCCCCTCTGCCCACATGCTCTGCTCACCCATGCCCCCTCCGCCCACATGATTTGCTCACCCATGCCCCCTCTGCCTACAGGCTTTGCTCACCCATGCCCCCTCTGCCTACAGGCTTTGCTCACCCATGCCCCCTCTGCCCACATGCTCTGCTCACCCATGCCCCCTCCGCCCACATGATTTGCTCACCCATGCCCCCTCTGACCACATGCTCTGCTCACTCATGCCCCCTCCCCATCACATTACCCCTTCTTCTTAACTTTTTCTCCACCAGTCACTTCCAGCTACACAGGAACAGGAAGATAAGCAGCAAACTCTGCACTGTGTACCACGTGACTGCTGCAGTCACATGACCTAGTGATGTCACGTGAATGCTGCAGTCACATGACCTGGTGATGTCACAGTGACGTGGACAGGATCTAGCCACCACGGTAAATAAACAGGTTGGAGCTTGGGAGAGATCTGGGTTTGTGACGTTTGAAAGTACATTTATCTCTTTAATTCTGTTTAGCTTCTGTTACTCATTTTCCGTTCTGTAGCCGAACTCTGCAGCTGTGGTTGAATACAGAGCTCAGACAGGTAAGATCCACAACAGTTAGTGAGTCCCAGGTTTAATCTGCTTTAATTGAACAGTGTGACCAAATGATGTATATAACGAGCATATAACGTGCAGGTGGAGTGGGCTTCTTAAATCTTCTTTCAAAGGCACTACAATTAGTGGTTTTGAAAAGTGTTATTTGTTCTCTGCAGCTAAAACGATTTTTTTTTTTTTTAACTTCAGCAGTAGGAGAGACAGATTTTGGATTACTCAGAAGGCAGAGTATTGGGCACTGCTTGTAGCATGCCCCCTCCGATTGCTTGTCCCCAGCACCCAACTTCCTTCCTTCTTATGTTCCCCTGATGCTGATCCTTGTAGATGAATTTGGGGATTTAGACTTCTTAAAATAAATTATGCTAAATTTGTGCTCCTAGCCTGAACATTTCTGAACAGGTGACTTCAGGGGGTTTATCTACTAAACCAGCTATTCTCTGCGCTTTTCAATTTTTTTTTTTTTATTTTTTTTTTTTTTTGAAACGTCAATTTTATTAAAGACAAAATGGCATTTTTTTCTTTAATAAAATAGCTGTTTACAAAAAATAAATAAAAATACACTATATTGTTCTTTTAAAACTACACTATCATTAGAAAAGGTCTTCAAGCAAAGAAAGTATTGGCAATGACCTTTTTTGTCCACTACGGTTAAGACTTTATAATAAGAAAGTACACTCTCTAAGTAATTATAGATGTAGTGAGTCACATTGATTACAGTTAAAAGGATGTAATTAATGGTAGTCACTGAACATGCATTGAGGGCTGCCTATGATCCAAGGGCTGCGATACTATTGCAACTTGCCAAAGCAGTCCACAGTTTCTGTCATCTTATATCATTTTACTGAAGACTATCTATAACACGTTAGTGCCTGCCCTTGTGAAATAAATATATATTAACATATTTTAACAGAAACTTTAGCAGTAGTCTATTTATTAACCTTTATGCACAATAATTTACCATAATGTTATTTTCCAGAAGCACCTGTTCTGAAAGAAGATGACAAGGCATGGAAAAAATTGTACAGCTGGGGCTGTCTACACTTACTATGAGAAACGGAAAGATACTGGTTTGTATAACTATGTAATTATATCTTTAAACCGTTTGCTATATAAAAAGCCTTGTTACAGTATATTTTTATTAAAAGTATTGATCATAGTTTTTTGTTTATTAAAATATATATATATTACACATTTTTAATATTTAAGAATAATTTGAATCTCTTGGGCATACATTGTTACAGTTTACAGGTTTTACTGCTGCTTTTGCTATTTATGAATATAACATGTATGATGTTGTTGACAAGTTTTCAACATAGTCCAGAATAACAGCGACACCTGTAGGCTGCAGGTATGAACTGCACAGCACCAACTCAGCAATTTATCTACTTTGTTAAATCTCAGCAGCAACATTGTCTTTTCTTGTCCCCTCAGCTGCCTCTGGATATGGAACGCAGACTGTTCGACTCAGCAGAGATGCTGTGAAAGATTTTGATTGTTGTTGTTTGTCCTTACAACCATGTAAAGATCCTGTAGTAACGTAAGTATTGTTTTAAATTTATACAAAATCGTTTTAGCTTTATAATCATATGCTGTGTTAAATTTGAATGGGAGGGAGCAATGGTTCGGTACACAGAATCAGGTAGCAGTTCTCTGCTAACTGGATTTACATGTCTGATATGCGTGGCCTTATGGATTATAATTAAGGTGTGAAATTCAGTCCATTTGATCTTCCTGTCCTATCTGATGCTCTCTTTGGAGAACATTTAGTCACGGACTACACATTTTCATGGGCAGGGGAAGGAAAGGCCAATTATATGCTATAAACACATGATAACCAAGATATTAAAGCTTGGATTGTAATAACACAACAGTACGATGAGCAAAAAAATATGTATGTTCTAATGAAATGCATTTTTATTTTTCATTCTATTTAATGTACGCAACATACTAAAGGAAAGCTAAGGTAGGGACATTAACTCCCCAAGTAACCTAATGCAATAATAAGTTGTATTGTTCTAACTTATTGTCTAAAAACTTGAAACTTTTTTTTTTTATCCATGCACCTCAGTCTGACCCTGTACTTTGACTAAATTGCACAAGAGATGCTGTTTGGTGAGTGTAAAGTACTATTATTCATCATCATAATATCTACTTACAGGCCGGACGGATACATCTATGAGAAAGAAGCAATTCTTGAGTATATCTTGCACCAGAAAAGAGAGATTGCTCGGCAGATGAAGGTCATTTTTTTTTTTATTTATTTTTGTTTTAAAATCTGGGGCCCTATGAAACTTTCCAAGAGAATTAAATGATCCCATAGATTGTAAGCTTGTGAGCAGGGCCCTTTATTACTGTAATTGCTCCCAATTGTAAAGTGCGACAGAATCTTCTGGTGCTATATAAATAAGTGTTGATGATGATGATGAAATTATTTTGGCGAGATCTTCAAATTAGCGACTTATGTAGCCTGAATACATTTTGAGATATTTAAGAACACCAGTTAACAAGAAAACAATTGTTGTTTTCTGTAGTAACCAGTCAAATATTGTCTCTTATTTTTTAAACTGCACTGGAAAAATCATGCTATGGGCATCATCCCCATCTTCCTGTGCTCCAGTTTACATAAATGTCCCCCAGTATCTCTATGGTTATGCAAATCACTACTAGGTGTCATTTTCATGAATTCTCACATGTAAAGGTTGTTGAATCATTAGATAGCAATACACACATGATGTTGACAAGTTTTCAAAATAGTCCAGAATAATAGAGGCACCTGTAGGCTGCAAGTATGAACTACACACCACCAACTCTAATATCTTTATTAATGTACAATGCTCACCAACATGTGTCTTGTAGCCCTTAGCAACCGATCAGAAGCTGTCATTTTTCTAGTACAGGTTAGAACAGTGATGAGCGTCAGGCGGCCCTCTGATTCTTCATCTGTGGTCCCAGCTCCTTTCCTGCTTTGTCAGATTTCATATAGCTTTTAACACTTGTTTATAATGCCTACCGATGTGTTATTACAGATGGGTGCCTCTTTCTTTGATTAAATGTATTGTTTTAACTTATTACTTAGATTACGGGTAATGTAAGGTCACTTTTCATCATCGTCAGCTATTTATATAGCGCCACTGATTCCGCAGTGCTGTACAGAGAGCTCACTTACATCAATTCCTGCCCTATTGGAGCTTACAGTCTAAATTCCCTAACATACAGACACAGGTCAATTTAATAGCAGCCAATTAATCCCCCCTAAGTGTATCTGGTTGTCCATCACTGGGTTAGAAAATAAAAGCAGGTTGACAAGGGTTACAGCGCGTTTCTGTATATTGCACCGTGTTGGTTACTGAAGAACATTTTTGGCCTTCACACCAATATAATGACGTCATTGAACAGTATGGTGTAAACTTCTGCTTGGTGTTTGCTATGGACTGTGGTGCCTTTGTGTGATTTGTACTGTGTGTAGTGTATAAATGTCTTGGCTTCCCTTCTGTTTCACAGGCATATGATAAACAGAAAAATGAGAAGAAAGCAGAAATGGAGGAATTAAATAAAGCTGCCAAAGAATCCAAAATGAAAGGGTTTCTCGATAAAGAAATGTCCATCATCAGTAAACCACTGAATCCTTTCACAAAGAAACCAGGTAATGTCCAAGTCTCGCCTGTCCGAGAACGTAGATTACTCCCGGTAGTAACTCTTCTTGAGTGATTGGGGGTTTGTGGATTATAGAATGTAGGGTTCTACTTACACTACTAGAAAAAGAACAGTGTTACTATAAACATATTATATTTTTTTATTGTGTTTGCTTATACTTTTTTATTTTCTTGTAGAGAGCAGCGGAGCTGTAGCAGAGGCGAGCAGCAGTAAGAGTAATGAGGATAAGAATAAGCAGCTACCCAGCTTTTGGATCCCATCACTAACACCAGAAGCAAAATCAACACTTGTAAAGAAACCAGTGAGTTTTCATTTTTTTTTCTACATTGATCAACAATCTTAAAAGATATTTGAGCTCCAAAACTGACCATGAAGGTAAAATTCACTGCTTTAGTGTTTACTTTTTTAACAGAGCGGCAGTGGACAGTCAAGTTAAGTATTGCCTCCCCACTGCATTACAAACAGCTGCCGCTCATACCGCATCTTTGGGACAGTGTCCTGATGGGATCTCATTTAGACCAAAAAGCTGAGACTGCAGTCATTTGAGTTACTGTGACATCGCTGCATTAATCGACCAATCCGCACAATGCATTTCCGCAAAGCAAGTCTGCCCAGCCGTCAGTCATTCTGTGTCTGTGCTGTTAAACTAGCATATCTGCCTAACATGGCAGCCTGCTGCAGAGGGGTGACCTAGAGCATGGCAGATAAATATATATATATATATTTCAATATAAACACTCCAGCTCTATAATTAAAGGATGTGTATTACTATGCTGAATAATCTAGACAGGGTGTTGCTTACTCTTTAAAGTGGAAGTCTATACAAATTAAAACCCTTATTTCGTAACTACATGTAAGAGACCTCTATTAATACATATGAAAGTGGTACCGCAGACTTCAGTTCTCTGGTGTTGGCTTTAGCTGCCCAGGAGCTGCCATACATTGCCGTAATGTTGTCCTACCGCTCACACGCTTCTGCGATCACTTTAAATTGTCTGCTTGGCTCACAGTTATACTGAATCAATAATGGAATGAATGAAATCTTTATTAGGGAATATAGTCTGCCACCACAGGTGGGCGGACCAGCTTAATACTATATACATACACTACAGTGTGAATGGATTTAGACTATAGCCATCTTGAACCAACAGGTGCATTCAAAGACACATTTATTGTCTGCAGGGAATGATCATTGAACTATAATATATATAATAATCCTGCCTTTGTATCCTAGTGATATATTAGCAGTTTCTATTACAATCATTACCCTTTTAAAGAAATTAGACAGAAGGATCTGTTATACAGATTATAGAGAGAATTTTCTGATCGCCAAATAAAGAAAACATGTGATAGATCTTATGGAGCGTTGTGATTGAAAACAAATGGCAATTTTCATTCATTAACAGTAATGACAATAGAGCATAACAGTTGGCAAGTGACAAGCTGGATTGATTTGCCAGTTCTATTCCAGAATCGGCAGAGCCCCCAAGAAATATGACTGTAGAGGGGAGGAGGGTGCTTTTGCTAACACCCATTACTAATAATGCTAAACTTCAACCTCCCCTCCAACATACCAAACACTAATTTTTAAGAAAAAAATAAACTTTGTGCTATTTCTGCATTGCCAAGCAGTTAGTTGAACAACATACTGTATATTATATATAACTGGTAATATTAGTGATTGTATTGGCCCTGGCATTAACTATGAAAACCGTAAGAAGTCATTGGTCAGCAGAATCTGTTTTCATAAAGATCTCAAAACTTCTGTCAGTTGGTTCTATAAGAATGTTTGTGATTGTAAAACGTGATGTCTTCTGTCTGTGACCTTGCAAGTCACAACTGGTACAATACGTAATTATGAGTAACACAAAGATATGTCTCTGTATAATGTGTGCGCCATACTGACTCTTCTCCATGTGGTACAGGACAAGACGGTTTATTGCCCCATGAGTGGGAGGCCTCTGAAGATGAAAGACTTTGTCACTGTGAAGTTTACTCTGGTAGATGAAGCGGTGGATCGCGTGGGTCTCATAAACCGACAAGACCGATACGTGTGTGCAGTGACACGGGACATGCTTGGCAACTCCGTTCCATGTGCGGTCCTGCGGCCCTCGTAAGTGTGAGACGATTAAGGGAAGATTTGTATGTTTTATACTTCTTAAATGTGAACTGCTGTAACTCAGGTTTATAATTAACACATACAAATTAATATGCTTGAAAAGCCCTTAAACTATACACTTTCCCAAAGACCGCTGAATTTACCCTTCCTGATTAGACGTGCAGCCACTTGTATAGGGAAAGTCACAATGCGCCCTCTTGGCTATGCCGTGCACTGACTCAATGTTCTTAATTTGCAATTGGTGAGAGCTGATCATTTGCTTTCTGTATTGGGCCCCAATGAAGTATTGTGTGTGTTTTATAAATACAAGAGTACCCACCCTATTTTTTTTATAAACCCTTTCAAGACTCTTGGCGATTTATATGGCCCCATAATATGAGGCATTTCCATGTGTTTTCAGGCTGTGTCATTTTCACCAGGAATAGCTCATTTTTTTGGCTTCTCTTTGTAATGTAAATGCAGCATATCTATTTGCTTTTTGTCAAGTGTAGTCAAACCAAGGTGTGTGTGTATGTGCATATAATATATATATTACACACGTATATATGTTCTTTTTGTTGTTCAGAGGAGCAGTGGTTACACTGGAATGTGTAGAGAAACTCATCAAAAAAGATATGACTGATCCAATCAGTGGAGACAAGCTGAATGAGAAGGACATCATTGTGTTGCAGAGGGTATGTGTTACTACTGTGTCTGCTTTACACCCAATCCCGAACACTGCAAACCTAAAGCATAGCTCCATATATCCAGGCTGGAGGACACTGAGACTTATCATTAAATCCAGATGTAGACTTATCTAGCTGTAGGTTGACTTCGTTGTAGGTCTGTTTTAACCAGTGTCCGAGCACCTACTGTATTCATTCTTAACCTGCAGGCGTTGTTTTCCAATCCAAGCAGTGTACAGAGTATTTCCGTTCAGCCAACTGATCTGAATTCTACATATTAAACTCTCTCCTGATCACTTTTTTGCTTTGTAATAAAACATTTAACTGGCCCTTCTCCCAGTTGATTTTAGTTTTTCTTAGTCTTTTATAGACCTCTTAAAATGATGTCCATAAATATTTTTGTTTCCAATCTGTTCAGCTACCAATTGCAGTTGAAGGATAATCTGATATATTGATTTTGGATTCTCTCTTTCAGGGTGGGACAGGATTCTCTGGATCTGGAGTACAACTGGAAGCAAAAGAAGCCCGTCCAGTTATGCAGGCGTAATACCGGAACATCTACCGGACTACAGACTAAACCCCCCCCCCCCCCTCTTTCCTCCCCTCTGTTTCATGCATGGCCCGCTCTTCTTTCTTCAGTCATGAATCACAGTTGGCTCTTGTTCACTAAAGTGAATAGAGACCTATGTATATGTTAGAATGGACATTGCAAAATAACAATTTGTTGATGTCATCTTATTTTTGTATGTGTGATAATAAAATCATTGGACATGTAATGGAACAAGTCAGTTCTATGTTTTGCCTGGGGAACAAAAACTCCCATTTATAGAAAGCCACCACTTGTCTATAGCTAGTTTTCTATGTTGCAGATGGGACTGCTATATCGGTGTAGAAGGTAATATACTTTGAGTCATTTGATTTAATACTTTTCATTTTTACTGGTAATTCTATGCAGAAAAAGCTGGTCTGTCACCGCAGCAGGTGTGTGTGTGTGTACTTTTACATTTTGTGTCTAATTGGGTCTATTACAGGTGGCTCTATGTCCTGTACTCTTACTACATGTACTAAGTACGCCATCATTCCTGACAAAAGAGAAGATAAAAAAACTATAAATTATCTTTTTGTAATCCTAATGCAAAAATCACATATAGGGGTGAATTAAGCTGTCTGCAGAGTGCATCCAGAGCGGTCGCAGAGGCAGGCCGGCGATGTAACATCGCAGACTTCCGCCATGCTGGGATACTTTAGTGCCAAGGAATGTGCGCAGCCGCGATGTTCAGCATATTGCACACAATTTATATACCTCCTCCCCTCGGTGTGGTATAATATTGTTCCTGCACAACCTCACTTGCAGTTAGTTAGATTGAGCCACTATTTGTTATTCATAAAACAATAAATTGTTTTACACCACATGTGTAGTTAATAGACCGTTTTGTCGTAGGATCTTTGTGTGTCAGGCAACCTCTTGTGACAGTACATGAAGCAGTCTTTGTTCATGAGGCTATTGGCAGAAATAAATGTAGCACTCAAAAGTCCTCATCTGTAAAAGGAAAAAACAGCCTGCAGAGTTCATAAGCTCCTGTCTTTAACATTATATGCTGTTGTAAATGCTGAATCTTGTTAGACAAGGAGTACTTGAAGACACAGTGATCGAAATCCCCTGTCTGACACTAATATAAGTGTTAAGGATGCACTATTGTGCTTGGCTATAATGAGAAGTTGTACGTGCGTTCCTCTGGCTAGTGAGCCTAAATAAAGTCACATTTATCTGTCCGTAGCTGTGGAGCACTGCTTGTAGGGCGTCATACAGGAGTTGTTGGCTGTAGCTGGTGGACAGTGAGATGGGATTGTGGTCAGTAGTTGACCTGTGCAGCAAAGGTATAAATAAGTGATTGTAGAATATATATGAAAATACACAGAAAATATTAGGGTAATAGTTAAAAAAGGAAAAAAAAACAGGGTAAATTAATAGACTGGTAGGCTATATTTGGGTGAGAGGGAGCAAGTGATAGATATATATGAATTGTGTGGTTTGTCAGACTGGATGGGAAACATAGGGCGCATATCCAAAATTGGTTATCCCAGTAAATGTCAGGGAGCTAGTAAACCATTAAATGCAAAATAGAAAAAACATTTTCAGTACCATTATTAAGTATTTGGTAACCATTAGACTTGGGTATCAACACCCCCCTTAATGGCTGTCACAAATCAGAAGGCATTGCATACCTATTTAAATATTTACACTGGCACCAAATTCAATAAATGCATCCAGTTTGCACAGCTATCCTATGACGCAACTGCACCATCGGCACTCCGACAAGGGAGGCAGCATAAACAACTATCGAATGGCAGTGGCTGGAAGGCTTGATGCCCGGTGACCAGGGTGGGTAGGCAAACACTCAAAACCTTTTACACCCAACATTGGGCGTAAAAACTAAGTGTTGACCTTAAAAGTCATATGTTGCCAAAACCAATAATAATACCGTTAAAACACTAAGAATAGGATCAAAGATGCTCCTTCAATGGGGAAGTTGTTTGTGTATCAACTTCAATTAAAGGAAAAACAGATTACATAAAAGCGCAAAAACTGATCCTATCCAAGGTAAGAAATATCACCATAGTTATATAAATATATATTAAAAAAAAATTAATCACAAAAAACACAGTAAATTAAAAGTCAATATCACATGATAAAATAAAAATTATATAAAACTCCAACTATGATCTGGACCTGTTAAACGAATACATATCTTGTATATAAGTCTTCTATAGTGCACATATAGGGAAAAATATATAAATTGTGTTCTCCAAAAAGCAGTATTTTATGCCTTGATCCTGGATTGTTGTTTATATAAAATCAATTTTTGTTGAATAATGAAAGTAAAAGCTGCTGGGTGAAGGCAAGATGAATGTTTATTTATATAGCACCAATCATACTAGTACAAGACAATAATTGTGTAGTTATATTAAAAGGCAAATTTTATTACCAACAAGATTGAACACAGATTCTGGAGGAAGAATTTACAAAATTAAAACATTGCAGAACTTGTCATACGGAAAAAAATGCATTTATTTATTGCAATGTACTTGTGGGAAACCATATATTGGGAAGATGTCTTGTATGCTTAAAGAAAGGTTTTGTGAACATGTGCATGAAATACATAAAGGATATACCAAACATACTGTATTCACTCGTGTTAGAACAACACATGACTGCTCCATTGGATCTATGTCCTTGTTTATTTGTGTTCAATCAGTAAAAGCACAAAGGCGAAAGAAGGGCATAAATATTGCATTATGCAGAAAGGCCATGGATTTTTCAATTAGATACCATGACTCCCACATTAGATTTAGAATGAAATTATAAGATTGAAGACTATATAGTTTGTTACCTACATTACACACGTGTGCGTGTGTATAATATATATATATATATATATATATATATATATACACACAATTTTTAATATTTATAGATATCTTGAGTTCATGTCCATTTCATTATGGTCTTTTTTTTTTTTTTTGCATCAGAATTGGAAATATATGAGTCAATACAGACCATTTGTGTATAAGTTGTTTTCAAACATTTTGATTTAATCTTTGACTTACAGGGGCTCTTGATTTGTAGGTGACATCCTGAGTAGATATGGTGGGGATCCCTCTCAGTGTGATTGGGGTAGATAGAAGAAAGGTCTCAGACTGATTTAGATTCTGGAACACATGGGCTGAGGCAGATATACACTATAATAGAGGATAGTATATAAGGGAAGGAGAGCGATTACCTCAGCACATCTGCCTTCTACGCATATCAGACTCCCTCTCCCAGGAAATTTTGATGTGAAATGACACGAGTGGGGCTGTTAAAACCCATTTTTTTTTTTTAAATAAGTCCCACCTCATAATGGTTGGGGTAATTTGCTGAAGAATCTTTTCCGATAGGAGATCCCAGGTCTGTCTGTGTCACTGATCACTGTTTAAGTGATACAGATCAGCCACCCTTTAAATGTGTCCAGTTTTAGACAAGTTTGATGTGAGTGAGACAAAGTCAACATGTAGCCCGGGATAATGGCTTAGCGTGATGTAAAACTGGATGTATTGTTGTGTTTTTGAAGATTGAGAATGGGGTTTTATTTTTGTGAGATAAATGTACAGTGTTGTGACAAAACAATTATGGCCTGTAATGATAATAACATCTGACTAGCTCTAGTATTTTTAAAAAAACAAAACACTACATTTCTGGCAAAATTGGTCTCTGT
Organism: Mixophyes fleayi; assembly: GCF_038048845.1. Lineage (NCBI taxonomy): Eukaryota > Metazoa > Chordata > Amphibia > Anura > Limnodynastidae > Mixophyes > Mixophyes fleayi. Next base: position 23,409,293 of record NC_134409.1, on the reverse strand, counting down.
ATTATTATCTCATTTGATGTTAAGGCTTTTGTCCGCTTTCCATTTTGAAGTAAGAGAGGGGTCAGGATTGTGGCAGTGGGGGCATGCAAGACAGGGATTGTAGGCAGGGGGGCCTGTGAGGGAAAAAAGATAGTGTGCATGTGTCATAGGTAATGTCAGAGAAGCTGGTGAGCGTCAGGGTATTGGCAGTTGGGGGGACTATTTGGGGAAGAGACTTCTCCCTCACATGTACCCCCTGTGCCCACACGCTTCACTCACACATGCACCCTGTGCCAAACAGCTTTACTGGCACATGCCCCCCTCTGCCAAGCACTTTTACTTGCACAAGCCCCTCTGTGACAAGCGACTTTACTAGCACATGCCCCCCTCTGCCCACACGCTTTACTCACACATGCCTCTCTCTGCCAAAGAACTTTACTCACCCATGCTCCCTCTCCCAAACAGCTTTGCTCACACATGCCCCCTCCCCATCACTCTAGCCTATCTTACCTTTTTGCTCCACCAGTGACTTGAGCTGTACAGGGACAGGAAGATTTGCAGCCTCTGCACTGTGTACCATGTGACCAGTACCATGTGACTGATGCAGTCACATGACCAAGGGACGTGGGAAGGTTCCTTAGCTGAAGGGGATCGAGCTTCTACCCGATCTCTTCTGTCAGTGACAGGTTAACTTCCGGGTCATGTGTAGAGCCAGGACTAGAGGTCACTGTGACCGGCACATGTGGTGACATGGCCGGGCTGGTGGACTTCAAAAATGAGGAGGAAGTAAAAGAATACCTGGAGAACCTGGGCATAGAGTATTCCTATCAATGCTACAAGGAAAAGCAGCCTGATGGTGAGATGCCCACAGTGCACTGATAGTGCTCGTGTCTGTAACACAGAAAATGCTTCATACAGGCATACTGTACAAGTGATACACTGTCCTAAACGTCAGTGATTGTAGATTAATGTTAGAGATAGAATTACTTATGAGGAGATAATTTGGAAACCTGAACACAGAACCTGTATATTTGTGTGTGTGTATATATATATATATATATATATATATATATATATATATATATATATATATATATATATATATATATATATATATATACACACACACACACACACACACACACACACACACACACACACACACACACACACACACACACACACACACACCAGTTCAGTTTCTGCTTGTTCAATGTTTTCTCAGTTTGAATTGATAATAGAACAACCTGTAGGGTAGTAGTATATATTAAATGTACTAATTCTGTGGGAGGCACTGACCTGGCTACTTGTGATTATGTTAGCGAGGAGAGGGCTGCAAGTGACAGGTGTAATGTCATGATCTGAGGAGTGGAATTGAGGGAAGAAAGATGCAATAGATCTAGTGGTAGGAGCAGGACCCCCAACAGTGATTTGAGGCTACTATCAAACTAGTGTAAGAAGAGTTTGGTGTTAGATGCACCTCTAAATTAAATCATTTTCCCATGTAGAAATCAGTCTTGTGCAGAGTGTGATATATGGCCTATTTATGTTGGGAATAAACTGGGGTCATCTTTTATTTTGATTTGGAATTCTGATTATAATTATTACAAGTAATCGAATGTAGCTAATATGCAAGCAGACATGGATGCCCTCTTTTCTGACCCCATTTGGTTCCCTGTTTACCGCTGTAATATGGATGTGAAAGCCACAAGCACAGCATTTAGAGTTAATGCTGTGTTCTCCTGACCTGTTCCACTGGAAACAAATGACACTGATCCCTTGCACAGTGCAACGGATGCGGTATGTTTTTCCGATGGTGCCAATTGCGACAATCAGTATAGCAACAAAAGAATGTCGATTAGAATAATCACGACTACAGCGTGTTTCTACAGTTAGGGATAGTTTAATGCCCCCTTGACAAAAGGTATAGTGGCTGGAAAGTGATTAGATATTGTGTGAGATATTTGTCACCATGCTATCAGCGCATGGATTAGAAATGATTGATCACAATACAGAGTGACGTTCAGAGTCCCTATTTAAAGTTACAGACACACTGTATTTTTGAATAAAGCACAGCTTAGACTTGGCTGAAACTCCAGTCTGTAGAGGCTCATCAGAATTTTCCCAATTTTGTCCTTCCCTAGCAGGGTACATTTGCTGCTATTGTCAGTTCAGTCCACAGAGCTCCATATAAATGTATTGTGCCATTTAATTAAAGAATTCTTTAATTAATGTTTGCTTTGTCTGATGCTTACAATTAAGGATTTCTTCTTTATGTACTAGGTTGCCACCGTTTAGCTGAGTATTTAGAAAATATAAAAAAAGACTTTAAGGCTACAGCACAAGTATTGAAGATTAACTGCGAACAGAATGACCACAGTGAGAGCTGCTACAAGCTGGGGTCCTATCATGTGGCTGGGAAAGGTATGTATGCAGCCAGCTTTATCTAAGACACCGGCAAAGTGACCTGGCACTATACCTCAACATAACTACAATGACAATGGATATGATCATAACACAATTACCTGTAATTTTAAATGCCATCCATCAATACACCCAGCACAGCATACAACCAGCCCAGCACGTATGTAAAGCTAGTCTCCAACACACTGCAATCTGTAGGAATCTCATTTACCATCATTGTATTTATGAGCACAATTTAGATAAACTATAGCACCCAATCCGACAATTTCATTGTCTAATCAACTCTAGACCGGTAAATACCAGCTGCTAATTGGTTGCAGTGAGTTTTGTTAAACTTGCTTTGTCCAGACAAAAGAGAGATATACTTGGAATTGTAGTCTGTCTCCAGTATTTTATAAATGTAACGCTAGCAGAAAAGAAGGCGGTCGGCAGAAAAGTTAAGGTCTAGAAGGTTATTGGTATCTCATCATCATTCTCGGCACGTTCACTGCTGTTAGAAACATGTTTAACACACACTGACAATGGCTAGTATTCTGTGTGGACTGTACGGCTTTTGATGATTGACAGTTCAAGCAGCCAAAGTTGCTGCACAAGAATTGATCAAAGCATCAAAAGTTGTACTTGTTCTGAAGAACATACTGTTAATGATGGAGGGGGGGGGGTATAGGAGTGAGGTAGCAGAGGATGCAAAAGTGAGGTGTTCAGAGGGTGAAGATGGAATGCCCAACAATGTGCCCCATCTGTTCCCTGGCATGCTGTCTGCCCTTATGTCTGTTGTTTGTAGGGAAATCCCTGTATCTACACTGACTTGTCCAAACTTCAGATTTTAATTTTCATCAGTGTCCAACTTCAATCATTTCTGAATATAAATACTGTGGTCTTATTGTCATACTTTAGTGTAAGTATATAACAAGCTTTTGGGTAACCTATGTCGTTGTCCTTTAGGGGGATTGCCCGTTGACCTGAAAGCTGCCTATAACTGCTTCCTGAAATCTTGTAACAAGGAAGGGAAAAAGTCTATTGAATCCTGTCATAATGCTGGACTGTTGCTACAGGACGGACGTATGAATGATGAGACACCCGATCCGATTACAGCCAGAGATTATTACATAAAGGCTTGTGAAGGCAAATTTGCTGCCAGTTGCTTCAATCTGAGTACCATGTACTTGGAAGGATCTCCTGGATTACCCAAGGATATGGATCAGGCTCTGCACTTTTCTAATAAAGCCTGTGACTTGGGACACATGTGGGGATGTGCTAACGCTAGCCGGATGTACAAACTGGGGGATGGTGTTGGTAAAGATGATGCTAAAGCAGAAGCCTTGAAAAACCGTGCTAAGAAACTGTATAATATGCAACGCGAGGCGCAGCAAATAACCTTCGGAGAATGAAAAACAATAAGATTGATGAAAATTAGATTGGTGTGTGTCTGTCCTGAAAATTACAATCGCTGTTAATCCTCTACATCCATAAAAACATGAACCATATTTTTTTTTGCCGATAATTGGGCCTCCGGTGTTATAATTAGCTTTGTGCTGTTCCTCTTTACATGTGAGGGGCTTAATTTGTCTGTGTCTATTGCTCTCCTTTCCCTGCTCTCTCATATTTTCTGGCTCGAGGATTTAGCCATAACCCTGATTACATCAAATTCTTCCTCTCCCCTAAACTAATCTCTTCATATGAAATAGATTTGGGAAAAGATTAGGGAATTTTGAGATAGAGACAAAAACATGAAAGCCTAACCTCTGCAAGCAGACTCCGTAACACACTAAGGCTGGGTACACACTACAGGCTTTTCAGCTGAATATCGTGCCAATCCCACGATAAACGACTGTTCGGCACGATATTGCATTAGTTGTACACTGAATCGATGAATGATAGTCGTTCCAAAGTTCATTGTATCGTTTCATTTGATTTTTAAACCGGATTAAAAATCTCGTTCAACGATGGAACAAGGTCGTTCCAATTCTGCATTGTGTATTCACTCACAATCAAGATCTCCATAGAGTTTACAGAGTCATGATCTTTTCAGCACATGGTTTTGACAGATATGATGCATAAATCTTTTAAAACATGTATAGTGTATACACATTAATCGGCATGCTGATCGGGACTTTTTTTTACCCAGTTGTTGGTAAAATCGTTACAGATATGGCATCAGGAGACATTTTCTGTAGTGTGTACCCAGGCTTATCGAGGCTAAGAACAATCTTGCAGCATGATGATAATTATTCAGTATTAAGTGTCAGTAATATCAGACAAATACTGGGAAGAAATATGTTTTTATTTTTTTTATTTTTTTCTAGACTTTAGTGTTTTGTTTTTTATTTATTAAATAAACCAATCAAAAGAACTCCTAACAAATATAGATACTTATTTTAGCACAAGTGAAGATGTTTAAAAGAAAGCCCTGATTGAGGGGAACTTTTTACATATCCTATTACAATAACTGTGTTTAAGCTCAGGTAGGACAAATCCAGATATGACATTCAAGAGGGTGAGAAACCAGAGAACACTCTTAAGTCATGGTTGTCCAACCCGCATGCGGCCCAGCATGCCTGTAAATGTGGCCCAGCAGGAGTTTTGGTTGTGGCAAGGGGCGCAGCGCTGAAAAAAAAAAAGGAGAAAATACTTACCTTGCGGTCACGTCAGCTGGCGCTCCGGCTCCCTCCCTGGTCTCCTCCTCCGTGTGGCGCTCGCAGTGAATGTCGGGGGTGATGTCATCACACCCGACATCCATTGCGTAGCGCAGCACAGAGGAGTCACCTGCGCGAACTATCAGCAGCAGTGAAAGTTTATCCAGTATCTTATTGTTGTTACTCTGAATTTGGACTTTCTGCACCATGCAATTATGAACTAGCTGTGTTCTCTGTATGTATCTAATATAAATATTAAGAGATAATTGTATTTTTAATATTTTAAACCATTTTAAATGTGCAGTGCTGAGTAGGGTGAAAATATCACCCACTGTTACCCTCATCGGAGGCTGCTCCATGAGCCATTTTTCCCACCACCCTATCATTAAATCTCTGTAGATTTCTATTAGTCCTCCTGATGCTACCTATATCGGTGACCATTTCAAACTGGTCAATAAAAAAAATGATTCATGGGTGCAGAAAGAGAGGGAAAAAATTTTTTTGGGCATTTAATTCCCCGAACCCCACTAAGGGGCAGATGCAGGTAAGTTAAATTGTAGCTGGTAATGGGACTACTGCTTTAATCATGATTCTGCAACAGGTTTCCTAACTATTACTAACTTCATTTCCAAGTAAGTTTAATATGTTAACTATGTTTTCTATGGTTTTTTCGATGATCAGCTATCGTTAGTGTTAGTGTATTTTATGTGTGGCCCAAACCAACTCGTCGTCTTCCAATGTGGCCCAGGGAAGCTAAAAGGTTGGACACCCCTGCTCTAAGTGATCACATTGTAGATGTTGTTAGAGAAGGCACAGGCTGGCAATATGTATGTGTTATGATCTATAATATTTGCTCATTTTATGTGGCTTACACAGGACATACTTGAATAAAAAGAGGTGACTTTCAATACATTTCTTCCTGGCAAACATTTATAAAGAAATCTTTGGATATGATGCTGTGTTGTTATCTTTTATTATAAAGTACCAACATTGCAGGGATTGTGATACAAATTAATGTTGTACAATGATATAAAATAGAAGGTCAAGCTGCCCATACCCAAATGAGCTTACAATCTAAGAGGTGTGGGAAACACTTGATAGATGAGTTAGTAGAGTAACAATTGGAGCTGTTGGTGGGGAAAACATGTTCATGGATACAGGCACCGTGCTAATTCTCGGCTCCAGGCATCTGGTGGGTACAGGTACCGTGCTAATTCTCGGCTCCAGGCATCTGGTGGGTACAGGCACTGTGCTAATTCTCGGCTCCGGGCATCTGGTGGGTACAGGTACTGTGCTAATTCTCGGCTCCGGGCATCTGGTGGGTACAGGTACTGTGCTAATTCTCGGCTCCGGGCATCTGGTGGGTACAGGTACCGTGCTAATTCTCGGCTTCAGGCACCTGGTGGGTACAGGTACCGTGCTAATTCTCGGCTCCGGGCATCTGGTGGGTACAGGTACTGTGCTAATTCTCGGCTCCGGGCATCTGGTGGGTACAGGTACCGTGCTAATTCTCGGCTTCAGGCATCTGGTGGGTACAGGTACCGTGCTAATTCTCGGCTTCAGGCACCTGGTGGGTACAGGTACCGTGCTAATTCTCGGCTTCAGGCACCTGGTGGGTACAGGTACCGTGCTAATTCTCGGCTCCAGGCACCTGGTGGGTACAGGTACCGTGCTAATTCTCGGCTCCAGGCATCTGGTGGGTACAGGTACTGTGCTAATTCTCGGCTCCGGGCATCTGGTGGCTACAGGCACTGTGCTAATTCTCGGCTTCAGGCACCTGGTGGGTACAGGTACCGTGCTAATTCTCGGCTCCAGGCATCTGGTGGGTACAGGCACTGTGCTAATTCTCGCGTCTGGGCATCTGGTGGGTACAGGTACTGTGCTAATTCTCGGCTCCGGGCATCTGGTGGGTACAGGTACTGTGCTAATTCTCGGCTCCGGGCATCTGGTGGGTACAGGTACTGTGCTAATTCTCGGCTCCGGGCATCTGGTGGGTACAGGTACCGTGCTAATTCTCGGCTTCAGGCACCTGGTGGGTACAGGTACCGTGCTAATTCTCGGCTCCAGGCATCTGGTGGGTACAGGTACTGTGCTAATTCTCGACTCCGGGCATCTGGTGGCTACAGGCACTGTGCTAATTCTCGGCTTCAGGCACCTGGTGGGTACAGGTACCGTGCTAATTCTCGGCTCCAGGCATCTGGTGGGTACAGGCACTGTGCTAATTCTCGCGTCTGGGCATCTGGTGGGTACAGGTACTGTGCTAATTCTCGGCTCCGGGCATCTGGTGGGTACAGGTACTGTGCTAATTCTCGGCGCTGGGCATCTGGTGGGTACAGGCACTGTGCTAATTCTCGGCTCCGGGCATCTGGTGTGTACTGGTACCGTGCTAATTCTTGGCTCCGGGCATCTGGTGGGTACAGGTACCGTGCTAATTCTCGGCTCCGGGCATCTGGTGGATACTGGCACTGTGCTAATTCTCGGCTCCGGGCATCTGGTGGGTACTGGCACTGTGCTAATTCTCGACTCTGGGCATCTGGTGGGTACAGGCACTGTGCTAATTCTCTGCTTCAGGCATCTGGTGGGTACAGGCACTGTGCTAATTCTCGGCTCCAGGCATCTGGTGGGCATATGCACTGTGCTAATTCTCGGCTCCAGGCATCTGGTGGGCATATGCACTGTGCTAATTCTCGGCTCCAGGCATCTGGTGGGTACAGGCACTGTGCTAGTTTTTACTGCCAACATGCAATGTCACACCACCATTTTTTTTGGTGTGTCTCACAAATTGTTTAACCTTTGGGGAAAGTTGTCCAGGCCTGCTGTAAGCCTAATAAAGCATGGTATAGTCAGCCTTTCTGAGTCTGTAATGGCTGATGGCAATGAATGATAGTGTGTACATTCCTGTCTCTTTTCTGCTTGTTTACATTTGATAAATGTCCCCTCTATTAAGAGTTAGTGGAGTGGCTGTAAAATGTGTAGCAGAATCTGGAGAAGGCTGAGAGTCATTCAATAAAAGCAAAATGCTTAATCAAAAGATTTGATTTATCATTGACTAATTAATTTAATTACCTAAAATATAATGGTCAAAACACAAAAAAAAGAGGCGCCACACATAGTGTATTACATTTAAACACATATATTATAACAGGACAGGACAGCAGGGACGAGGGAGTTGGACAATAGACAGACATGAGACAATAGACAGAGAGGACCTTGCCAGTGAGTGCTTACATTCTAGATGGAGGGGAGGTGAGAGACAGTAGGACCAACTGGGATAAAATGGACATGGTCAGGAGTTGGTACGCTAGGCAAGTCTGAACATAACTTTTGAGTGAACGTTTGAAGGATTGTAGATTGGGGAAGATCGCTATGTGATCTGTTGTTTTTTTAGAAAGTGTATACTAAACCCACCCACCCATTTTCCCACCACTGCTTTATCTCTTTTCAGGTTTTTTTCATCTGCAGGTTCAAATAGTACCACACCCCAAATTTTGATTTGAACAAATATCTAAGAAAACTAATTTATTGAGGTTCTTTGAAATTCAGAAAAAAATATATCATTATAGCAGCCTGTATAAATGGTCTTGTCTATTAGATAATTCAGAGGTTGTTTATCATAAAAGTCACAGTAACCTCAAAAACCTTATTTCTTTAACTCTACACAAGGCAGAGGATCAGCAGTAGTAAGTGTATTTTATCATATAGTCCCTGAAGACTTCAGGAATTTCCGTAGCACAGTTATATCATAGCTATATGACCTTCAGATATAATAGAGGAACAACTTCTCATTACTATTCAATAAGCAGACAAGGGGGGTGGGATGCTGACATTCAACAAACAAGATTATATAGATTAGGTTACTAAATGATGACACAGCCTATCTTAAACTAAATAGAAATCCCACTAGAAGAACCAATAATTCAAACAGCTCATATTCATAATATATGAGATGGTAGCTATGCACAAGGAATTGTATTACTTATATATATAACACATTAAACTCTTCTATTCCTTAACCCCAAAATACATAAAAATCACACTGAAGGTAAGCTTACTATTTTGTAACTATGCTCTTTTACATATTGTATATCTACATGCATTGACCATTTTTTTAATTCATTGGTCATACAATTACAATCATAATTAAGGGACTCCAATAATGTTATTAAGATCTGAGGTAATGGGGTAGGCTAGTGAACACTACTTAGCTGTGATATAGAATCATTATATACTTCAATTTCTCACCAACATGGACAGATTTATATAATAGAATGGATATTTCCTTTAGACAAATGGATTTTTTTTGGTTATACTAATTTCACATTAAGTGAAAATTATTTAATGTATGAAGAATACTATCTATAGAATTAATAGTACAACAATGGTTATGAATTTTGGAAGAATTTTGCAATTTGAGTAGAGTAGACAATTCCTCAACACCTTTATCCTATCTAAACTGATCCTTATCTGTCCCTGAGGGTTAACTTGAACATTTTACATCAACTATAGTGGCATGGAGATTGTCACTCCCCATTTCTAGAGGGAGTTTCCATGTCATGCTACCAGAGTGGACATGACCAGCATGCAAGGGACAAGGCTATCATTTTAGACAGTGCTAGGCTGCTCTTTTACCAAGCCTTCTACATTGTACAACCGGCGCCTCCTTGCATGACCTCCTTAACTGTAGAAATAATATTATTGGCCTTCAATGTGACGTCATTATGTGGTGCCGTGATCTTTATTCATCACAGATGTTGGAGGTGTGTTTCTGAAAGAGTTCGGACTGCCAGTCTGTTGTCAATTACAGGTTTGTGCTGTCCAGGTCGGGGAAACTGTTGTCGGCGTTTTTGTGGTGGTGGTAATGACTACCACCATTCTGACTGTCCCTGCAGTAACCCAAAATCTGGACTGCTCCACCAGAATCAGGAAAAATAGCAGACTGTTCTGCTCTCTTCTTTCTGTTCTTGCAGCTTTCATGACATGCTGTTGTTCATGGCTTAAGCTCAGTAGCTGCTTTTCCGGATCCTGGAATGTTGGATCCCTGTTTGGAAAAAGGATAGGTACATGAAATATGTAAAGCCTAGCATTGAGTGAACACTCTAAACCTCCCTCCCCCCATTCAGCCCCGGAAATTAAATGAAAACACCCATTTTTAATAATTGTGGCTCCTTCCCTGCAACCAGTCGCAACATTAAATTAATTGTATCCACATTTAATAAATAAACTTATTTCCTCCCAAACCGCCCAGCAATTAAATAACTAGTGTTCACATTTAATAAACAGCCCTCCTTTTCCCTAAACTCAGCCCATTTTCAATTAATAGTCCCATCACCCCAATTTAAATTACTAGGCCAAACCATAACAAATTATTCATTAAATAATTGATATCATCAAAGAAATAGCTCCCACAATTTGCCCACAACTGCTTTACTTATTTTCAGAACCACACCCCAAATTTTGATTTCTTATTTGATTTTAACAAATATCTAAGAAAAATTAATTTATTGTGGTTCTTATAAAATAAATAACAAATATATCATAATGGCACCATGTGTAAATGGGTTTGTCTATTCGTTTGATAATTCAGAGGTTGTTATAAAAGTCACAGTAACCCTTTAAAAACCCTGATTTATTTTACCCTACATAAAACCGAGGATCAGCAGTAGTAGTGTATTTTATCGTATAGACTATGAGGACTCCAGACTTTCAGTAGTACAGTTATATCATAGCTATATGACCTTTAGATATAATAGAGGACCAACTTCTCATTACTATTCGATAACCAGACAAGGGAGGTGGGATGCTGACATTCAACAAACAAGATTATATGGATGACACAGCCTATCTTAAACTAAATAGAAATCCCACCAGAGGATCCAATAATTCAAACAGCTCATATTCATAAATTATGAAATGGGAGCTATACACAAGGAATGATATTACTTATATATAGAACAAAATAAACACCTTATTTCTGATGGTAGCCTTACTATTTTGTGGTTAGGCTCTTTTATATCTTGCACTGACCAGTGGTCGTACAATTACAATCATGTAGGACTCCATAGGGTAAATGTATCAAGCTGCGATTATTTTCAGTGATCTAAAATCACTGCATATCGCACGAGATCACTGGCGATTTTATGTGCAAAGTCGCCATATGTATTAACCTGCGATTTTGACATTCCAAAATCCAGTTGATCCCCCTAGGAAAACCAGCCTCGTGATGTCCTACTTAGGGCTTGTTTGGCACTAGACAGGCAGGACTCCCTGCTATAGTGTCCCCAGCCCTGGCTGACAAAGCCTAGTGCTGGGAAAATTCAGGGAGACTCCATGCTTTTTGTCCTCTTGATTTCTCCAGTCTGGCAGCACTAGGATTGGTTATGTTGTTTGGAGTGGGCTTAAATAGCATGCAAAGATCAGCATAGATCTTGCACAAGGTGGAAATCAGCGGCAACAGATGCACCTCCTGGAAGAGTATCTGTGGCTTCTTCCCCTCAGCAGTATGTAAGGAGTGTTAACATGCCCTTACTGCACTATGTCTAAGTCTGCCCTCCCGCTCCCTCCCCGTCCTACCTCCCTAATGGGGATAATACATCTCAGCCTGAGAGCAGACTGAGACAGAAATTATTCTACATTTATTTTTATTTTTTTCTTTAAATGCTGTTTGCTCTCAAGGCGAACCTACGTCCAATGATACATGACCCCCTTATATGTATACATTGATATATTATCACTACATGTTTCAGATAATGTATTGTAACTTTGTTTGTAGATCTTTGCTGATTGTGAAGAGAGACATGCTTTCACATTACCAGACCATGACCTTAGATATTAGATTACACTAAAAATAAATTATATAAAACCACTTAGAACAAAAGACATTGCATAACTTATTTAAGTCTATTTCTGTTATAGATATGAGGCATATGAATCCATTAATTATATACTTAAATAACACATATAGTTCACATTTTATACTTAGATAGAGAATTACTGCCATCTACTGTCCAAAGTTAGTATGGGTTTCTAAATGTTAAGAAAGTGGAATTAATTATTTTAGTTCAGACTGAAGAAGCTAAATAAGGTCTGTAAAGCGAGAAATTCATTTGGATCTCTGTGGTAGGTGAAGAAAAATTGTGGTCGTTCTCCTCCATAATGGTTCTACAATTAATGATTCAACCTGAAGGGCAGCAGGTGAAGAGGGATCCCATGTGTGTATATCCAGGGAATCATTTATTTGTGACAACCTTACTTTCTGAAGTTAAGTAAATAATTTTCCTATACACCCTTTGTGTCAGTTTGTTATTCTTTCTTTGTGTTAGTATTTCAATATTCTAATCTTGGTAACTTGTGACAGTGTAGCTCTCTATAGTGTCACATGATCAATTATTGGCATAGGCTGGCTATTGGGGATGAAGCCAGTACTCATTTGGGATGTTGCAATCTCTCCCAAGGGGTCGTTTATTGGAAAAATCACAGTAAGCACAATTAGATGTTATTAACATATTAAGTATTTTCTCCCAATAAATGGAGCAAAAAAACCACAAGCCAGCAGTACAATTATAGACAAAAGATGTACTCGACAAAACAGTTGCTTATAAACAATAATTATGTTAACTAAATATTGAATGAGTGTAAGAATCGGAGAGAAATAGATAGACAATAAGAAAACTTGGAACTGTAAATGGTTCAGAATAAGTCTGTGTTCTCAGATGAACATAAAGGAGAAGCCACATGCAATAAAACATATAATGTGAATAGTACGTTATAACTATAAACTGTAAAGCAGAATATACAACCTTAAGATAATGCTTCTGCTGCTATACTATCAGAAGATACGGGTGTTGATGTTTCATTCAATACATTGCAATTATTATGCACAGTTCCCTAGAGCGATATCCTCCAGCTGCTAAACACCAAGAAACAGTTCCCCATGAATGTTTTATGATTAGTATTGCAAGGCTCAATAAGCAATTATCTAGAGCTTACAGTGGAATAGCCATTCTGACTCAAGTGGCGAGTAGTCAAGTCTCCTAGGCTTAATTAATAAAGTATTTTAGTTTACTCTTCATTTTTTTCCATGTCTATCAACAAGCCTACAGGTCTCTACAACACGGTAATTAGGTGATACCATACAGAATTGAAATAAATAAAGAAATGTTATTGTTTTCTATATCTAAGATTCCTAGAGCAGTCGAGAGACACATAATGAGTGTTCAACGCTTAGTTTGTAAACGTGTTGCAGTTGTAGTGTTGGCTAATCTATGACACTCCAAGTGTTGTGAAACTACAAGTCCCAGCATACCCTTCCAGCAATAAGCTGCTATATATTGGCAAAGCATGCTGGGACTTGTAGTTTCACAAACACCTGGAGTGTCACAGGTTAGCCAACACTGCAGTAGAGTGTCCATGCTTATTGTAATTGTTTTCAGGCAGCTATGTCTGTCTGTTCTAACTGAGAATGCACAGGGATATGCACTTTTTTTTACAAAATGTTTTTATTGAAGCAGTTACAGTGATACATATCATATATCAACGCCATACCTACAAAACAGTGCCCTCAGTGTAGTTATTTCTTCAATACATGAGATAAAACAAACAGCACTTATCGCTAACATAAACCAATTAACTAAATGTACCAGAGAGCAGGACTGTGTGGTTATGGCCATATGCCTGAGCCCCTGCTATGCAAACTATATATTAATTAATATGTCTGCATGCTCAATTTGTTGTCCATTTTTCTATAATGTCCATGTGTCACAATGTCACATGAGTAATTAAAATGCACAGATGAGATAAGGATTATTGATACTTAGGATAATAGCAAACACGCAATTAAATATATATTTTTTTTAAGTATGGCACTTAGTCATAAAAATACAGATATATAGTAATGATTGGAGACTCTGAACCAGTAATTGTAGAGTGTATAAATCCCAGGTCAAAGCATCCATCTCCGTGCATTATTGTAGGTTAGCGGGTTAAATGCAATGCTTTAAAATATTCTTTTTTTTACTTGTGTGCTATTATTCTAAATAACAATCCTTAACTCAAGCTCTGTTAGCCACAGACCAAGGAACTATAAATACCTGTTTGACTGAGGCACTAGACTACCTGTCACGGGTCCGCGTCACAATTCTGCAGCAGGAATGGTAAGGAACGGGAACCAGCCTGAAACTAATACAACTCCCAGTAAGGCTCGGAGTCTAACAAGGAGGAGGTGTTCACCAGGGACCAGCCGCAAGGCGGTTTGGACTTAGCTGCATCTCCTTGCAGGTCGAGGGCCTTACTGGAAGCGACCAGTCCAGATAATAGGAAGACAAATCACAAGAGTAAACAGGTTACTCACGAATAGCAGTGATATGATGCAGGGTGAAGCCAGCTGGTTATGCAGGAACAGAGAAACGCTGTAGAGCAGGGTTGTCCAAGCACGCCTGTAAATGTGGCCCAGAAGGAGTTTTGGTTGTGGCAAGGGGGCAGCACTGTTAATGGAAAAAAAAAAATCCTGCAAAAAAAAGAAAAGAAAATACTTACCTTGCAGTCATGCGGTCACATCAGCTGGTACTCCGCCTCCCTCCCTTGTCTCCTCCTCCGTGCGGCACTCGCAGTAAATGTGGGGAGTGATGTCATCACGCCCAACATCCATTGTGGAGCGCAGCACAGAGTAGTCACCCACGCGAAAAGAACAATCAGCAGCAGAGAATTGGAGAAAAGAAGAGAAGAGGACAGGAGAACAAGCCGATTAAAAGGCAAGTTAAGGGGGATTTTTTTTATTATTTCAAGGGACGCTGACCAGTGAATAAAAGTCACCTGGTCCTGGAGCATCATGGACCTTATCTCCCTGCTACATACCTCTACTTGTAATACTAATGGGGCATTATATATTATTCTCTTTGGCCCATTATAAGTTGTTATCCCTTAACTAACATAGTGGTGTAATTAGCAAAACAGGTGACAATTTGGGGTCACAGTGATGTATATGTCAGGTACCGCAGGCCTGGTCAGTGCACCCTGATATACAATGCCTGGCTTAAATGCACTTTATTGATATTGCATCGAAACAATACAAAAAGTGATTATAGTATAATAACTAGAGAGGATTTTTTGAACAGGGCGATTGAAAGGTAAGTATAGGGGGATTTGAAAAAAAAGTGATATATATATATATATATATATATATATATATATATCACTTTTTTTCTCATATATATATGTTATCTACCGTATGTTTTCTATGGTTTTTTGGATGATCAGCTATCGTTATTGTTAGTGTATATTATGTGCGGCCCAAACCAACTCATCGTCTTCCAATGTGGCCCAGGGAAGCTAAAAGGTTGGACACCCCTGCTGTAGAGTGTCAGTTCTGTGGCCGACTGGTTACCACTAGGATGGCGGCAGGAGTACAGTTCAGCAGTCAGCAGGTTACTCATGAGTAGTAATGATAAGTTGCAGGGTGTAGCCAGCAGGTTATGCAGGAACAGAGAAGAAGCGCTGTAGAATGTCACCTCTTCGGACGACTGTTTACCACTAGGATGGTGGCAGGAATACAATTTAGCAGTCAGCAGGTTACTCACGAAGAGTGATGATAGGTTGCAGGGTATAGCCAGCAGGTTATACAGGAACAGAGAAGAAACGCTGTAGAGTGTCAGTTCTGCGGACGACTGTTTACCACTAGGATGGCGGCAGGAATACAATTCAGCAGTCAGCAGGTTATTATTATTATTATTATTAATAATTCTTATTTATAGGGCGCCACTAGGTATCCGTAGCGCCGTACAGGGACAGACAGACACACGATACAGGGTGAGACAGCACGGTACAGTTAACAAAAGCACAGTAACTCAGAAGCTCAATGTACAGCTAGATGAGAGGTGAGAGCCCCCAGCGGGGTAGAGAAAGGGGTAGGAGGGCAGGAGGACCTCACGGAAGAGACAGGGAGCTGGAGAGCAGAGTTAAGGTGGTGGAGAACAGAAGGAGAGGAGGCCCTGCTCGAAGGAGCGTACAATCTAAGGGGAGGGTAGGAGGAAGGAATGGGGAGAACGGAGGCAGAGACGGAGAGGGGGGGGGAGAGGAGAATGAAAAGGAGGGAGGTAAGAGGGGGACAGGAGTGGGAGGGGGGTAGGGGGAGACTGGGAGGAGGTCAATTAGGTGGGGGACTGGAGGTTACTCACGAGTAGCGATGATATGTTGTGGGGTACTGTCAGCAGGTTTATGCAGAAACAGAAAAGAAGCGCTATAGAGTGTCAGCTCTGCGGACAACTGTTTACCACTAGGATGGCGGCAGGAATACAATTCAGCAGTCAGCACGTTCACTGTAATAGAGGAGAAGTAATACAGTGAGTAGAGAGTCAGCTCTTTGGATGAGGAATAGAACAGAAGCCAGGAACCCATGGAAGGTACATGAAGATCAGGCACTGAGGACAGGGAGGAGGTGCCTTTTAAACTTTGGAGCCAAAACTCCAACCAATAGGGAGAGGGAGAGAGAAATTGACAGATCGGGTCTGTGCATGCGTAGACCCGGAAAGATGGCAGCGCCCAGCCCGGACCGAGTGGACAGCAGGAACAGGTAAGTAAGCCGGGGATCGGGTATATGGCCCGATCGCCCGGCGCGTGATACTACCATTCCCAAATCACCCATGTCACCTAACTTGTACATATCATAGTGGAAATCTAGATTGGTTGGGATCTTTGATGCTTACAAAGGATAGGAAACAGACCTTAGGGCAGCGATAAGCAACCTGATACACTTCAGGGTCCGCATTGGGCAGTACTCTAACCTTGAAAAAGTCAGCGCATCACCCTAAATCTCATTAATAAGTTAAAATAATACATTTATTCAAATAGACACCTCTCTGTAATAACATATCAGCAGGAATTTTAAACGAGTGTCACAAGCAATAACAAACATATCTGGAAATAGAGCAGGTAGCAGCTGGGGGCCACAGGTGAAGACTTGGAGGGCCACATGTTTCCCTAGAGCCACCTGATGCCCATCACTGCAATAAAGTATCAAACACTTAGGAGTCTGTGTACTAAGGCAAATATAGATGATAGAGAGTTATATTTCCACTTTGTCCTCTATATTTGGCTCATCTTGTCTACTGTGGCTAATTTGCCAATTTAGGGTTTGCCTAGAGGGGGAGTCGGGTCGAACAAGTGTAATGAGATTAACAATTACCGTGCGGCATATGTGCCAATCCCTCTCCTACCGTATGTGCCAAAATCTCCCGCCACATGAGAGGTAGAGGAGGTCAGATCTTCTGTGCCTTTTTTTTTTTTTTTATCAGAGCTGCTTTGTATATAATCAAATATTACATATGGCATCACTCTGCTCTGAAAACAAAGCACTGTATCTGAGAACATTAGTACATAGTACACCTAGTTATTGACATTTTAAAATATTTTACAGGGACAATTTGCTGCTGAGCCAATCCACCCACCTAGATGATGTGTAATACTATCTCAGGGGACCTTGGCGCACTGTAAACCACATCATATTACGTGTACTGAGTTTTAAAATAGAGAACTTTTTTATGCAATTGTAATTAGAGATGCTCACTGACCCCGTGTTTTGGTTTTGGTTTTGGTTTTGGATCTGGATTACCGTTGTCTTTTGGTTTTGGTTTTGCCAAACCGCCCTTCTGTGTTTTGGTTTTGTTTTGCAATTTTGTTTAAAAATCAATGTTTTTGAGCATAAAATAACCGAATTTAGTGCTCCACCTGTTTCTTGGATAAGTAATGTAATTGTAAAGCTATATAATTATGAAAAAAACAGTTTAATTCCTGGTAGGCCGTCATTAATTCTACACACAAACCTGATTGTCTTCCTCTTCATCTATGCATATTGGCAATGCAGCCATCGTCTTTGGGTGTATATTACACCCTACACTTATAGTTAAATATCTAAAGAAATGGACAAAGACAGTTTGGTTTCTGTCTCTCTAGGCCCCCCTCCACTTGTAGAAAATACTAAAAAATTCAGCCGTTATAGACTGTACAATATAAATTGAAATGGACAAAGGCAGTTTGTTTTCAGTCTCTATAGCCCCCCCCCCTCTACTTGTAGTTAAATAAAAAAAAAGCAGCCTGCATAGACTGAACAATCTAAAAAATAAATGGACCAATGTAGTTTGATGGCTGTCTATGCCCCCCCCCCCACTCTTCACTTGTAGTTGAATAGAAAAAAAGCAGCCTGCATAGATTGAACAATATAAAAAATAAATGGACCAAGGTAGTTTGGTGGCTGTCTATACCCCCCTTTCCCCCCGCCCTCCACTTGTAGTTGAATAGAAAAAAAAGCAGCCGGCATAGACTAAACAACATAAAAAATAAATGGACCAATGTAGTTTGGTGGCTGTCTATGCCCCCCCCCCCCGCCCCCCACCCTCCACTTGTAGTTGAATAGAAAAAAAGCAGCCTGCATAGACTGTAGAATTAGTATATAAAAAGAAATGGACAAAGGCAGTTTGGTATCTGTCTGCATCAGACCCCCTCTCCACTAGGAGTAAAATAGAAAACTATTCAGCCGTTATAGAGTCTAGAATATAAACAGAAATTGAGAAAGGCAATTTGGTATCTGTCTGCATCATCCTCATCAACATCATCATTAGCGCCCTCGTCGCTTACACAAATCTCCCCCTCATCCTCTTCTAATTCCAAAGTAGCATCCTCAATTGCTGTATCACCGGCTACACTCCGGCTGTTAAGGCAGATATCAGCAGAACGGCTGAAAGGACCCTTCTTTTTGGGTACACTAACAGAATGCTCATGATTACACATACCACTGGTGGATGGACTCTCCACAGGGATTGGTGTCATTTCTGATTCTGAGCATACATTATCCTCTAATGCCTTACTGTTTTCTTGCAGCTCGCCTTTCACGCGTAACAGTAGTTGTGCACCACTTTTAGACTCCAAATTACTTGGTCTTGCTTGCTCACGAGTGACCTTACAAGAAGAAGGCTCAGTAACATTTTTAGATCTGGCAGTAATAGAGAAAGGCGAAGGCCTCATTCTTTCTTTGCCACTGCGTGTGTAGGATGGCATGTTGGCAATTTTTTTTTATCGGCACTTAACTTTTCCTCAGTTACACTTCTTTTTCGCTTCAACACGGTAAATTTTTTTTGGGTGTGTGTTTTTTTTCCTTGATTTAAAAAGACTATGTATTTTTACATTGACTTTACCAGATGACGTACTGGGAACACTACCATCAGGACTGGTGACAGCACCTGCTTGCTGATTCTGCTTATATGTGGACTGCTTTGAATCCATGTTAATGAGCCCAAAGCACTTGTAGTGCACAAAATTGTAGAAATACTGCTGACAAATATGACTTTTGACAGCCAGAAAAATTAGTGTAAAACACTAGGGGAATATGGCACGCCCCAAAGCACTTGTAGTGCAAAATATTGTATTAGATAGATACTGCTGACAAATATGACTTTTGACAGCCAGAAAAATTAGTGTAAAACACTGGGGAATATGGCACACCCCAAAGCATTTGTAGTGCAAAATATTGTATTAGATAGATACTGCTGACAAATATGACTTTTTTTTGACAGCCAGAAAAATTAGTGTAAAACACTGGGGAATATGGCACACCCCAAAGCACTTGTAGTGCAAAATATTGTATTAGATAGATACTGCTGAGAAATATGACTTTTGACAGCCAGAAAAATTAGTGTATAACACTGGGGAATATGGGACACCCCAAAGCACTTGTAGTGCAAAAAAATGGAAAAATAAGCCTCCTCTATCCTCCTTTCTTTCTGCTCTAACAATTGCAAATAGAATTTGAATTAATAATAGAATTAAATAGATTAGAAATGAAATAATAATACAAAGAATAAGGTGTACAATGATTGCTCTGTCCCTGCTCTAATACAGCCTGTGACCTAACCCTGCTCTCTCCCTCTGTCAAATGACGATGGATTGCTGTGGAGGCGGGTATTTATGCTTTTCAAATCTCGCGAGAACCGAGCTCAGAAATACGAATACGTCACAATAAAGTTTTGCCTCGATTTCAATACCGAACGGGCGGGAGAGTACCGAGCCTGCTTGGCTCGGTACTCGGATAGGCGAAGTTCGAGTGGGTTCGGATCTCTGGGAACCGAGCCCGCCCATCTCTAATTATAAGTGACGTCAAGAAAAAAATTAAAAAGCTTCAGAAGAATTTTGTTGAAATGTGTATGGTGTTTGGAACGGTTCTGCCACAAAGCACTAGCACCTGCAAAGTGTAGTACTACTTTTATAACTTTTATTATTCTGAACTAAATATTTTTGACATTTTTTTCTGCAATGAAACTGTTACATTAACACTGTGTGGTTTATTCTGGGTATGTTACAAATATTAGTTAATAAAGGTTAATATTAGTTTATAAAGTTTCTAAGTTTATTAGTTTATAAAGGTATAAGTTTAGAAAGGGTAAATCTGAATAGGTTGCCAATATAGATGTAAAGGGTACACACATGTAATGGTCTGCAACCATACAGGTACAATACACATGTATACAAAACACAAAAAACGTGTGTATTCTAGTACAATGCATGGACACTGTAATAAAATTAGCCATTCGACATACACATTTTGCTCTACAAAAGAATGTGTATTACGTGGACAATAAGGTGGTACAGTGTCCACACCACGTCTCCACCACTTCTCTGTCTCCACTCTCTGCCTTGCCTTACACTGGTTCCCTTTCCCCTACAGAATCCTCTTTAAATTCCTCACCCTTACTTAAAAGGCCCTGTCCCTTTTCACTGTCTTTATATCTCTAAACTCATTTCCATTCACACTCCCGCCCATTTCCTGCGCTCAACCAATGACCATCGTCTCTCCTCTGCACTGATCACCTCATCCCACGCCAGAATTCAAGACTTCTCCGGAGCTGCCCCCCTCCACTGGAACGACCTCCCTTGCTCTATCCGTCTGTCCCCTAATCTGAGCACCGTCAAACAGGCTCTCAAAACCCATCTGTTACTCAAAGCCTACCGGCCATCCACCTAACCTTCTTCATCCTTCATCTCCTCACCTCCTACTCCTTTGCTCATGCTCCTCTTGTGCTTGTTCCCCTCCACTGACTCCTCTCGTATCTGCTGTCTGTTTCCCCTCCCCTTAGTATGTAAGCTCTTTTGAGCAGGACCTTATTCCCTTCTGTCTCAATCCCATCTCTTCCCCTCCAACGTCACTGTACTAGCTATGCCTGGAGCTATTGGAGTCTTGGTTTTACTCGTTTTGTCCTCTACTGCTGTACCCATTATGGTTTACTGTTTGTATTGTATTTGTATTTTGCATGGTGCTGCAGAAACCTTGTGGAACCATATAAATAAATAATAATAATAATACACTAGAGCTTATGACCTGGGGGCATCTAAGTACCTGCGAGTGCATAAAACTCTACGGGAAAGGCAGCTGCTAAAGGTGGAGACCTATATTCCATCAGTTCTAAAAGTTTATCCTGATAACCGTGAGATCTAACAGATATTGCCAAAGATTTCAGTGACAAACTAATTTTCCTGAAGTTAATTTATAGTTCAAACTTTAAGTTGGAAAGCAGCCAAAGGAACTTTTTACAGAAATCCTAGAACTAGGACTTTCTGGGGCAGTGTTGGCTAACCTGTGACACTCCAGGTGTTGTAAAACTACAAGAACCAGCATACCCTTCCAGCAATAAGCTGCTATATATTGGCAAAGCATGCTGGGGCTTGTAGTTTCACAACACCTGGAGTGTCACAGGTTAACCAACACTGTTCTGGCGTGTTTCCCAAAATCAGAGTTTCTTTGTGCATTTTTCTCAGTTTCCCGGCATTAAATGGGCCGGCCATGCTCAATATTAACTGTGACGTGGCACGAAAGTTGGAATTTTCCAAATTGATTGCTACATTTCCAGAAAAAACAAAAAAGTTAGAAAAGCACTTCTAATTTGAAATCTCCAATAATCCAGTACATCAGTATCCGTATCCAGTATTCATTTGTAAATTTTATTAAAGTTATGCATTAAAATCAATTTCTAATACATTTTTAATGTTTTTTTGTTTTGTTTTTTAGAAAAAGGGTGTGTGTGTGTGTGTGTGTGTGTGAGGGGGAGGGGGGGCTCTTAATTTGGGTTTCCCCGAGCCTCTATGAACCTCTGAAAGGCCCTGTATATAAGTGACACCATCATGTGTATGACAATGCTATCTAAGGTATCAACAGATCTCGTGCACTATTCAGTGGCAGAGTGGCGTGCCAATCTGAGTGTATCTCTTAAATGAGTCTCATCAGAAACGCATATATCCTGATCCCATAATAACTTTCCTCACTCACCTGGACTTTCCGTGCCTTTTGTAAGTCTGGTTCTCTAAGGACGCTTTAAAAAATTGCTACTTGACACTGTGTGTATTGTTGGATTGGTTAAGGAGTAACTGGCACACTGCAGTGTTGGGTATGGTTTGGAGGTGGAACAGATCACGATGGATGTCTGTCATTTTCACAATGAAATTATCTAGATGACCATGCAAGCCTTCTTCACAGTAATTCTGTGCGGTCCAGTCATTTACAGTCCAAGGCAAACAAATGGGCGCATTGAATATACTAATACATCTGTCAGGGTAGCTCACGAATAATTGAGTGAGATCCTGCTGTCTCAATGAGTATTGACTAAACTTCCCTGGAGACACGGAGTCTAACAAAATAGGTGTTCACCAGGGATTCCAGCAAGGGAATACGGGGTTCTGCGGCTCCCAGCTTGCAGGACGCGGCCCTCCAGGAAAGTTCCCAATGTGACAGCTTGAGAACACGTTACATAGAAGGAGAATGATCCAATTCGGACATCAAATGGTGGTAACAAAGATTACCATTTTATTGTAAAACATTAACACAAGGGTTCTATGAAGACTTGAGTGATTTGCAGATGATGATCACGAAGACATGCAACAATAGTAACTGTCAGCAACATTCATTAATACAAGCTGCATATGCAATAACCAGAGTCTCTATTAAAAATAGAATTGAGATACAGGAATCAACAAAGTCCCAACATATTTAGCCACTATTGGCACGGCTTGTCACAGATGATGGAGCTGATAACGGTAATCAACAATGCCGGCCAGGTAGATAACAGATGCGGGTCATAGCATTCATCACAAACAGTGGAACAGGTATGCAGAGATCGAGGAATTCCAACAAACAGCAGCGATGACCCCACAGCAATGATGAATAGCAGCTTATCACGGATTGTGGAACAGGTAACAGCAGTCAGCGATGCAGGCCGAGCAGGTAACAGGTGTAGATCATAGCGTTTACCACGAGCAGTGGAACAAGTATGCAAAGCTCGAGAAAGTCCAGCATACAGCAGTGATGACCCCACATCAGTGATGAATAGCAGCTTACCACGGATTGTGGAACAGGTAATAGCAGTAAGCAATGCAGGCCGAGCAGGTAACAGGTGTAGATCATAGTGTTTACCACAAGCAGTGGAACAAGTATGCAGAGATCGAGGAATTCCAACAAACAGCAGCGATGACCCCACAGCAATGATAAATAGCAGCTTACCACGGATTGTGGAACAGGTAATAGCAGTCAGCGATGCAGGCCGCGCAGGTAACGGGTGTAATTCATAGCATTTACCACAAGCAGCAGATAAACTCAGTTTCCACGGGTATGCATCCCAACAGAGACATCAGAGTAACAGATATGACTTGAAGAACCAGCAATGCAAGAATGAAAGGAGAGGCCTTAAAAAGGGAGGCTGACCAATGGTAACCTGACCAGTACACAGGTGTAGCAAACACAGGTGCAGATCATGACTGATCGTCTGCACTAGAACAGGAATTAAAGTGACAGTCAGTGTTTAGAGGCTCAGGTAGAGGTACCCGGGGAGCGGAGTGTGACAACATCCCTAAAGCATAGTGGTGGGTTAGTTGACAATATTAACCCTAGTCTGTGTGGTAGGGAATATAGATTGTAAGCTCCTCTGGGGATGGGAGTGATGTGCATGATAAAATATTCTCTGTAAGGCACAGATCATTATGTAGGTGCTATATGAAAACCTGTCAATAAATAAATCTTATATTAGAAATGCTAAAAGAATCCCAGATATACTTCTATCTCTTGATGCTAAAAAACGTGTTCAATAGAATATCGTGGACATTTATATCCCTCACTCTGGAAGTTGTTATCATCTATGGAGATTTCCTTACAGACATATTTGTTCTATATTCAGACCCATCAGCAATGATAGTGATCAATGGGACACCATCCAATAGGGCGGTGGTTCCCAAAGTGTGCGCCGTGGCTCCCAGGGGTGCCGCGGCGCTGTCACTGGGGTGCCACGGGCCAGCCATAAAAAAAAAGAAAGAACACAGAAACTTACCAATCCGCCGGGCGCCGGGACCCAGCAGCCTCCTATCTCCCGCAGCAGCTTGTCACTGACGTCGATATTCAGTGACAAGCTGCTGCGGGAGAGAGGAGGCTGCTGGGTCCCGGCGCAGCGCGGATTGGTAAGTTTCTGTGTTCCTTTTTTTTATGGCTGGTGCGGGGCAGAGTGAGAAGGATCGTGACAGCGGAGGGGGACAGCCTGACAGTGGGGCAGCAGATGGGGACAGCGTGACAGCAGAGGGGTACAGCGGGGCAGCAGAGGGGGGCAGCATTACAGAGGGCAGCAGAGGGGGGCAGCGTGACAGAGGGCTGCAGAGTGGGCAGCGTGACAGGGAGCAGCAGAGGGGGGCTGCGTGACAGAGGGCAGCAGAGGGGGGCAGCGTGACAGAGGGCTGCAGAGGGGGGCAGCGTGACAGGGGGCAGCGTGACAGAGGGCAGCAGAGGGGGGCAGCAGAGGGGGGCAGCGTGACAAAGGGCTGCACAGGGGACAGTGTGACAGAGGACTGCAGAGGGGGCAGCGAGACAGGGGGCAGCGTGACAGAGGGCAGCAGAGGGGGGCAGCATTACAGAGGGCAGCAGAGGGGGGCAGCGTGACAGAGGGCAGCAGAGGGGGGCAGCGTGACAGAGAACTGCAAAAGTTTGGGAACCACTGCAATAGGGTTATTATCCGAAACGGTACAAGACAAAGATGTCCGCTGTCGTCCATGTTATTCACTCTGGTTATTGAACCCTTACCGGCAGTCATTAGATCTTCACAAGTATACCAGGAAAAGTTTCCTCCGCTCTCTTTCAGATTACAAACTGATCTGGCTTTGTGGCGCTCCTTTAAAATTTATTGGCCAGGCAGTATAATTATATATTTTATGTATTCCTTATTTATCTTTAAACTTTAGTCTTCTTGCCTTAAGGCTTTTAAAGGTGTGTTTATTCTGCACCATTTGTGCAGAGTGCATGTAACATGTACATTAAACCCCTTAATACTTAAAAGATCACAGGAGACCAAATTCATCTTATTGTTTTATTCCATGCATCTTAATTGCACTTAGATTAACCTAAATGCTAAATAACTGAGTGTCATACTTCTTAATTGCACTTAGATTAACCTTAATTCTTCTGCATTGGGACCATTACCATTTTGCACTTAGATTAACCTTAATTCTTCTGCATGGGACCATTACCATTGTCAGTGTCTCTAAACAGATTAACCTAAATGCTAAATAACTGAGTGTCATGCTTCTTAATTGCACTTAGATTAACCTTAATTCTTCTGCATGGGACCATTACCATTGTCAGCGTGTCTAAACCTAACTTATTTGTTTTTCCTTTTCTTCTTTTTTATCTTTTTTTTTTGTATTTTCTGAATGCTCTTTAGGGTGAATTGAGGTGACTTCGGCAGGTGGAGAAGGTCACCGTCATCGTCACGTCTTAAGCCTCTAAAACGTCAGACGATTACGTCTGTAACCTGTAACAATGAAAAATAACAGCTTATTAAGTTAAAGATTCACTTTTTCATGGTAGACAGAATTTGTAGAGGAAATCTTGTACAACACTGGTCTAGACTGTAATTTATACATTAGCTGGAACATATATATTTACCTCTCCGTGTGCCTTTAGTAACGGTCACACGCTTCTTCTGCCTTGTGTACCGTCTCCTCTTCCGGGAAGTCACTGTCCGAGTTTTGGGCAGGTGGCCCTTCTTTTGTTTCCTTTGATAGGCCATTGTTGTAGCCAATTTGCCTTCAGCCAGGAGCAAATGACTTGTAGGCTCCCAGCCCCTTATTTTATACCCTGAGACTACTTATGATGTCATATGGGTGGGGTTTGGGTGTGGTCTGGCCAATTTTTGTGACATTATCATTTTGTCATGTGGGTGTGGCCAATTAACCAGTCATAAGGGTCACACTAAACATTAACATCTGCGTTCACAGCAACAATAAAACAGGTGACTGAAATATATGTTCCAGGAGAAGAAAGAAGCAAGCTTTATATTTGGTTTGTAAACACAATCACATATGTTTGGAAACGGTGTCAAAAACAGCTCAAACAGACCTACACGTAGTGGGAGGGTTATTAAGTACAGCCAGGGTTTCCAGCTGTCAGTAAATTTATTGACACTAAAATAACTGAATTTGCTACCAGTCAATAACAAAAGTAAATGTCAGAAAAAAACAGACCATGAGATGAAAATAAATTGATCACAATAATTTCTTACAGGTGATTATGCTTAATCATTAGTCTTCTCTTAATCCAGAAAACCATATCCATATGTATTGATAATGGAAGGACTCTTTTTGATTATGACACAACACAAATCAAAGTAAAAACATATTATTTATTACCTGATGACAGCTGGATAAAAGCATCAAAACGAGCCAAGCTTCAAATTCGCATATATTCTCCAATCGATGTGTGGATGTGCACTTACCTCCGCTTGGTGAAATACAGGCATGTAGAGTAAGTTCTCCTCTGTGAAGTGAGGTGGTAAGATGCCAACGACTTGCCTCCACAGCCTACGGGTTCACTGAGTAACCATCACTGGGTATAGGATCCCCACTACCCTCGTTATTGTAGCACCCAATGCTCCATTGGACATTGAGCTGGACAACATCAAATGTCTTCTCAAAAACATTAAACAGATATGAGATAAATGGGATGAGATCATCATAGATTTACCCACCAGTCCT
This sequence comes from Mixophyes fleayi, assembly GCF_038048845.1. Lineage (NCBI taxonomy): Eukaryota > Metazoa > Chordata > Amphibia > Anura > Limnodynastidae > Mixophyes > Mixophyes fleayi. The sequence continues at coordinate 23,382,216 of NC_134409.1, read as the reverse complement.
CACCTACCCACTCAATCCGATGCCGAAAAGCACTATAGGGTCAACGTTTTCTATGTAGCTGTAGACTCCAATCTCTCTGGTTTCCAGGGTCCATTTACTTCATTGGAAGTAATTTGTGACTTGTTTAAGTTTCTTTAGGAGTTCAACAAAATGAGTATTGAAGCCCTGTGCTCCGCAGATGAAAACTTTCAGCAACAACACAAGAAAGATATTGCCCAAGATTTCAGTGACACACTCACTTTCCTGAAGTGAATTTATAGTAGAAACTTTAAGTTGGAAAGCAGCCAAAGGAACTTCTTACAGAAATCCTAGAATTTTCTGGGGTGTTTCCCAACATCAGAGTTTATTTGCACATTTTCCTCAGTTTGCCGGTATCTGTTGCTTCTAATGAACATTTTGTGTGCTGAAGAACGTAAAAAGCTATCATCGCTCAACTGTGGGGCAAGAGCAATGGAGTGGGCTAGCTATGCTCAATATTAACTGTGGCGTGGCACAAAAGCTGGATTTTTCCAAATCGATTGCAGAAAAAAAAAGCTAGAAAAGCACTTCTATTTTGAAATCTCCAAAATTACAGTACATCAGTATATATATATATATATATATATATATATATATATATACACAGTAATTATTGGTAATTTTTAATAAAGTTAAGCAATAAAATCAATTTAAAATACAGTTTTATTGTTTTTTGTTTTTTTTTAAGAAAAGGGAGGTGTGGGGGCCTCTTAATTTGGGTTTCCTTGGGCCTCGATGAACATCTGATAGGGCCTGGTTCTTAGTGTTTATCACTGAACATCTAGGTGGAATTGATCCACTATGACCCAGTGTTCTAATATGCCCTAAACTATATCTGCAGAGCTCTTAAAAGGTATCCGATAAACATTGGAGATATTATTTTTTAGAGGGAGAGGCCACTACAGTTTAAGATTGAAAGTATTTTTTGTGTTTTGTACCAATTTTTTGCATTTGGATTATGTGGTTTTGGAATGGAGATTAAACTTTGGTCACTCGTATCCATTTTATACTGTTTTTGGGACAGTCAAGGTATTTTTTGGTAGTTGTGTGATGTCATTTGTAAAAATCCATGAATAGTCATTGAGGGATGTTCTGAAAAACGTGAATGTTGCAGATTTTTATATTTTTTAAAATTTTGTTGAAGGTAAATAACAAAGGCTCCAAACTCACACAAGACACACAATGGTAGTCATTTGTGGGCATTTGGAGAATTCTAAAAGGTAGCCCTAATATTTACGATAAATTAAGCTATTTCTAGAGCACTGACTCAAAGGGGTAAATGTATCAAGCTGTGAGTTTCTGGTGGGTTTGAAAAGTGGAGATGTTGCCTATAGCAACCAATAAGATTGTCTTAATTTGTGGGTTTTTGTTTGTTCACCCACCTCTTGGGGATTGAACACAAGTTCTCAATGGGATTAAGGTCTGTGGAGTTTCCTGGCCATGGACCCAAAATTTTGATGTTTTCATCCCCAAGCCACTTAGTTATTACTTTTGCCTTATGACAAGGAAAAGGCATTGTTCATCACCAAACTGTTCTTGGATGGTTGGGAGAAGTTGGTCTTGAAGGATGTTTTGACACCATTATTTATTCATGGCTGTGTTCTTAGGCAAAATTGACTCTTTGGGCTAGATTTACTAAACTGCGAAATTGACAAAGTGGAGATGTTGCCTATAGCAACCAATCAGATTCTAGCTGTCATTTATTTAATGCATCCTACAAAATGACAGCTAGAATCTGATTGGTTGCCATAGGCAACATCTCCACTTTGTCAAACCCGCAGTTTAGTAAATATACCCCTTTGCATAAACTTAATGCAATTGTCAACAAAAGCTAGAGATGCTCACTGACCCCCGTGTTTTGGTTTTGTATCTGGATTACCGTCGTGTTTTGGTTTTGCAAAACCGCCATTGCGTGTTTTGGTTTTGGTTTTGTTTTGCTATTTTGTTGGAAAATCAATGTTTTTGGGCATAAAATAACCAAATTTAGTGCTCCACCTGTTTCTTGGATAAGTAATGTAATTGTAAAGCTAATAAATTATCAAAAATACAGTTTAATTCCTGGTAGGTAGGCCTTCATTAATTCTACACACAAACCAGATTGTCTTCCTCTCCATCTATGCATATTGGCAATGCAGTCATCGTCTTTGGGTGTATATTACACCCTACACATATAGTTAAATATCTAAAGAAATGGACAAACGCAGTTTGGTTTCTGTCTCCACTTGTAGTTTAATAGAAAAAAAGCAGCCTGGATAGACTGAACAATATAAAAAAAAAATGGACCAAGGTAGTTTGGTATCTTTCTGCATCATAATCATAAACATCATCATTAGCGCCCTCGTTGCCTACACAAATCTCCCCCTCATCCTCTTCTAATTCCAAAAAGTGGCATCCTCAATTTGTGTATCACCGGCTACACTCGGGCTGTTCAGGTACACATCAACAGAACTGCTGAAAGGGCCCTTCTTTATGGGTACACTATCAGAATGCTCACGATTAGACATACCACTGTTGGATGGACTCTCCACAGGGATTGGCCTTAGTGTTTTCTTGCAGCTCGCCTTTCACACGTAACAGTAGTTGTGCACCACTTTTGGAATTCAAATTACTTGGTCTTGCAAATTCTATAGACAAGCCTGCTTGTCTTCCTCTTCATCAATGACTCTTAGCAATTGAGCACTCGTCTTTGGGTGTATATTACACCCAAACCTTATGAGTGCAAATTAGTAAAAATATAGTTTAATCCCTGATAGGCCCTCCCCACCATCCTTTGCATGTTAATAGTAGGATTGGTTGGAGTTATGGTCAAGGTCACACATTTTTTTTTTTAATCCTTCAAACCAGCCCAGATGTCAAACTGTTGTGGTCCTGCCCCCTGCGTCATCCCTGCTTGTGTTTGGAAAGTGCAAATTGGTGCCAGAACCTCACCTGCCACTGGTGCCACACTGCTGCAGAACTTACACAATCAACCGCATCCTCATCAGCGCCCTCGTCGGATATCCAAATCTCCCCCACATCCTCTTCTAATTCCAAAGTGTCATCCTCACTTGGTGTATCACCGGCTACACTCGGGCTGTTCAGGCACACATCATAAGAAATGCTGAAAGTGCCCTTCTTTATGGGTACACTATCAGAATGGTCACGATTACACATACACTGTTGGATGGACTCTCCACAGGGATTGGTGTCATTTCTGATTCAGAGCAAACATTATCCTCTAATGGCTTACTGTTTTCTTGCATCTCGGCTTTCCCGCGTAACAGTAGTGGTGCACCACTTTTAGACTCCAAATTACTTGGTCTTGCTTGCTGACGAGTGACCTTACAAGAAGAAGGCTCAGTAACATTTTTAGATCTGACAGTAATAGAGAAATGCGAAGGCCTCATTCTTTCTTTGCCACTGCCTGTGTAGAATGGCATGTTGGCATTTTTTTTTTATCGGCACTTTACTTTTCCTCAGTTACACTTCTTTTTTGCTTCAACACAGTAAATTTCTTTTTGGTGTGTGTTTTTTCCCCTGATTTAAAAAGACTATGTACTTTTACATCGCCTTTCCCAGATGACGTACTGGGAACACTACCATCAGGACTGGTGACAGAATCTGGTTGCGGATTCTGCTCATATGTGGACTGCTTTGAATCCATTTTAATGAGCCCAAATCACTTGGAGTGCAAAATATTGTATTAGATAGATATTGCTGACAAAGATTACTTTTTTTGACAGCCACAAAAGTTTTTATAAAACACTTGGGAGTATTGCACAACCCAAATTAATTGTAGTGCAAAATAATGTATTAGATAGATATTGCTGACAAAGATGATTTTTTTTTGACAGCCAGAACAATTTAGTGTAAAACACTGCAGAATATGAGACACCCCAAAAGCACTTGCAGTGCCCACAAAAGAAAAAAAAACAACCTCCTCTATCACTGCTCTAATAATTGCAAATGGTATTAATATTTTAATTGTAGAGATTAGGATAGAAACAGTTATGTGTACACTAATTGCTCTGTCCCTGCGCTAATATAGCCTGTGACCTAACCCTGCTCTCTCCCTCTGTCAAATGGCGATGGATTGCTGTGGAGGCTGGTATTTATGCTTTTCAAATCTCACGAGAGCCGAGCTCGAAATACGAATACGTCACGATGACATTTTGCCTCGATTTCGATTCCGAATGGACGGGAGAGTACCGAGCCTACTGGCTGGTGACAGAACCTGGTTGCGGATTCTGCTCATATGTGGACTCGGGGAACTGAGTTCGCCCATCTCTAATTGTAATACTCTTCTTCAACCTTGTCTTGTAAAGTCTGGAGAGAGAGAATAGATGGTGAGCATAGAATCTAATATTCAGAAAAAGACACATTGTATTGTGCAGTTGGTCAATATTGCACAGTAGAACGTAAGATACGTTTCTGTTGTTAAAAGCATCCCAGTAAAATTCCAAGCAAAACAATGCTTTGATATATGTTTATACTATCCCTGATTGCTCGCTATCTTGGACTGTACTCAAGAAGGCTCCGATCTTTTCATGTTGAAAGATATTGAACAATTGATGACTCTGTGTAGCTAATTGTCCTTTGCTGTATGTTGAAAAATTTAAATACAAAATAGTGTAGCAATAAAAAAATCTAACTACATTTTTTATTTCAACTTTAAATTCATCTTACGCCACTTAGTACCACTCTAAATCCTTTTTCTTTTTGACTGATTAGTTTGTGGATTATTTTTTCATTACTGAAATGTTCCACATCCTGCATAAACACATTTTGTTCCTACAATGTAGAAATACGGACATGTTTTTACATGCAGCGCTCAATTTTAGCATCTTCTTATAATGTCAATTCCTCTCTAAATGTTAATTTAAATACTACATTAAAGTCACATCAGCTTTCTGTTAGATTTAATCTAGCCCTTATCATTTTTTTTTCATGTAAATATGTTTGTTTCAGATATAGCTAAAGTACAAGTAACTACCAAAATAAAGGAAACACTCCTGTAACTTATCAATAAGGCATGTTGTAATCAGAAGATTCATACAGTTGTATTTCATAGTTTAATTCAGCATTTTTCACCCCATTAACTGCGAACATTTGTCATGGAGCAGTGGGGTTGCATCCCTCTGTCTGAATTCCAGACACTTGTAGAAGATGCATTGAAGCTTTGCACTTTGTTGTGGCCCAATATCCTGTTACATTATTTATGTTTTTCTTATATTTTGTTGAGTTGCATATAGCTACTTCATCATACCACAAGTATTTAGACAAGTTGATTAATCTGCAAACTAATCATCAATATACCAGTTTAGATGCCACTTGAATTCCAGCCATCCAATAAAGTATCAATAAAAAATGAATAATAAATCCAAATACAACTCAGAAAAGTTCAATATCGACCTAGCAGTCCTTTATTTATAAGCACAGTGGGACTCATGTAGAGTTGAATGTACGTCTGTTTCATTTGTGCAAAATAGAGCACCAAAACAGTAAGAGCCCTGTGAGGGGTGATAAGCGAGGGGGTGAAAGCCCCAAGTTATTGGGAGCATCAAGAGGGGAAAGTGGTGTTGAGGGGGATCCCCACTTTCAGGGGTACCCCAGTTGAGGCACCAGTTCCTGAAGTGGGAGTGCCCAATCAAAAGGGGGAGAGTCCCCACAACAAAGTAGAAAGGAGTAGAGGAGCCTTTCCATGGAGGCCGGAGCCTCAGGGCCACGCAGCCCCCCCTAGATCTTTCGGGGAGAGGAGGTCTTCCAATTGGATTATGTCAGACCAAGACAGGAAAAAAAAGTCAAGTATTCATATTTTGTTCCCCTAAACCAATTATTAGGGGCATCCTTATACTTATTATGGCAACATCATTGCTACTATTAGTAATTAGGGCATCATTATTACTATTATTAATGAGAGCATCATTATTATTGGATCAATACTGTTTTTAGCATCAGGGGCTTTAATCTTTATTTGGGATGGTAGATAATGTAAAACCGTCATGTCTCGGATACGGTTTGAGTTTTCAGGCTGAATCCTGTGGGTTTGAGATGAAAACAGCATCTGATATGTAGCGGTTTAAAAAATTCCACAAAAACCGCCCCTTAGTAAATTTCCCCCGAAGACTAATTTACCTCCTGTAAAGCAGAAACACAAGAGAAAACAAAGTCAACTACCAGTCAAACCGCTCGGCCCCACGCTAGATGTCACACTTGTCACAGAGTAAGAGAGACTCTGCTATCGGAGCTGTACAACAGAACATCATGCGGAGACATTTAAAATATGTATTTGTATTTAACTTGCACTAAACACTTTCGATTTCTTGTGAGTCATGGGATTTGCATCAGTTATGAATTCTTAAAATAAGTATGAGACAGAAAGCCCAAAAGCTACTATAGCTAGAAAATGAGCAGGTTGATTGCATGACATGACATATATTTTGAATATTATTAATGACTATTATCTGTATTTTTTAAATTATTATTACTATTATTATTATTTTTACATTTTGTGCAATCTAGAATGAGATGTTCATTATAAATCCCTCAGCTTTTCTCGGCCTTTAACTCCGGAATCTGTGCTGTTGCTGGGCAACCAGTGCATTCAGTTTGAATATGGAGATTCGTCCAGTTTGATATCTGAATTTTATACACACTCTAATCTGGGAATTTGAAAGTGATTCGAGTGGACGCAAATCTTGATAACGGAACACAGCATGAATGTGAAGAATATTATTTCAGGACAGTCAAATAACATAATCTTTCTTTCTACACTTTTATACCTCCCAACTGTCTCAATTTCAGCGGGACGGTCCCGAATTTACGGCTCTGTCCTGCTGTCCCTGTCGGGAAGACGTTTGTCCCACGGGTGTGAATGTTAGTGGGTAGGGAGCTAATGGGCAGCCTAGTCAGGCCCGGCGCTCCCATTAGGCAACCTTAGGCAGTTGCCTAGGGCGCCGGGACCTGCAGGGCGCCGCTAGATTTTCTAATCAGCGGTTCTAAGAAGAGGACGGCGGCGGCCATTACAAAACAGCAGCAGGCGCCCCTCCGCTGCCGCACTTCTGTCCCAAACCGCTTAGTCAGCGGTTTGGGACAGAAGTGCAGCAGTGGAGGGGCGCCTGCTGCTGTTTTGTAATGGCCACCGCCGTTCTCTTTTTTATCCGATGGGCTCTCACATACCTCTCCCGGAGTTAAACAGCTGAACTATGACGTTATACCAGGTACCAGGAAGTGCAGAGGGATCTGGGTAATGTAGTTTTCTGGTTTCCTCTTCTCCTCTTACCACAGGATAACACTAGATGTAACTGTAAGTGATATTCCGATGTAATAAAAGTCTGCACTATGGCAGTAGACATGTTTGTGAAGACCAGCATGTGTCTAAAGTAAGCATTAGCACATTCCTAGAATAAATAAAGTCTCCCAAACTGTAGTCTGTGTTATCACTGGTGCATTGTGCAGCCATGTATAGTAAGGAGAAGTCCCTTCATCTGGAAGAGAGCTGGTTATATGATGGAAATGAGGAGAATGCAGCAGTCACTGTGCTGGTTTTACCAGGGTCAGTGTACTCTGCTGCCAGAGATTGCAGGGAGAGGAAAACATGGAGCAAAGGAGTCCCTGGACGGGATAAGCCAGATACACTCATGTATCCAATATATGTCAGTGGCTTGCTGCATCTGCCATTGGATGTAAGGGTAATATGTATTTTATTAATCATTACACAGGTCACTTGTTCTATTGGAAGCCTTCTGTCTTACATTTCCAGCGCTTTCCAATTTTTAGCTACTGAATTGTTTAATAATTGGTACTTTATAATAAAAAATAAAAATTAACAAACAAGTAATTGTATTGAAACATGTGGCGAGAGCATTGTGCCAGGCATATTGACTATAAAGATTAATTAAGCCTTCCTGGCATCTCTTCACTCTCAGTAAGGTTGTAAATGCCTTGTACTGTGTGACGGTATAGGGAATTAATGTGATGGAGAGGGGGGGCAGTGGTGTTATGCAAGGGGTGCACTGGTGTGATGCAGAGAGGGGGCAGTGGTATGATGCAGAGGAGGGGGCAGTGGTATGATGCAGAGGAGGGGGCAGTGGTATGATTCAGGGGGGGGGGGAGGGCAGTGGTGTGATGAAGGGACATGTTAGGGCCATCTATTCGGATTACTTTAACAAGTGCATAATTCATAGACTTATTGAGTCAAGTTGTTTGCTCCGAAATCTAACACCTGGATTCCTCCCCTTTAGAAACTCTGTGTCTGCAGTGGAGTCTGGCAGCATTCTGCATCAAACATCACTGCATTTGGACCACTGGAGGAGGTAAGGCCCACCTTTTTATTTTAAACACAAAAGCACAAAGTCAATCATATGAGGGTCTGTGAAGTGGGTGTTTGGTGTGTTCGCGGGGGGGGGGGGGGGGTTTGAAATTTTGCCTAGGGCGCCGAGAACCCTAGCACCGGCCCTGAGCCTAGTGCTTTACAGCACTAGTCAGCCCTCTGGTGGGGTGGCATCGCCCACTTCGTGACGTGGTCACGCTCCCTGTACTGCTGCCGGGACTTGCATGTTGGGAGTTATGTGGATGTAATGTAAACAGATTGTGTGTGTGTGTGTGTATTAGGTCATTTAGACTATAAGCTACTTTGGGCCACCCTGACTAGATGGATTATCCCCGACTAGAGTTCCCACGACAGCAACAAGTTGAAGTGAGCAGAAAAATATATTAAAACAAACTTGTAGCTAGAAACTAAAACGTAGTAGCCAACTAATATATCTTTCAAGTCCACAGAGTATGAAGCTAAATTGATTTTATTCTGCAACCACACGTGTAAATAAAACTCATTCTATTTTATGTAAAGCAGAAGAAAACAGGATTCAAGATATTCGGCGCTAAATTGTACCCAACGATCTAAAGAACATTAAAAATAACTAATACAAATGTATCTGATATTGAAAGGTATAACATAAATCCCCGTAGATAATAATATCACCAAACATGTATCAAAATAGCACATAGACATCTATCAAAGAAAAAAGTTCATCATTCCCACGGACCTTCTTCTGTTGTATCAAACTTCCATATGTGATTGTGAAATGAATACGATCTCTGTATGTGACACACACCTCACCATCACCTCTGTGTTAAGGTAAGAATTGAATTCCCACCAGAATATGTAAGATTGTAGGTATTCAAACAGATCTTTGTTTCCTTGCTCACTCGACCATTAGGGACATTACGATCATGGGGGCACATTTATCATTATTCGGCAAAAGTAAGAAATAGTTATCAATCCTTATCGCAAGGATAAGGATTTAACTATTTCTCACATTTATTAAAAAGGGAACACAGATACAGCAGTTCCGAAAAACTGCTGTTTCTGTGATAGAAAAAATCACACTTACCTCCCTCTTCGGACGCGCTGTCTCGGGATCTCCTCTTCTTCCTTCAATTGCGCATGTGCAGTGCACATGTGCACAAAGTCCCCACTCTGTCTCTGCAACTATCGTTGCAGAGAGAGCGCGCTGAGTGACAGGGAGGGATCATGTGATCCCTCCACACATGCGCTGTCCAGCTCTGCTCTTCGGAGCAGAGCTGACAGCAGTGGATTTCTTCAATTAGGATGATGTACGCCAGCTTCAGCTGGCGTACATTATCAAGACAAGTTCCCAAAAAAAAAATAATTTCGGGACTTGTTAGATTGCGGCCAGGAGCAGTCACCATTCTGTTGAATGGTGACTGCTCGCAAAAACGATCAGGAGTGCAAAGCAGCAGATATGCATGATATCTGCTGCGATGCACCTTTAATAAATTTGCGGAGGGCACATCGGGACTTTAATTCCACGGTAAGTGCACAATAGTGCACTACCGTGATTTGTTAAATATGCCCCATGGAAACAAAAAGGATAAACGAATCTAGCGTAACATAGTCACAATAATGGAGTTTATTTCATCCCATTCAAAAATCACATAACACGTAAAAACAGGACATAATCCAGCGGATACATAAAAAACAAAAGTATGTATGAATACTCCTACCCTAAAACAAAACTATAAGCGCATGTCATGGATCTGATAGATGTTAAATACTCCCGGAATCCCAATCTCATTTCATGTCCACAGATTTGCTTTCAGAGATGTAATATAACGTAGGAAAGTATTCCAAATCGGTTTGGAATCAATCTAAAGCCTCCGACGCGTTTCAACCATTAAAGCGGTCTTTTTTAAGGAGCTATTCTATGCTTCCATGTCCATTTGTGTTCATACATGTATCTGCCTGTGTTTGGTTTACAGCACTTTTTTGTTTTGATGCTTTTTACAGCCTGTGATTGGCCGAGCAGCTAATATAACTCATATAACTAATAACTATAACTAATAACATATAACTAAGATAACTAATATAACTAGTCAACGCATTCTTCTGTCATTCTGCAGTGTGCTCTGTACCAAATTGCAGCACGACTAGTGCTCAACCATAGGTATAGACCCCAGCAGGGCCGGACTGGGACTAAGAATCAGCCCTGGCATTTAAATTACACAGGCCCACCTGAGGCCCAGTAGGAAAGAAATTGTGTGCCGCCGCACAGCGGCGGCGCCGAAAAGGGCGTGGCCACATTGTGGTGTGGGTGTGGCCAACATGGGGCATTGATACATACATTATAATAAAACATTACATTTATCACACCCTCCCATCCACATCACGCCATCTCCCCAGACACATTATGACACCCCCAGCCCACTGTACTTATCTATGCTTCTGGTGCTGCTGACATCCATCAGCATAGAGTGAGCAGGGAAGCTCTTAGTCTCACGAGATTACCACATCTTGTGAGACTTAGAGCTCCTCGGCTTGCTCTGCAGGCTGTGTCCTGTCCAGGGACTGGGAGCAGCTATCCGCTCATTCCTCCTAACCAGAGCTGGATTAACGCTCGGTGGGCACGGGGTATTTAAGACAGGGGGTCCCTATTATGTAACATGGTTATCATATTAGACAAAATGTTAGACAAATACACAGGCAATACTGTGTGCAATACTGTTAGTTGCACGCAGCTTTGCCTTCACAAGCAGTACAGTGTGAAGTGGGACTTACCTCCCAACTGTCCTTGTAGTTGGACCAAATCTCACTAAACGAGACAGTCACCAAAATTTGGGAATTCCCCACCAGTGTTCTTGTCACTTTCACCACCTGTGGCTGCTGGTGTCTTTAGTAGCTGCTTATCTGGATCCTCGAATGCTGGAGGCCCTATTTTGAAAAAAAAATGGGTACATGTAATTTAGAAACCTCCAACCAGCCCTGGGGGTAAATGTATCATACCCCGGTTTTCTCAACTCGCGGGAGATCGTAGTCTTCGCAGCTTAAATTTAAAGCGGCGCTGCCTTGTAAAGGGAGGTTTCCCTTTACAAGGCAGCGCCGCTTTAAATTTAAGCTGCGAAGATGCCGATCTCCCGCGAGTTGAGAAAACCGGGGTATGACACATTTACCCCCCGGTGTTTAATCAATGCAACCCATGTTTTATAATTAGGCCTCCCTCCAGACTAAACATTAAAATACTAGCATTCACGTTTAATAAACCTATATACCTCCCTCCAAACAACCCCAACAATAAATTAAATCGCATTTACGTTTAAGAAATATACCTATTTCCCACAACCATCACTGTCATTAAATAGTTCCTATTCACATTTAAAAATAGACGTTATTTTTTTCCCAAACAGCCCCACTTTCAATTAATAGCCCCCAAAACATATTATGCCACAATAGTGCCCCAGTTCGTACAATAGTACGCCCAAATGATATTTGTCTCTTATTTCCCCCCCCAGTGGCATACTGTTTCTTATTATTCCCCCCTTCCCCGAGTGGCATACTGTCATGTCTCTTATCCCCCCCCCCCAGTGGCATACTGTCATGTCTCTTATTCCCCCCCCCAGTGGCATACTGTTTCTTATTATCCCTCCCCCAAGTGGCATACTGTCTTGTGTCTCATTTCCCCCCCCAGTGACATACTGTTTCTTATTATTCCCCCCCCCCTCCCCGAGTGACATACTGTCATGTCTCTTATTCCCTCCCCTCCCAGTGGCATACTGTTTCTTATTATCCCCCCCCCCAGTGGCATACTGTCTTGTCTCTTATTTCCCCCACCGTGGCATCCTTTCACTTCTCCCCATTTTCTATGTACAATCCTCCTCCCCCCCTTTATTGTACTCACCTGCATGTCTCTACTCGTTTCCGCTGTCGTCTGCCTTTTTCTGCTGTCCGCTCCTCTGACAGCTGCAGGACCCGGCCAGGACATGTAGCGCTGCGCGCGACACATTTCCTCTGGTGGCTGGTTCCTGGGGAGGAGCCAGCCACCAGGAAGCCTGTCAGTGACAGGCTGTACGACTCTGACTGCCCTGGACGCGATCATGTGAGTATACAAATGCTCACATGATCGCTGCGCAGGGGAACGGACCGGCCCAACTGACCATCGGCCCTTCTGGCAAATGCCAGAAGTGCCAGATGGCCAGTCCGGCCCTGGACCCCAGTGGCTGGTGACCTCTTCTACAACATACAGAACTAACTAGTGAATGCGCCCACTAGTGGTAGTGATGCAATATAACAAATAATGAAAGCAGACCTATTTACGAGGATCATTTCACCAGTCCAATAGTCTGTAGCAGCAGAGATCATACAGGTAGTAGTAGTGTAGGATTTCTAGCAATGTATAGTGGGTGCTGGTGCAATTTGTTGTGCAAATTTTAGAACATAGGCTGAAGCCGTATATTTACATAAAGGAGGAGATTAGCATCTGGATCCAATGTATCAAATAATATAGCAGTAGGCAGGGCAGTACTAATGTCACAGGCAGGAGTTTTCTAGTGCCTGGAAAGCCCCCTCCCAGCCTGGGGCACTGTATGCTTGAGATGGCAGGATCCTGCCCCCAGGATCAGCCACTTTGCAGCTTGTGTGCAGATTGTTTCTGATTGTTTCTATCTGCACTGTCTCTCTACCCTGCTGTGTTTCCCCGCCCCTCTCTCTCCTACTGTGTGTCCCTGCTCCTCTCTCCCCTACTGTGTCCCCGCCCCTATCTCTCCTACTGTGTGTCCCTGCTCCTCTCTCCCCTGCTGTGTGTCCCTGCTCCTCTCTCACCTGCTGTGTGTCCCTGCTCCTCTCTCACCTGCTGTGTGTCTCCGCCCCTCTCTCACCTGCTGTGTGTCCCGCCCCTCTCTCTCCTACTGTGTGTCCTACCGCTCTCTCCCTGCTGTGTCCCCGCCCCTCTCTCTCCTACTGTGTGTCCTACCCCTCTCTCCCCTGCTGTGTCCCCGCCCCTCTACCCCCTGCTGTGTTTCCCCGCCCCTCTCTCTCCTACTGTGTGTCCCTGCTCCTCTCTCCCCTGTGTGTCCCTGCTCCTCTCTCACCTGCTGTGTGTCCCGCCCCTCTCTCTCCTACTGTGTGTCCTACCCCTCTCTCCCCTGCTGTGTCCCCGCCCCTCTCTCCCCTGCTGTGTGTCCCCGCCCCTCTACCCCCTGCTGTGTGTCCCCGCCCCTCTACCCCCTGCTGTGTGTCCCCGCCCCTCTCTCCCTGCTGTGTGTCCCGCCCCTCTCTCTCCTACTGTGTGTACTACCCCTCTCTCCCCTGCTGTGTCCCTGCTCCTCTCTCCCCTGTGTGTCCCTGCTCCTCTCTCACCTGCTGTGTGTCCCCGCCCCTCTCTCACCTGCTGTGTGTCTCCGCCCCTCTCTCTCCTACTGTCTGTCCTACCCCTCTCTCCCCTGCTGTGTCCCTGCTCCTCTCTCCCCTGCTGTGTGTCCCTGCTCCTCTCTCACCTGCTGTGTGTCCCCGCCCCTCTCTCACCTGCTGTGTGTCCCGCCCCTCTCTCCCTGCTGTGTGTCCTACCCCTCTCTCCCCTACTGTGTCCCCGCCCCTCTCTCACCTGCTGTGTGTCCCGCCCCTCTCTCTCCTACTGTGTGTCCTACCCCTCTCTCCCCTGCTGTGTCCCCGCCCCTCTCTCCCCTGCTGTGTGTCCCCGCCCCTCTACCCCCTGCTGTGTCCCCGCCCCTCTCTCTCCCTGCTGTGCAGGCGCGGGCTGGGAGAGGCGTGGCCAGGGGGCACACAGGCGGCTGCATCATATTACAGGGGATGCGGCCGCTTCATTGATGACGCGGCCGCATCCCCTGTCATGTGATGCGGCCGCCTGTGCGCTGACGCGGCCGCATCTGATGACATCGGATGCGGCCGGGGGGGGGGGGAGAAACTGTTTTTTGCAACCGGGGGGCGGCCCTAATAGGCGTCTAACCCAGCGGCTGCTGTGTGTCCTCGTCCCTCTCTCCCTGCTGTGTGTCCCCCCGCCCCTCTCTCTCCCCTGCTGTGTGTCCCCGCCCCTCGCTCCCCTGCTGTGTATCCCTGCCACTCTCTCTCTCCTGCTGTGTGTCCCCCCACCCCTCTCTCTCCCCTGCTGTGTCCCCGCCTCTCCCTCTCCCCTCCTGGGTGTCCCCACCCCTTTCTCTCCCCTGCTGTGTGTCCCCGCCCCTCTCTCTCCCCTCCTGGGTGTCCCCAACCCTCTCTCTCCCCTGCTGTGTGTCCCCACCCCTCTCTCTCCCCTCCTGGGTGTCCCCATCCCTCTCTCTCCCCACCTGTGTGTCCCCACCCCTCTCTCTCCTGCTGTGTGTCCCCACCCCTCTCTCTCCTGCTGTGTGTCCCCGCCCCTCTCTCCTGCTGTGTGTCCCCGCCCCTCTCTCTCCCCTCCTGGGTGTCCTCACCCCTTTCTCTCCCCTGCTGTGTGTCCCCGCCCCTCTCTCTCCCCTCCTGGGTGTCCTCACCCCTTTCTCTCCCCTGCTGTGTGTCCCCGCCCCTCTCTCTCCCCTCCTGGGTGTCCTCACCCCTTTCTCTCCCCTGCTGTGTGTCCCCGCCCCTCTCTCTCCCCTCCTGGGTGTCCTCACCCCTTTCTCTCCCCTGCTGTGTGTCCCCGCCCCTCTCTCTCTCCTCCTGGGTGTCCCCATCCCTCTCTCTCCCCTGCTGTGTGTCCCCACCCCTCTCTCTCCCCTCCTGGGTGTCCCCACCCCTCTCTCTCCCCGCCTGTGTGTCCCCGCCCCTCTCTCTCCTGCTGTGTGTCCCCGCCCCTCTCTCTCCTGCTGTGTGTCCCCGCCCCTCTCTCTCCTGCTGTGTGTCCCCGCCCTCTCTCTCCTGCTGTGTGTCCCCGCCCCTCTCTCTCCCCTCCTGGGTGTCCCCATCCCTCTCTCTCCCCACCTGTGTGTCCCCACCCCTCTCTCTCCTGCTGTGTGTCCCCACCCCTCTGTCTCCTGCTGTGTGTCCCCGCCCCTCTCTCTCCCCTCCTGGGTGTCCTCACCCCTCTCTCTCCCCTGCTGTGTGTCCCCGCCCCTCTCTCTCCCCTCCTGGGTGTCCCCACCCCTCTCTCTCCCCTGCTGTGTGTCCCCGCCCCTCTCTCTCCCCTCCTGGGTGTCCCCACCCCTCTCTTACCGCCTGTGTGTCCCCGCCCCTCTCTCTCCTGCTGTGTGTCCCCGCCCCTCTCTCCCCTGCTGTGTGTCCCCGCCCCTCTCTCTCCTGCTGTGTGTCCCCTCCCCTCTCTCTCCTGCTGTGTGTCACCGCCCCTCTCTCTCCCGCTGTGTGTCCCCGCCCCTCTCTCTCCTGCTGTGTGTCCCCGCCCCTCTCTCTCCTGTGTGTCCCCGCCCCTCTCTCTCCCGCTGTGTGTCCCCGCCCCTCTCTCTCCTGCTGTGTGTCCCTGCTCCTCTTCACACAGCTCTGCTCGAAAAGGGAGAGCTGCGTGCACCTAACAGTAGTGCACGCAGCATTACCCATGTATATAATGGAGATAAGAAGAGTTGGAGAGCAGCTAAGCACTGTCTAAAATTATAGCCACGCCCCCATGCATACTGGTCACGCCCAATGGCAGTGTGGCATGGAAGCTCCTCTCTGCACATTCTGTGTTTGCCCCTGACAAGAACCTGACAAACAGCGAATAAACTCTCAACTAAAGTCCGGCACTCAGACAATGACTGGCTGCGGTTATGACTGGCAGCAGTTACTGAAGTCTGGTTCACAAATAATAAATAAGTAGCAAACAGGATTCATGGCTGACGTCCGGTTAACACATATTAAGTAAAATAGCGATCAGGATTCATGGCTGATGTCCGCTTTACACATATAAAAATAAGCAGAATTTAGGATTAGCAGCCAAACTCTGAGACACATAAAACACAGCAATCTCCAACATTTAAGTATCGCACTGTCACTGGTTAAAACCCAGCCAATATCTGATTCACAGGAACAATAGCGGCAGTCAGAATTCCTTGCTGTCTGATTTATCAGGAGAGAGATAAGTAGTAATCAAGTTCACAGCTAATGTCCTCTATTTGAGCAGGGAATAATCAGCGGTTATATTCACAGCCAAGGTTTGAATCATAGGTAGCAGCAAGCAATGGTCTGGACTAGAGGTCTAGTACACAAATGCAGAATAACTGGAAATACTAGATACTGAGCCAAGGGACACAATAATCTGGCAACTTGTGCCTGCAGTTGCCAATTGCTTATAAAAACAGGTAAATGTCCATCACCTGTGGTGACATCACTCCTCATTAGGAGTGATAACTCTGATAACCTGTCCCAACCTGGAAAAGAATACAGCAAAGGTAACTGATTTATACCTTCTGGAACAGTTTTCTGTAGCCCTATGCTGTTCTACACACACAGGAGCTACTACTGCCATGGTTTATGGCTGGATCCTAGCAAGGACTATGCACCATCTCTTTTGTTCTCCTTTCCAATGGATTATAAAAGACTTCCTGTGGATTTAAGAGTTACAATGGATTACAATTTCCCATGGATTTTTCGTGGATTACAATTCAAGAAGATTTCCGTGGGTTACAATTACAGATGAAGATCCCCGGATTATATTTTCCAATGGATTACAAGATTTTTTTTATCAATTAAACTGGGAACAATGTTATTTGGTAGAGGTTTTTATATCAATAAAAGTTCATTTAACAATTGTATGTGTTTTATTTATATATTTTTTCCATTTTATTATAATAGAATTATCATTCTACTGGGGCCACTAAAGGGACAAATTTGCCACTCCAGGGTTCCCAATCATAACTCCACATCCTAACGTCGCTGGAAAAGAATATTAGTCTCTGCAAGATGTGTGTGTGTGTTTAGACCAACTGTTTTAGTGGGAATCAGTCCAAGCTTTATGTATAAGGTTTCCCATTTTGTTCAATGGCCCATTCATTTCAATGGGATTTCTAAAAGTAGCACACATGCTGGAGACCCCACTGAAATAAATTGACTATTAAAATAATGTATACAGAAAGCTCTGTAAAGCCTGCAGAGCCTGCCTGCTTGAAAGTTATTGGTGAAAGGCATGAGCTCCAAAGATCAAAGAAAGATGAAAGTGAGCATTGCCAAAATAAAAATTTAAATACGGTAATTTTTACATAGTCACTGACTATGTTTGTTGGCTGAAGAAAAGACTTGCAGCCACATAATTTTAGTGGCAGGCAAACAAAACTAGACATAGAAAATTCCCAAAAATTAACTAACATTAACGTTTGATGTAATATAAGTGACTACCTTTAGTTATGACTATTACGGCAAATGTAATAGATGAGGTTATAGCCTCTTTAAGAAAATGTACAACATGAATGTATGTTTCGCTGAGAACCAAGAAAACGGTGATGATGATGAGGTACTTACTGTCAATCTACTACTATGTAGAGTGATAGTACTGATTAAATCTCCCATGTAGAGTCTAATGCTGGAATTATGTCAATGAATAAGCAGCTTAATTGTAAATGGAAGGATTTAAGAACAGGATATTACTGTTTAATCTGATTTCTACATGTAACAGGTTCTGCACTACCACACAATGGTGGCTTAAAAACCCTTTTTAAAGTAGAAGAACAATGCATATTTCAAAGATAAATAAAAAATATGTACTACGTATATTTGTACTTAATGCACACTCTCCTGAAATGTCCAGGAGACTGAATTAGGGGGAGACCTGCCTGGACCCCCGAGAGTGCAGGCAATTCTCAAGAGATAGCTTACCTGCCTCAAGGTGGATGCCAACATGATGTGAATTACTTCAAGCCCCCCCCCCCCCATCTCAGTAAACACCTAGGGCCTGAGTCATTAAGGGGAACAGAGCAAATAAAAAGAGTAACTTTGCATCTTGGCAAAACTATGTTGCATTGGAGGGGGAAGTACATACAAAATGTGGAAACAGATTTATAGTTGGGGTGGGACATGTCCTAGGTCATCTTTACATTTCAGTGTAAAAATAAAGCTATCAAGCACCTGTGTGCTACATGAAAAAGCAGCCAGTATTTTTTTCTTACATGCAAAATAAACTAATTTGCAGCCCTTTCATTGTAACATGGTTTGTTCAGGATCAAATGTACTCCTTTTTTTTTGCCTTGCTCTCCTTAATGACTCAGGCCCCTAGTGCCTGGGGCATAAATCCAGTTGGAGGTATATATTATTTACTAAACTGTGGTATTGAAAAAGTGGAGATGTTGCCTATAGCAACCAATCAGATTCTAGCTGTCGTTTTGTAGACTGTACTAAATCAGGGCCCGTGCTATCATGTCTGGCGCCCCCTGTAAAAAATAAATTTGCGCCCTCTTGTTTTATAAATTATTTTTTCATTCAATAATGCATTTTCTTTTAGTGCAAATCATATAATACACATTAATAAAGAGAGTAATACAAATAAATACATTAAACAGCAAACATGAATTGCTTTATGAATAATATAAATGAAGAATATGTATGCTTTGTAATAAGTTTTAAAAAATTTGGCAAATTACTTTGGTTGTGCCCCTTTCGTCACCACACGGTGCCCCCTCCTTCACCACATGGTGCCCCCTCCGTTATCACAGGCTTCCCTATTAACACACGCTGTCCTCTTATCACACGCTGCCCCTCTCTACCACATGCAGCCCTCCTCTCCTCATTCACATTGATGACCCCTCCATTATTTACTTACCTTTCTATGACCTTCTTTCATTCTCTTCTTTTCTTCTGTCTTCTTCTCTTTAGTCTTTTCTTCTTCTCTTCTTGCGGTCTGTGTGTGCTGCTCCTCTCTGCGCGCTCCTCATTGACAGTGTCTGGACGTGATGACGTCACGCCTGACACTGTCAGTAATGAGGAGCGCGCAGAGAGGAGGGGGAGGAGAGCACCGGGCGCCGCCGGGGTTTTTTCTATTTTTTTTTGTGTCAGCGGGCAAGCAGGGATGGCAGCAGGTCGGAGCGCCCTTCAGTCTTGGCGCCCCCACGCCTTGCTTACCCCGCTTACCGCGTTCTGCCAGTTCTGTACTAAATAAATAACAGCTAGAATCTGATTAGTTGCTATAGGCAACATCTTCACTTTTCCCAAACAACAGTTTAGTAAATATACCCCTTGGTGTTTAATGAGGTGGGCTGGGCTTGATGATGCAATTGTTCCACCCACCTGATGATGCAAAGAGTGTGAGATATTATGTGAGATAACTCTTATAGGGATACATTGGGAGCATACATATTTAAAATGGTGTAAATATTAGAATATCTAGTAGGACATATTTAGAATGTAATGGTGCCAAAATGCATCTGTTAATCCAGCTCTTGGAGGGTGGAATAGTCCCCAGGGTGGAATTGTGTTTTTTTTATTATGCCTATGCATTTTCTTTAAATATGAAGTAAATTTCCTTTCTTTTGATTGGGATATTATGTTAGGAAGTAGTGTTAAGTGTAGTTGGCTGTATGGCTAACCTACCCCCACCAAGGGGTATTTATAGTATGTATTGATGATCTAAATGTGAAAGCCCACTCCATCCCAGCGAGCAAGAAGTGATTGCGTTAAGGCGTCATCACCAGGGTCGGACTGGCCTGTCGGGGAGCCGGGCTATCCCGCAGTAGACCCTGACCCTGATCGCTCGTCTCTTCGTTGGTGGAGGGGAGTGGACACTTTAAAAATCAAAAAACAAAAATACTCACGTGATCACGGCGCCGACGCCCCTCCTCCCTCCTCTCTGCTCCGTCCGCACTGAATGCCGGGCGTAACGACATCACCCCCGACGTTCAGTGAAGAGCATAGCAGAGAAAAGCCGCAAGAAGACAGAAGACTACTGTGTTTGTCCCCAATTGTAAAGCGCTACAGGACATGTTGGCGCTATATAAATAAATGAACATGATGATGATGACAATATGGCATCTGTTTACCATTGTTAGGCAATATGAAAGATTTTTTACTGCTGCTTAGAAAGTTTTCTTGATGAAGTTAGTAATTTTAAATAAAATGTGTCTGGGGCAGCTGAGTCACATTCACGGGACTATACTGGCTGGCAGTGGTAGGAGGGGTCTTAACCGCTTTGCCAGCCAGTGTTAGGTCAATCTGCACATGTGTGACCCGGAACTGGAAGCTTGAACTTGGAGCTCCAGTTTCACTTTCGTCACATTAGAGAAGACTGGGGAAAAAATTGTAAACATTTTTTTTTAAAATGTAATAAAAAAGGAAAATTGCTTTATTTAAAGGGAGCCTCTGCTAACGCCATCCTGAGATGGTGATAGCGGTAGTTATAGAAGGACAGCGGTAATACTACTTATACCATACCTAAATAGACCTCCAGCGAAGGTTATCTCCAGTAATAGTCTTCACCGCCCCGGGGGCATTGGTAAATCATACTTGCCAACTCTCCCGGAATGTCCGGGAGACTCCCGAAATTCGGGTTGGTCAAGTATCCCGCATACGGCAACTTGCTCATCAAAATGACGCAAGTCGCAGTGAATTGTGTCATTTTGGCTCCGCCCCCGTGACAAAAACACCATTTTTGTCCTGTCCGCCAACCACGCCCCCCTGCCCGGGATCTCCCGGAATTAACTTTTAAAAGGTTGGTAAGTATGTGGTAAATATGGAGAAGACCTAAATCCGATGAAAGCGGATAGGTGAAAAATGGATAGGTCTTTTTTCCCTCTAATAAATAGGTCCCCATGTTTGTGCAAACATAAAATCACCCAAATAATAGAACATTATCAATTATATTAATATCGTAGGAACAAACATAGCAACAAATTGTATGATTTTTTTTATTTTATTTTTCATCAAATTTATATTTTTGCTGTTCGTTACATGTACCTAATAAAATGTGTACGCAGTATACAATGCTCACACACCAGGGCTGAGTAACGCAGAAACCTACAATTGCCTCCCGACTGCGAATAGCTGGAAACGTTTATGGTTCACAAAATAAAAGGACCGTAAAGTTGATTTTAATCACAAATATCGAGAACAAATAAAAAAATCAATTTAACTGCTGATTGGGTTTCATGGATAATTATTTCATGTAGCTGTAGCTGTGCTTGTTTTATATAAGCACTATGTAGGGTATAATTAAAAGACCTATTACTGGAAAATCATTCCTTTTCCAGTCTGCTGCTTGTCAGATAATTACAATAACATATATTTTCCTGCTCGTAATTTCCTCTGTTTTTCTGCGTAGGTGTTAATGACATTATTACTGAATGTATGCAGATTATTTGTTTACAGCAAGCAGTTTGCAATATTAAAAAATACAGCAATTATACAGGATGAGTTATTTCAGTTTCTTGGAAACACTCTTAAGTCTTCTGGAACACTTATTGTTTTCAAAAGGTCATATAGCTCTGAGAAAATAATAGTAACCTGCGTCTGTGTATTTCAGTGTTCTGGGAATATAACTTCTTCTAACGCGTACGTGTGGTGGAGATATGTCGGAGTCAAGTCAATTTATTAACAGTTAACCTATCAGTTCACTACAAACTAATAACTAATGAAGCAAAAGGCACAAATAGCTCCAGCCTCAAAGTTGTGGCTATTTCCTGTTAAATCGATCCAATGACTGTTGGTTCACCCAACAAAATGGCTGCCTCCATTATGCTTAGGGTATGGGTCCACTTAAAGGCCTCAGCAATATGACACACTTACAGAAGCTACATATATTTTATGGTAAAGAGCATAAACTCATTTGAATGTGTTGATAAAAACATCGTACCACACCATAGACAAGGTATACTATGCAAAAGTTAATAATACAATTCTGGTCCTAGGCCTGTCTCTTTGTTGCCAACTGTTTTTAAGTTGTGTTGACAGTATAAAACGCTCATACTTCAGTGTTGAGTAGAATAGAATCTTACAATTGCATATCTAATGTTGTAAATATTTGTGCCCTGATATATTTCACATTAAAATGTTCCTATTTATCAATTTTATATACACAATACGATTCTTCTTATTCTATTATAAATGCCTTTCTCATTTTCTTTTATTATTATTATTATTATTATTATTATTATTATTTCTCTTTAACCAACAGCAAAAAAAGTTAAATATTTATCATTTAAAAAAAGTTTCCTGTGAGAGTTTAAAGGGTTAAAACAGAATGTAATTGACAATTCCTCAGTATCTTTCTTGTAAGATAAGATATACTGGTATATCAGGAGCACTCTATCACACTTATCACTCCGAAGTGGCAGAAATCAGAGAGAGGGCTTAATTCCTTTCTGATTCTATTAAGATCCATCTTCCCAACCTCCCCTGACATATCAACACAGAATATTATTACCATCATTAACATTATTCGATCTCCTCTCTTTGAAGAATGTCAGTGTCCCCAAAATACATTGAGAGATGATCAAATTAAACAGTTTGAGAATTTCTAGTTGGCATTTGCGACACTAAACATTTTATGGATTTCGGTTTGTGGTGTCTCTCACCATATCATAATGTGATATGAAATAAATTAACAAAGGTAGGAGAAAAGATTCAACAACAATAATGACCTTGATTTTTTTTTAGCTGGACATCTTCGGACCTCATGTGATAGATTTATCAAACCTTCTTAAGTGAAATGTGGAGTTGTTGCCCATAGCAACCGATCAGATTCAGCTATCATTTATTTAGTACACTCTAGAATATCATAGCTAGAATTCTTTTCAGGTTCTACTAGTATCATAACACTGTATTCTTATTTCTCGTCATCTTCTGTGTGCCAATGTGTGCTGATCTTGGGGTGACCTGTTCACCTGTGTGATTGAGTAGGGGCCGGGCTTCTTGTGACAGTGGCAGTGGGGCAGTGTCATTATGTAGGGAGGGTTATGGAAGCGAGCTGTAAGCCATAAACTGAGAGTAGGATAGTTACAAGAGCTATATCCACCTACAGCAAACTTGCCAACTTTCCCTCGTTGGCTTCCAGGAGATCCCGGGGGAGGTGGGCGTTCTGGGGGCTGGGCTTGGCAAATCACGTCATTTTGGCACCCTCCCCTAAACGAGTGTCACAATTTTGGGCAACTACAGTAGGAGACAGGGCTAAGATGAAGCAATATTTGCATCATGAAGCCCCCCCTGCCACTTATCTTTTGCAGGGGCAAGAACCGAAAGGTTGCCCTGCTCTCCTGGGAGCCTGGGAGGCCTCCCAGAAATGCAGGAGAGTAGGCAACTATGCATTAAAGAAAAGCAGCTAATGAATCTCCGTCTTTTACATTTCTGTGTGTGACACGAGATGTGGTGAATCTTTTTGCAGAAAGTGACAAGTTACAAATGTCTGAGTCCAGAGAAAAAAGTGCTGAGAAAAAAGAGAGTTATATATCAACACATGGGGTCTGATTCATTAAGGAACGTAAATCCTCATTTTGGGCTAAGATGATGCAATATTTGCGTCATTAAGCCCCCCCCCCGCCACTTATCCATGGCAGGAGCGAGTACCGGGAGGTTGCCCTGCTCTCCCGGGAGGTCTTCCAGAAATGCGGGAGTATCCTGGACATTCCGGGAGATTAGGCAACTATGCTTTAAAGAAAAAAAAGCTAATGAATCTCTAGAGACTGAAGTGTTTTTTACATTTCTGTCTCCATTACTGAAGTCATGTTGTCTTACCTGTCAGTCTTTGATTAAATCTTGGTCTCAATGAAAATGGCCTGAACTCTGAACTGTGTCATCATGCCACAGATGGCGAAGCCAACCACGTCTTGTAGGGTTGGATACAAAATAATAATCCTCATTATTCCGACACTGCTTACTACGACGTGGAGAGACCGAAGGGCTCCTTCCTCGACCAGCGTGCAGGGCGATTTCTGTGGTAACCGACTGTAAGTCATGGCGATCCCTGAAGAAGCTGGCGCCAGCTGATGACATCGCCGATAACCGCCACGCAGTCATCAGTGCTATTACCCCCTTCACAGCACAGATGACTGCGTGACGGTTTTTGGTGACATCATCAGCTGGCGCCGGCTGCTTCAGGGATCGCCGTGACTTCCAGTCGGTTACCACAGAAGTTGTCCTGCATGCTGGTCGGGGAAGGAGCCCTTCGGTCTCTCCACGTTGTGGTAAGTAGTGTTGGGGTAGTCAGCATCGATATGCTGACTACCACCGGTCTTGTACTGGCTCAGTATCAGGGAGAATGCCAGACTCTTCAGGGACTGAGGGAGATCACCCCTATTTCAGAGAGTCTCCCTGACATTCAGGGAGAGTTGGCAAGTATGATTTATACAAAGATAAAATTGCATTAAAGTTATTTATGGTTCAGGTCTTAAGAAATGTATGGTGTTTGGTCTTATATTAATCCACAGATTAACAGCAGGAGTCCTGTATCATCAGCTAAGCAATCGCACATAGCGTCCGCTAGTTATGATTAGTATAAGATTCATACTAATTGTTGTGTTGTGTAACTTACAGTTATTTATAAGGGGTAACTCATCACATAATTGTTTGGAATAAGGCCTAAATCATAACTGCAGTGGAAATCGGGTATATCAATTGAATCCATTCATAAGCTAAGCTACTAAAGTGTAAAATGTGAAGTCAGAAAGTCTGTTGTGTGTGTATTTGATGGCTCTGCACATCCCAGTTTTAGAAGATAGCAGTGTCACCTGTAGCAGCTTCAAAGGGCCCCTGCTGTGAGCTATATCCTGACACAAGTTACTAAACTAAGTTTGGACACCTGAATAGACTTTGTGAGGCCGGTCACAACTTAAAATCCTTGCAGTCAAAGTCAGCATTTGAAGGCTTATACAGGTATATAGAAATATAAGCTTCAAAGGAAAAGTCTTCATAGTACATATTTTGGGAAATCTGGGTGCCAATCCATACTGAGGAGCAGATATTACACCAGGGTTGTGACTGACAGGTACTGGCGGTATCCGGGAACAGCGATTATATCATATCTTTGGGAAAGGTATGTCACATTGTCATAATTCCATCATGTTTGGTATTTAAATGTGCAAGAGATTATGACCAGTTTATTGAAGGGGGAGCTATGTCTCTGGGAAATATCTGTGAAGAGTTACCCAAAGGTCAAAACTTTTGAAATATTTGGGAGCAAACTCTAGTGACACGCAGGGGACATCCCTGCCCCCACATTAGCATTAACACTGCCCCTGTGAAGACCGTCCCATTTGATTTTGCTTAAAAAACCTGTGTTGGGAAGGGGCACATTGACAGTCTTTAGGGAAAATCAATCCACATTAATAAGCTGTCCATCTTCCTAGCCAATCTCCCATGACACAGATTATACAACTCATGTAAGTTATACTCTGATGTAGCCCCATTTATTTTAAATTGCTTTGCTTGTGTATGTTATATCAATTGTTTATTAATTGTCTTTTATATTTGAATGCCTTGTACCTGTGTATATTAAATCTATAAAATTAATAAGTGGCGTCCTTGATACTCTAATGAATCCATTAGCCTGTTAAGAAGAATATAGCTTGACCAAGTTAACCCTTTGAATGCCGGTGTGTAATTTGTTAATACATTTGACTAACAAGCCTAGTGTGTGCTTGCATTCACATTTGTGTAACAGTCTGGAGGTGTGAAGAGTTAACCCTTTGTTTGCTGATGTGGGCCTTGCTATCCTGTGGGTAGCCAGAAGCCTTGTGTGCCAGTGTGGGACAGTATATTGGGGTCCTATTGCCTGTATGCAATAGGTGGTAGCAAACCTGAAGTGTGTTGAGGTGTGAAAGCGCGGTGTGGGGGTGATTCAGTAGGTCTATGACCTGTGTGATAGGTAGAGAGAGCCTGCGGGTTGGAATCGTGTGTAATCTCATACAGCAAACACCCCACAGTCATGTCAGCTGGGAGCGTGTTCGTGACACTAATAAAAACTTTGTTAAAAGGTTAGTTCAAAGCAGAGTTTCGGGGGTTCCCTGAGGCAAGACACCTAAGCAGCTGTTGGAGTGAGTTGCCCCCACCTTTGGAAGAGCTTTGTTTAAACCAACCTATGACCTGCATTGTATTGGGCTATCTTGACCTCTGGACCAATGAAGAACGATCTTAGTGTTATCATTGTATACATTGTGACATAATTACAATTTTTTTCAAACCTAAACTGTATTAAACAAGGCCACTGGGACAGCAACACTCTCTTTGCCAACACAGACTTCAGACTGTTCCTGGATCCTGGGTGCGCTGCGTAATACATCGGTTATACTTTCTTATACTTTATTGTATTTTGTTATATTTTTATATTAAATCTCTTGTGCGTTGGAACCACATTAATCGCATTGGACAATCTTTATTGGTGACGATAGAAACGTACATAACAATGTATACTAGAGTGGGTAGAAAGACTGAACACAAATTTCAGAAGTCAGTGCAAGTAGTGAGCTGTGCCCTACAAACTTTGCTGCCCCTCCTGCAACCCTTATCATGCACAGCAGTATATTATATAGCACCAGTGTCTGGCACCATGCACACAGCATCTTAAAACCAAGCCATATAATACAAATAACACAAAAACAAACAAACATACAGTAGTATAATACAAGAACACACACGCTTACACACACTGTGTTGTATATTGGAATGAATGGCAACTCTCGATTGTAGTCAGAACCAGAAAGTAAACTAAACATTCCAAAGTACTTCATTTGATTGAGTACGGACATCTCAAATGCATGTCCTTTCCTGGGAGCAGATAAAACATCCCTCCAGCTTGACATGGCCTTTGTAACCAATTTCTGCTTAATAATGCAGTTATTAAATGAGTTACATCTTATGAGCTTGCAGCTATCGTATGCGTGAAAAACAAGGTTGTGACATTATCTGTCAATAGAGCAAGATAAATGGCTGTACATCGATGCACACCACTGGGATTAATGACTTTAACATAACCAAGCGGGCCATTAATTAGGATACTAATTGACACTGATCACTTGTGTAAGATGTATAGTTCTTCAGACGTGATCAAATTGACAACACTATAAAATGTGCTCTCAATACAGCTCTTGGTCATATTACAAGTCCATTCCAACCAATTTTATAATTTCACATAAAAGGAGGTATCGATATAGCACAATCACATAGCAAGTGGGAAAAACATACGTTCTTTCATAAAAGCAATTTAGAGTTCCAAAACATAAATTATTTTTCTATCTAGCCACACCTGCTTCCCTCACCACTTTTAGAGTTCATAAGCTTGCAGACCTCTTGAAAGACAATAAACAGCACAAAAAATAAATGATCATGAATCATAACACCATCCGTACCTTTATCAAATGTATCAGTGGATATTGATCTCTATCCGTATCCTCAATCTCATTCTGTAGCTTGTTTAGTTTTCAGTTAGTATTTTAAAAGTCGAGTATAGCCAGAAAAGTGTAAGCTTGTATTGAATGTACTTGTAACTTGTTTTGTCGTCCTTTCACCTAAAATTGCCTCTACTCAGCGCTGAGCAAAGCCTGTTTTCTAGAGCAAATAAATTACTTTAGAAAACTAAGCCGCCTAACATGACCCATCTAATTTTGTAGTGTCCCCTTCTGGCAGAAGACTGTGTGTGACACGAGATGTGGTGAATCTTTTTGCAGAAAGTGACAAGTTCCAAATGTCTGAGTCCAGAGAAAAAAGTGCTGAGAAAAAAGAAAGTTATATATCAACACATGGGGTCTGATTCATTAAGGAACGTAAATCCTTATATGTCATATTTGCCAACTTTTCCTCATTGGCTTCCGTTAGATCCCTGGGGAGGTGGGCATGCAGGGGCAAGGCTTGACGAATCGCATCATTTTGAGCTAAGATGATGCAATATTTGCATCATTAAGCCCCCCCCCCGCCACTTATCCATGGCAGGGGCGAGTACCGGGAGGTTGCCCTGCTCTCCCGGGAGGTCTCCCAGAAATGCGGAAGTATCCTGGACATTCCAGGGAGATTAGGCACCTATGCGTTAAAGAAAAGAAGCTAATGAATCTCTAGAGACGGAAGTGTTTTTTACAATTCTGTCTCCATTACTGAAGTCATGTTGTCTTACCTGTCAGATTTTCATTAAATCTTGGTCTCCATGAAAATGGCCACCTCTATAGCCATCAATACATGGACATAAGACACAATGTCTGAACTGGGTCATCATGCCACAGATGGCGAAGCCAACCACGTCTTGTACTGGCTCAGCATCAGGGAGAATGCCAGACTCTTTATGGAGTGAGATAGATCACCACTATTTCAGGGAGTCTCCCTGACATTCAGGGAGAGTTGGCAAGTATGTTATATGTGCCATATTTTGTTTAAAATTTGCCTTTCACATGCTCAGAAACTCAGTATAGGCCACTTGCTACATCCTACGATTTCAAGGGCGGAACAAGAGAGGGAAGGGGCATATGCATGTAGTCAATGTACAGTAAGGGCGGACCAAGCAGATCGTATGCACATCCATCTGATTTAAGCTTTGGCCATCTCTCAGGTACATGATTTTTAGCCATATCACTTGCACCAGCTACCGGGCAGGTGTAAGTGCCGATTGAGTGATTGTAACAACGTTTGCGTATACATTTTTTGCACAGTAGGCGTTAAAGACATCATGATTTTTTCATGTAGAAAAACAAAACTTTTTTTAAATGTATTTTTTTTTTAATGATTATATTTTTACCGTGTGTCAATGTATTTAATCATTTCTTTTATCTGTGTGTTCTAATGGGACTTCATATAGACATATGCATTGTGCATAACCTGCAGTGTGTTCTGTCTGTCTGCATTCAATTTGCATTCGTTGATGAATTAGGACCCTAAACTTGATCTATGAGAGAGTTGAATTTCAAAAGCATGACTGTGCTCTATGAGAGACATATGTGACTTTTAATACAGCTACTTATAGGATTAACCAGCCCATCTGAAAACATCAGTGTGAGCGCACTGCTAGTGGGTAGAGGAGGAATGCAAATCAGCTACTCAATAGATGTAGAGCAGGAAGATAGAAATGAAGTAGAGTGTCAGCTTTTTTGACAAGTGAGCATAGTGACCTCCTCCTTCGGTCTTCAGTATCACCTTTATGCTGACAACATTTAACTCTATATCTCCTCTCCTTATCTTTCCTCCACCCTCCTCGCTCGGATATCTGACTGCCTCTCCGCCATCTCCTCCTGGATGTCCGAGCGCTTTCTCAAAATCAATATCTCTAAAACTGAACTCATTGTCTTTCCTCCGCCCAGACTCCCATCCCACCATGACCTCTCTATTGTCGTCAACAACACCACCATCTCCTCTGTCACCCAACTTCGCTGCCTGGGTGTCACCCTCGACTCCTCTCTCTCTTTTGCCCCCCACATTCATTCCCTTGCCCAAGCCTGTCGCTTCCAACTACGCAACATTACCCGCATCCGTCCTTTTCTCTCTCAGGATGCCGCCAAAACTATCATCCACGCACTCATCATCTCCCGCCTCGATTATTTGTAACCTCCTCCTCACTGGCCTCCCCCACTCCAGTCTCTCCCCCCTCCGCTCTATACTCAATGCGGCCGCAAGACTCATCTTCCTCTCACGCCGCTCCTCCTCTGCCTCCCCTCTCTGCCTTGCATTACACTGGCTCCCCTTCCCCTACAGAATCCTTTTCAAACTCCTCACCACCACTTACAAGGCTCTCTCCAACTCTACTGCCCCTATATCTCTAACCTCCTTTCCATTCACACTCCTGCCCGCTCCCTGCGCTTGGCCAACGACCGCCACCTCTTCCCCCTCCAGAATCCAAGACTTTTCCCGTGCAGCCCCCCTTCTCTGGAATGACCTCCCTTGTTCCATCCGTCTCTCTCCTACTCTGTGCTCCTTCAAACGTGCACTCAAAACTCACCTCTTCCTCAAAGCCTACCAACCATCTACTTAACCCCCATATCCTCCCTTTAGCTCGTCCTCCCTTCTCTCCTCTTGTCTCAACTGGCTCCTCTTGTGCCTGGTCTGTTTACCCTCCCTTAGGATGTAAGCTCATATGAGCAGGGCCCCCTCCCCTCCTGTCTCCATACCTGTTCTTCCGCTCCGTCTTTACTGCATATGACTAGCCGGAGTTTCTGAAGTATTGGTACTTTTTGTTCATTGTTCTGTATGGTTTCACCCTGTATAGTCTACTGTTAGTACTGTGTGCGGCGCTGCGGAAACCTTGTGGCGCCTAACGAATAAATGATAATAATAATAATAATAATAGTGACTCCTGATAAGACTGAGACAGGGTGGGATGCTAAAATAAGTATATAAAAGTGATTGTGTTTTGCCAGTATCTGTGTATATATACTATGAAAAGAGAGGTGGCTGCGATTCATCCGCATATCTTTGCAAACAGGTTTTGTGCACTCATTACATATAGACTTGTCATGCCCCGGTGCAAGATAGGGATGAGAGTCATGCTCTATAAAGCTCTCCTCGTCAAGGGGCTAACCTGGACGAGATGAGAGACATTACTGCGGGGAGATATCGGGCCTCATTTACATTAGGATCAAATCCAGTCGAAGGGTACAAATTTGCATCTGCATCTGGACTGACCATGCTGCAATGGGGTGCAAATTCTATTTTGTTTTAGCATGCAGGGAAAAAAAAATGCCTTCTTTTATATGTAGCACACAAATACTGTCCTATATATTTTACCTAGAGATGCTCACTGACCCCCGTGAACTGGTTTTGGTTTTGGATCTGGATTAGCGTCATGTTTTGGTTTTGGTTTTGATTTTGACAAAACCGCCCTCGTGTGTGTGAAAAATCCTAAAATATACTAAAATCACATATGTTTGCTCTTTTCTTGTTCCTACATTATTATTAACCTCAATAACACTAATTAAAAGTCATTTGCAGTCAATTTTGACCACCTCACAGTTCACAATATTATTTTCATACACTTTCGGACAAATACTGCAGCGACCTGGCTGGATGGTAAGCGACAGAGCAATGACTGAAACACACGGCAGTTCCTAGCACATCTAGGACACATTGGCACACAGCAGTGGCAGAAAAGAAAAGTGGTGCAAGATGGAATTGTCCTTGAGCCCAACCTACCTCCCACCCACCGTTATGTTGGATCTTAAAAGGGAATCCAAAAATCGCAAAATCCGACGGCATAACAATGATGTTTTGCCTTGTTTTCGATTCCGAGGGCCGAAAGTACAGAGCCGACTCGGATCCCCTAAGTTCGGGTATGTACGGTTCTCGAGGAACCGAGCCTGAGCATCTCTAATTTTAATGGTTTAGAGCTGAGCTAGGATGAGCCCCTTTCACAACTCTACATCTGTCTGCACATTTTAAATTTGTGCCCCCTTCCGACAGTGCAACATGGTTTCGCCAGTGTTTGTGCACCACTTCATCTGCCTTATCTAGATCTCATCGTTAATCTACCGCCATGTGCAGGGGCTGCCCAACATTAATCCATATATAAAAAAATCAAAAAGGACTATTGGCTGCGCTAAACAAGCACTTCTTTTTTATATTAATCATAAATCCCAAAGACAGAAACCAATCCCATTGGTGGAAACCTAAAAAAAATTAAAGAATAGAAAATCATCACGTTTATTATAAGAAAAACGCAAAAAAAGATATTCATTATAGAACTCATATAAATAAGAATAAAAAAATTCTAAACTGATCATTTATTTTTTGTTTCCGACTGATGTAAAGACATATTTTCGTAAAACCCTGATGTGTAGTGAAGGCATATAGAGTTTAATTAGGAGTATTAGAGAAAGGACATTTATAATGATTGATAACGGTATGTAGATCAATGTACATTCATTAGCCTTCATTAAAACACCACTTATGACGTTAAATATTTATATTCCAATATACATTATCAAAAAATAATTAAGGCAGTTGAACGATATCTCCTGAATGATACCCAGATCTCAGAGGCAGCAAGAGTTTATTCCACACTTCACTTTCCATTTAAACATACACTTATTGCAAAGAGCAATCACTCTAAGAGCTGGCTCAATAACATGGCGGCTGGACAACTCCAAAGAATACGTGGAAATTGTTCATCAAATGAGAAATTCAACAAACAAGCTAGTTCTTTATTGAACGCTTTTGAGAAGTCCAACTCTGCCTATATAACATTTGGATGGGGCTAAAAAGCCTAATTATAATTAGAAGGTAAGTGATTTTGATAAATCTATGGCATTTATCTCTAAATTTAATGGTATTTTTCATAAAATTGAGACTATAATCACTATGATGTTAGATCTGTTATCAAAGACACAATACATAATATACTAACACCAACTTTCTTCAGAACTAAACCTTCCAATTCAAATATCAAATCAAATCCTAGTACCTTTGGGCTACCTCCAATAACTATATGTTTTTTAAGTCTGACAGCTAACAATGCATAACATGTTCTCGCATACAACATCAATAGCATTTCAATTGAACACTTTTAAGAAAAATGACCTGGGAAAATTGTTTATTTTATGCAATGATATATATACACAATTTGTTTAGTGCAATGCTTGCACAGTTTTACACGTGCCCTGAGATCTTCTTTTTAGGCTTTTAAAATGACACCTATTACGTATATTATTTGAACCCCAAAGCTATTTACTGGAGGTTTAATTGATGGTTGAAAATGACTGGCCAGCACAAGTTTAGATACTCAGACCAGAACTGACTTCATATGCTTCTGATGAAACGCATAGAGAGGTGGAGAAACGTGTTAAGGAATATAGTACTCTCGAGTACTGTAGTGGCTGCTGGGACACTTTATTATGGTGGATTTAACATCACTCTATTCTGGAGGACTGGGGAATTAGAAATTGACATTGGGAGAGTGGTGAGATTTTGCAACTGACGTTTGTTTACTGCTTTATTGCTAATTACCGGTTAAACACTGATTGTTCCTTTTCTCACATCGCGATATGATCGAAGTATGCAATTTTACTGGTTGCTCCAAAGAGCTTTATAATAAATTAGACTGTGTGTTCCTTGAATACATGATACATTGATTGAGCGTTGCTAATTAATTAAACTTGAACATATCCATATAGATTTGTTTTACTGGTGCACCTTTTGTATTTACTTTATACTAGAGAAACCTGGCGATAACAGCCTTAAATTAAACTGAAATATGATGACTAAACTACTTTATCAACAGAATTTATTAACTTTTTTATACACTAAATTACATGTAGAATGTTTAACAATGGAGTATAATGAATAAATAGCTATATTATCATTCACTATTCTAAAGGAACTAAAGAATTTCTTTATACACTACAATATATCTATAAGTTCTTCCATCGAAGTTACATTGCTGGACATGGTCCCCGCAAAATGCGCTGATATATGTGGCTGCAAATAACTATCACAGTTTCCAGACCACCCAGCAGGTCACATGTTTCAGTTCGCCCAGGAAGGCTTAAAATACCTGTCACAGTTTCAAGTCCACCCAGCAGGTCACATGTTCCAGAGCAACCAGCAGGTGCACAGGTGTATTACCAACAAATACATTTTCCAGAGGACAATGGTAATGTATTGTTGCATTGTAATATTTTATTTATCTTATCTGTGTTTTCTCAAACGGAGAATACTCATATCCCTTCTGATTTTTCAATGCCGTAAACCAGGGCAGAATTATGTTTGGCTGTGATATCCTGACACAGGTCCACTTTCCTGATTCTGAAGCGTTGGAGTGCTGTGAATATTATTTACTGATGGGATGGCAGTTAGAAAAAAGCTGTACATTAGCTCAGCTCTTTGCCTAAGCTCACTCGTTTCTTTATTCTCACAAATATAAAGCATTGGATATTTCTGAATACTGTTGGCAAACATAACAGTAGCACTAAGGATCAACTTCGTACAAACAATTCAGTTTTAGGACCTACTGAACTACCATCTCTGTTCAGCTGTGGGACCCACAGAGCTCAACTGTCTTTGCTGTTTCAACATCTATTCAGCTGCCCACTGAACTCAATTTGTGATTGTTGTTGCCATCTCTGGACCCTTTGCACTCAACTGTCAGCATCTTGCATATTGTAGAGTTAGAGCTGCAAAAACTGCCTACTCTGTTAATCCTAGCTGGGGGACGGTAAAGTATCCTACACCTCCCTCATTGCCTTGCACCATTTGGATCAATTGCTCCTTCTCACTATCTTATTACCTATCCTAGCTAATACACATTCATTCATATCTCTCACATCTCTCCATCAATTTACACTCTCTCTTTCTCCTTTTCACTTTCACCACATCTCTCTCCAAACTCCTATTCTCTCTCCATCATCTTGTTTTTCCCTCCCCTGATATTATTAGTTCCCCTTCACTACTTCCCTCCTCGCTAGTCTGCACACATGAACTGTTTTGTCTCCTGCACCCACCACACTCACCTGGTAACAGATATAAACCTCACACCCACAAATTATTCCCACATGTTTCTTTCTCACCCTGCTCTTTCTCATGGCTGCTGGTAACATCTTACCTAACCCCAGGCCCCGAACAATCCTATATCCACATCATGCTCCTCGCTCCACTCCAAAACCTTCCATCCACCCCATACTTCCAATCCCACCAACCTTATCCACATATCTCCACTACCCGCTCTCCCCATCTCCTGTGTACTATGGGATGTCAGATCCATTTGTAACAAACTTGCATCCATTCATGAGCTATTAATTTCAAAATCCCTCAACCTCCTTGCCATTACAGAAACTTGTCTCACCTCCTCTAGCACTACATCCCCTGCAGCTTTCTCCTATGGAGGACTCTCCCTCAGCCATACTCCCAGTCCCGGAAACAGACAATGTGGTGGAGTAGGCATCCTACTTTCTCCAAACTGCACCTTCCAAGTTGTAGATGTAGCCATAGATGTAGCCTATCTAGATTTTAGTATAGCTTTTGACACTGTCCCACATTGCAGACTGTTAAACTTGAAAGCTTCGGATTGGATTCTAACATGGTTGAATAGATAAAGTTTTGGTTGCAGGATAGAAAACAGAGAGTTATAGTAAATGGAGTGCATGGTCCCTACCCCATATTATCATCACTCTGGTTGTAATCATCTTAAGATAACTCAGCATAATATGCAAAATGTGTGTAAATGCATAAAACATGATGATACACTATTAAGAGTATTATCATGCTGTTGAGGAGCCAGTCATCATCGTCATCGGTCTGCACAGATTTTAGGGGTCGATTTTGCAATGTGGTGGTCTCAGTGGGTCTTGGTTACATGGAGTACCCCTTCTCTGTAAAGGAGCACAATGGTGTTAACAAGGCTTCCCCCATATGGCAGGTTCCAGAGGAGGTGGTGACATTGGATTTGCACTCTCCAGCACAAAATTTAAAATGATAGAAAAAAATCTATATTATTTTATTCTTTTCTCTTCTCATCATCAATCAAAATAATAAGAATGGGGTAATTTCATAACTTTCTTTAAGTAATTTTGGCTGTAGAATGTTCAAAGTTAAAATCTGAAGGTCTCCTGTTTGAAAAGTTTGTTCAATCTGCAATCTCCGCTTTCGTTTTATTTAATAGTATACTATGATTTTCAATATTATTTTTAATATTCCTGATATGCTCAAGGATAAGTATCTTCAAAGGTCTATAGGTCTTACCAATGCATTTAGCCACAGCAACACAAGTTGGTGACACAATTCATTAAATTTTTAATCTCTTTCCTGGTAGATTTGTCACTGTCAGAAAATTCTTTAGCTCCCAGGATATTTACATATTTTGCAGGAAAAACAACAATTGGGTGAAGGTTCTATGGTTTATATAAGTCATGGCGCAGTGGTAATTATTTGATAGGACTAATCTCAGTTAATACAATACAACCATTGCATTTTAATGTATTTAATATGTTTCTTGTAAAGTCTGTCATTACGAAAGTGCTTCATTCAATGAATCACAGAGTCCGGCTCTTTCTATTGTTGCTGCTTCTCTTATTACATGTT
This sequence comes from Mixophyes fleayi, assembly GCF_038048845.1. Taxonomy (NCBI): domain Eukaryota; kingdom Metazoa; phylum Chordata; class Amphibia; order Anura; family Limnodynastidae; genus Mixophyes; species Mixophyes fleayi. The sequence continues at coordinate 23,346,107 of NC_134409.1, read as the reverse complement.
TTCTATGTAGAGACGCTTGATTGAAAGAATTACTAATCTCTGTTTCTTTTTCATGCGGAGATAATTTCAGCTAATAAAACATAATCTCTATACTGGGGATAAAAAATATTTGAATATAATCAACATAATTATGAAGGCGCATGATGATATGGCAAATTGTCAATGCTTCACTACATAAATTGCTCAGTCCAAATTTCTTCTAAACCGGGTTAATTTAATATAATGTATCCCTCAGACTGTAAAATTGCTTTATATTAAAATACTTAATATAATTATATAGATTTTTAGTGATTTGTGTGTTATGGTGTGTTAAGAAGGTATTGAACCCAACCTCCTACATGTGGCACTGCTCAGAATAACAGCTATCCTATAGGCTCTTGTACATAATTCCATTGCAGGCGCAAACGCAGGATTTCTATAGGGGGGTTTCCAAAGGTTTGGTTTCAGAAGAAAAGGAGAAAACAAATCACTAACTGCAATAATAATGTTCTATTTACCTAACTGCTGTCTGTGGAACGTCAGTGATCTGGTAAGCATAATATTATTCTGGTACACATCTATTTAATTAGCATAAGCTGCTGAGTAAAAGGTTGTTTTACACTAGGGAGTGCCCGGTTTTATTGTATTTACAGATGTTTTAAAGACCGTAAGGATTCAAGTAATTTCTAAAGGGAAGCAGCAGATTTACCAATGCACACCTGACCCTAAAAGAATACTAATGAAGACACTTGTTGCTGTGGAAATATTATTCTATTCCACCTGCAACTGCAGTGTATTAAAATGCAGCCATGTGTGTCAACATGGGGATCTAATCTGGGGCCTGATTCATTAAGGATCTTAACTTGAGAAACTTCTTATTTTAGTCTCCTGGACAAAACCATGTTACAATGTAAGGGGTGCAAACTAGTTTTCTGTTTTGCACATAAATTAAATACTGACTGTTTTTTCATGTAGCACACAAATACTTAATAGCTTATTTGTACACTGAAATTTAAAGTTGATATTTGTGTGATACATGAATAAACAGTCAGTATTTAACTTATGTGCAAAACAGAAAACTAGTTTGCACCCCTTGCATTGTAACATGGTTTTGTCTAGGAGACTAAAATAAGAAGTTTCTCAAGTTAAGATCCTTAATGAATCAGGCCCCTGGTCTGTAATAATAGGAAACTAATAATGTTTAAACATAATAATACAAAAATATAATGATATTATAATGTTAAAAAAAATACAGCTACTAATACCTCAGCACTGGAGAAAGGAAAAAGTGATGATAATAAAAACATAAACATGACTAAGGGCTGAGCATGTCATTCAAACGTTAAAACACACAAGTTGTAAAGAAACTTGTGTGAGTTCCGAATATTAACTTCAGTTGTAAAATAACATTTATTTCAAATTCCTCCTATTGCCCACACCTGTCTATATAGGTAAAATGACACCAAGACACCACGTTACTAATCGTATTACGTGGCCGAATGCCATGGTCATTAAGGTGGCTTCATTACTTTACATATGACAACTATAAAAAAAAAATGAGGACAAGCTTTGCAGAAGCAACATAATGTGCTTACTACTAGTGTACCACCAAAGTCTTACTATGAAACACCAAAATAAAATCATACAAGAGCTCAATTTTGCTGGAAAAAACATATGCCTTACATTATCCATGCACATTTAAAGTCCTCCTATTTTATACCATGAGTTGCTTCTCATGTGATAATGAAGGTCAACCAGAGGACTGGTTTCTGGATCATTTTAGCCTTGAAGGATAATATTGTTCAAGGGATTTGTATAGGTTTGAAGGTGAAGAAAATTGTATGTTCCAATTATTTAAGTCTTTCAGTGCTTTAATTACCTGTTAAAAAGAGGGCAAGTATCAACATCATCATTTATTTACATAGCGCCACTGATTCCGCAGCGCTGTACAGAGAGCACATTCACATCAAACCTTGCCCCATGGGGGCTTCCAGTCTAAATTTCCTAACATACACACAGACAGAGAGACTGGGGTCAATTCTGATAGTAGCCAATTAACCTACTAGTATGTTTTTGGAGTGTGGGAGGAAACAGGAGCACCTGGAGGAAACCCACGCAAACACGGGGAGAACATACAAACTCCACACAGAAAATGCCATTGTCAGGAATTGAACTCATGACCCCAGCACTTTGAGGCAGAGGTGCTAACCACTTTGCCACTGTGCTGCCCAAGCAGCAAGATTGTCTAGTACTCTGGAAGGAAGATATTACAGGCACGGTATGTACAGATATAAAGTTACCAAAACAATCTTAGCCGCTGGATCTGCAACCTGCAGGTTTAATTATCAAGATCAGTAGTTTAACCTCATCTACTGCCAATAAGCATTATATCTCCAGTAAAAGGCTGATGCCTCATTTCAATGTTCTCAAATGTTCATTTGTATCTTCTTCTCCCCAAAAAAATAAATATACCATGACAAACCCTTCCTAATAACACTTGTCAGGATTGATCCTTAAAGAACCTTCACAGTTTACAGTATATTGGCAGGAAAGCAAAAATTATATTAGGCTGCCTTGGATGACTAAACCAGATAGCCCAGCATGTGTTGTGCGGTGAATGGAAAGAATCTTAGCTGCAGACAATAACTCTCATGGGAAAGACATTTAACCAGTAACACAGAACATCCACAGGCTGGGAATAGATACAGAAAAACACATCACACATGGGAGTACGTGGCCAATGACGCTTCCATTTACTGTAGATGTGAAATATTGTAAAAGAGTTCCAGGAATCCATTCCCATTGATTCTGTTAATCTGGGTGCATTCAAATCACAACAAGCGATAAATGTTATGTATTTCCAGCAGGAATAAATAGGACTACATTTCGAAAACTGAGATACTTGTGGTGTCACACTCTTTTCTGGAATGGGAAAGGTTCCGCAGTGAACTTATTAGTATTATGGGCATTGTAGGGAAGGATTTTATGGAATCATAACAACAACAGTCCTGTTTATTTAGTAGGACACTCCCATTGTCCTAAGAGCAAAAGTGGTGCGGTTACTGAATTGGGACATGGTCATTGCAGCCAAGGGGAGTGACTTGGCCAAATGGGGAGCGTTTTAATTTTGTACCAATTTTTTCCTCTCCGGGAAATTTTGAATGGTTTAAGTCTTCATATAGAATGATGCAACAAATATTATGATATATGATGTGACCTGTTTCACTGAATGCCTGATTCATTTTACCAAGAGAATGGAAAAACTAATCTCCCTGCGAAGCAGTTTTATATTCAGGCTTGTCCTCATACTAAGGGAGCCAGCAATCTGGTACCAGCAACAGAGATATTGTACTTCATATTATTTGGGTAAAATTAAAAGTTGGTTTATGTATCTTCACTAATTATATGATAATTATATCATGTGTATATATATATCTATAATATAAATGTCTAGTGGCGTGTGTTAGTCTGTCTGTGTGTGGAAAAAATAAAACCAAGCTGCAGCGCCACCTGCTGGGCGGAGTTATACACTGACCTACTAAATTCTTAGTGTGTGTGTAAAAAAAAATTCAGAAAGGGCTGAAATTTGGTATACTAAGATGTTTTTAATTTGTTAATTTAATTTGTTAATTGTTAAAAGTGTTTATAAAGATTTTAAAAAAATATATATATATTTCTTGAAGGAGAAGTGACAGTTGGGAGTGGTTGGTGGTTGCCGGGGGTGACAGTGGGGAGTGGTTGGTGGTTGCCGGGGGTGACAGTGGGGAGTGGTTGGTGGTTGAGGCCTGGGCTATGGCCCAAATGCATGACAAGAACCTTTTTAACACCTTAAGTAGCTTGATTTGATTAGAATGCATGAGTATCATGCACGGGTTAACTTGTATATATATATATATATATATATATATATATATATATATATATATATATATATAAAAGGATGTAAGGGTTACCTTGGAGGTCAAGTGAATATGTAGTGTTGCGTCTATCCAACTTGCCTCAACTTGCCTAGCTAAATTATACAGCAGATGAAATCAGCAAATGTTCCTTCGGGAGCAGGGATATCATTATGACAGATAAATGACAGTGTGAATAATAAAGAAATACTGAAGGGTGTGAAAACAATGCTATTAATCGTTCCTGACTTTAAATTGTGCTGCTCCCTAATCATAAAATATTGGGGCTGTCAAACTTGCCATGTGTTTGGAAATGTTTGACTACCGTGAAATATGGTTGAAACAGTTTTTTTCTGGGAACCTTTCTTATATAAAGCAGTCACAGAATGCTAATCATTCACTGTTACAGATCCTAATTCAACTCAATAAATCATTACAATTATCCATCCACTAAAAAAATGCTGACATCCCTCCTACTAGTGACAGATCAAAGCCGAAATGCCAGTTTATTTTTATAGCTGAGAAACGCTGACTGGTTCTCCCCAAAATAATCTGGATGGCACATAGCATATCATAGACATGCTGTAATTGTAGTTTCATTTAAAAAGACATAGCTTTCTACATTACATTTGCATTTTAATAAAAACAAAGAACCTGGACGTTGTTTCTGCAACTTATTTGATACAGGTTATTAGACTTATGATTTCACCAGTGATCCAGCAACAACTAGCTATTGAGTAGTTAAATAATATTTTGCCAATAAACCGCTTCTGGTGATTGTCCCCAAAACAACGAAGAAACAGGGCATGTGGGTCAGAAGATACTAACTCTTACTGGAGCCTAGTATGATGCTTCTCCCAATCCAATAGCCAGCCAACAGATCTTCTTCAGTCTCCAAATCCCATCATCTCCCAACCAGCAAGTCCATTCCCAAGGATCTCTGCGGTCACTCGGTCCTCGGGGTGTAGCCCAGTTTGAGCTATTCTACAGATTGCTATTCCTGGTGAATTTTAAAACTGAGTCGGCCTTATGCTGGTTGTAAAGACTGTGTTGACTGGAGAAGTCACGGCTCATCCACCCAGCACTGTCTTGACCAATTTACTTTCAAAATTAAGAGACATCGAAGAACATATCAAGTGTGTCAGAACTGAGGGATGAGTACGACCATAATTGATGTGCTCCAAAGGGATGGCACCCTTTACGTTTTAGTATTTAGTGGGACAAAAGCCCTTCTCACTCTCCCCTAGTCTCATATGGTTCCCCACCATTCTCCCCTTGTCGATTGTCCCACAAGTCTCAGCCCCCACCACACATGTTCCTACCTGCTGGCATGTGAGGTTGAGGAGGGCTCTGGTCTTCTTTCCACAGGTGGTGCTCCATGAAAAAGAACACTGTGTAGAGTGCTGGCATCTTCCAATGATGACGTGAATGGAGCTCTGCATAAAGTGTCCACATCATGGAGCAACTAATGAGCATCAATTTTAGCAGCGAGAAGTGGAGCTTAGCTCCTGACTGTGAATACTGTGGCTTATAAAACGTCGCAATATATAATGAAAGTTGTTTCTCCCATATAGTAAAATGTCCCTTGTCTATGGTGCTGAAGAATTCAATCTTTCTGTCCATAGCTCTACAATAGAGCTCCATAGAGCTCTATTCAAAAGCTATAGTTGGATGGTTGTAAAAATAAATGAGGGGTGGTGTATCTGGCACACAAATTAAAGTAACAGGGGTGGGGGGTGTTCCTGGGGGGTCCAATATCCTCAATGTTTCTAATATGTTATATTAAGGAAAGCTTGTCCAAAAGTGAACAACTGCTTTATGAAAATATATTCTTTCAGATAACACCTAAATACTAAGTGACTAAACAAGAACTGTTTAATTAGAAACCTTGTCATCCCTTACAAATGCAGACATATTTACATAGAAGAATTGTCTTAACATTGATTAAAATAAATACAAAATGGAATTTATAATGAAGTTAATAGGAATTATTACTACTTGTGTAATCAATTTATAGTACTATAACAGAGGGGCTCATATAGTCTTAGCTTGAAAGCTGAATAGGGGCAGCACAGTGGCACAGTGGTTAGCATTACTATCTCACAGCTCTGTGGTCATTCACTAATTGTGTGCAGTTTGTAGGTTCTCTCCATGTTTGCGTGGGTTTACTCCAGGCTCTACATTTTTTACCACAGTCCAAAAAAACATACTGATAGGTTAATTGGCTTCTGATAAAATGGACCGCAATGTGTGTGTGAGTTAGGCGATTTATATTGTAAGCTCAAATGGGGCAAGGACTGATGTGAGTGTCTAGATATTCTCTGTGCAGTGCTGCGTAATATTATTGGCACTATATAAATAATTGATAATAACTAACAAATAATTTCAGGGTATATATGGGCAGCACGGTGGCTCAGTGGTTAGCACGTCTGCCTCACAGCACTGGGGTCATGAGTTAAATTCCCGACCATGGCCTTATCTGTGTGGAGTTTGTATGTTCTCCCCATGTTTGTGTGGGTTTCCTCCTGGCTCTCCAGATTCCTTCCACAATCCAAAAACATACTCGTAGGTTAATTGGTTGTTATCAAACTAACCCTAGTCTGTGTATGTGTGTTAGGGAATTTAGACTGTAAGCTCCAATGGGGCAGTACTGATGTGAGTGAGTTCTCTGTACAGTGCTGTGGAATTAGTGGCACTATATAAATGATGATGATGTTATCTTAGAAGCCACATGAGCATCTATTTACCAAAGACTGTACTTGTAAGAAATTACGCTTTAGTAGACAGACTTCGTGGTCTCGGCGCCCACTTAGGCAGTTGGGTCTTGTAACATCTACATGTATGGTGTTTACTTCCTTGCAAATAGCAAACAAATTCCACTTGCAAATGGAAAAAAAAATTTTTTTTCACTGTAATAAAGGTTTGAATAGGAAATGAAGATAATAGGAGCTTTAAGCAGACAGATGAAATATTGTAATGTGTGACCTCAATGATGACACCACAAATAAAATCCAGGTACTAGTAAGAACACTGGTAATGGAATTTATCATGTGTTAAAGATTATACAGTCAGCACTTCTGCAGGGAAAATGCTGTTGCCACATAAGATGAGGATAATGTCATGCAGGGATTGTATATATTTTCATTTTAATGTTAAATAATAGACTACAGATTACACAAATATATATTTACATTTTATGCTATGGTAATTTTTTTTTGGAAAATGAAATGAAAACACATTTTCTAATCACAGCCCGTCAGAGTAGCTTATGTACTGGTGTAAGATGAATATGTCTATGCTGCTTATGCCCACACCTGTGTGAATGCCCAAGGCTGGATAAAAGCCAAATATAGCCCTTGGCTGATGAGTGTTTATAGGATCCTGTTCACTGATCTCTACAGTGAACTTAAAGTAGCAGCAGGATTGCTGTCAGCAGTCATACAGCGATGGTGGATTATAAGTAGGGTGTTCTGGGCAGCAGCTCAGGCTTAACTGTTAAAGGGCCCACAGCTTCCCCATTCACTGGCGCAAGTATACAGTGGGCCTGGGTTGAGGGGCTTCCTCTTTATCCTAATAAACTTTAGGAGATTTTGCTGCTTAGTAAAATACACTTGTAGTGTTAAGCTTGTTGTGTATATTAATATTTTTGTTTTAAAGGATTTGCTGTGGGTTCTATTTAAAATGTTGAAAAGTGTACTATATCTGTATATCATACTTGCTAACTCTCCCAGAATGTCCGAGAGACTTCCGCATTTTGGGTGGGTCTCACGGATTCCCGGGAGAGTGTGGCAATCTCCCACATATGCTCACTTCCTAGTGAAGTGGGCAGAATTAGGGCCAAAATGCCAGCCGCGAATCTCCTGGAATCGCAGCATTTGGCCCCGCTGTAAAATGACGCGTTTTGCATCATTACGTCACGGGGCGAGTCCAAAATGATGCGATTTCAGAGCCCCGCACGCCCATGTCCCCCAGGGAGGCTCCCGGACACCAACTTCAAAAAATTGGTATGTACTATATATCATGGGGGCCACGACCAGAGAACTGCGCATGACATTGGTGGATATAGTAAATACAGTCTTGCAAAGCAAACAATAAGCGAGACTCCTTTGTGACTGCAAACAGAGTACAAAGCATGCTCAATTTTTCTTCCATCCAAAATCAATAACTCACAATTATTACATATTTCCTATCATTTTAACTCACCAGTGAACCAACATTTTTTCATTTAAAAATGACTAGTAACCTAACAACAGATATCAAGTGAGGAGACCTTTTGGTGTTAAAATAGGAACATTTTTTTGCTCTGTACTTTTCTTTTTAAATAATTACTCGGCATTGTAATGAATTTGCCCTTCACTTTTGGCAACCAGCATCGGTTACCCTACCTCTGTAACACATATAGGTCACTGGGGCGTGGGCTAGTATTTCACACAACAAGGTGCTGGTGAAGCGGTCAGCCACGTTGTTGCATATGGGAGCCTCATATGAAGAACCAGAGTCTACAAAGATTGGTAGCTATTTTTAGCCAGGACCTGGGATGGAGGAGGGAGGTCCTGAGTCCCTGGGGGGAAAGAGACACATTATGAATAGAGTGGGCAGAAACAGGGGGTGCACAGCAGTGCAGCGAGGCGCAATTTAATGACCCCTGTAGGGGGAATAGACAGCCTTAAATTTAAGAAGCCCCATAGTGATGGGTCAGTGACAGAGCGGGATCCTCAACACCAGGGGTACCCCAGGAAGAGGAACCAGTGTTAATGAGAGCATGCAGATGTGTATGAGCCTGCACTGGGACAAGTGTGAACTTCCCCAACAGAAGGCCCAGAGAGGGGAGCCTTTGGATGGAAAGCTGTGTGGAGGAGCGTGCCTGGAAGACAGAGGAATTGAGTGGCAGACAAAGACACTTGGAAGGGATGAGTGCGTGGTGGCTGCCACAGGAGTATATGGTGACATAATGGGAGGAAGAGTGCTCCAATAAGGGCACAAGGGTGTGCATGGTGGGAGAGCCACAGAAAAAGGTCCACATATGGGAAACCTCAGCAATGTTTTAAGCCAAGAGCAAACTGGAAGTGTTCCCTTAAGAATAGCTGCCAATTTCACCCCCAACACCGGGTATGTGAACGGCCAGTTTTGTGTTATCCCTGCTAAATGTGAACGGGAGGAGAACGCAACTACATTGCAACTGTTATGCATATAACTATGTGCTAGAGGAGAAGGAGGTAAAATAAAGGTATGTTTTGAACTGAGATGGCCTGGTGGCAAATATATCTTAAAATTTACACTACACCATCACGAGTATCCATTCCACATGACACCCATGATTAACACCTTCGTATCCAGCAGACCCTCTGGTATTGGATGCCACACCCATACCATAGCAGCAGTAGAAGAGGAGAGCGGCAACGAGTCGGGTACCACATGACAACAGGGCACCCCAAGTGACTGCATAACACCAGGTCAGGTTTGACACTACAGTGTCGGTGTGAGAGAAGTCAAGCGGAGAAAGACAGTTAATTCTGGAAGCAAGTGAACTTGTGAGTAACCACTAATTCTGATGTTAGTTTGCTACAGGAGTGATTAGTAGTACTATAGCAGAAGTACACCAAGGGGTATATTTATTAAACTGCGGGTTTGAAAAAGTGGGAATGTTGCCTATAGCAACCAATCAGATTCTAGCTGTCATTTTGTAGAATGTACTAAATAAATGATAGCTAGAATCTGATTGGTTGCTATAGGCAACATCTCCACTTTTTCAAACCCGCAGTTTAGTAAATCTAGCCCCAAGTGTGTTACGCTAAGAGATCTGAAAACAAGAGATTTTTGTTATAGAGAAATCTATATCATTTATTTATCCAACAGAGGTGACCTGACGCCCATTGTTTTCCTCAGTGGTAACTGAACTATATCACCTGCTGCTTCTGTTCTACCTCTTTTCTCCTGTTATCAAACCTTCATATGTTTGCTATCTTTCACCCACAGGATCCTGAGGTTACAGCTGAGCTATAGCTGTGCGGTTGTCCCAATGTTGATAGTAAGTACGAATTATGTAGAACACTAACAAAAATCTCTGAAGCAAGCAGTGGGTTACACGTAATTTATTTCATCAAAGAAAAGATGTCGAACAAACAGACAAATTGAAGCATAATAATAAAATCCATTTGTTATTTTTTCTGTATTTCTGTATGCGTCCACCAATAGCCTCCTTTAGCAAATCACTTAGTCTCATTTATTTCTTTCTAAAAATAGTGAACTTGAGAACTTGTAGCTTTGGGCTCAGCTGTTTACTAGAACTTTATGAGGTATTCAATCATTTCCCGGTTCCATTGTTACGCCTTCTGTATAGGGACATAAATAGCGAAATGCAATAAACTCCCCCACTGACATTGTTGGGCATAATTTCTGCAACAAGGTCATTTAATTTTCTGAGTCATAAGAACATCTGTCCTCATATCGCTTCTCCAGTAAGATATATTGAGCAATACGTTGAATATAGAACAATTGAGTTGAATTAAGATTCCTGTCTGTTGTGTCGGTATCACACAGTAGAACAAAGGCAACCCCTATATATACGTGACATGCTGGTCTTATATGGAAGCATATTATCTAACTTGAAGTACCTATGTAAAAGGATTGCATGCTGGTTGATTGGTGTTGATATAATATTTTGTGCTGTATTTTGTTATTGCCTCCTAATACATTTTGTTAAATTTTTATCTTTTATATACAATAGTAAAATTATAAATGCTTAATTTTTTATGTTGCGTGGTCCAGCGCATTGTATACAGTTTAAGCTACTTGTTTTATCTTTCGTCAGTCGTCTGACTTTATTCACCAACAATATTTGAACAAACCCCGTAACAATGCAATTCCTTTGAATCAATGATCTATACTTATTCTTCAAACCTCATCCAGTTTGTTCTAGTGCACTTGACGCAGAACATTGTGAACTACAGTAAGTAAATTCTTTCATGAGCTCCCAAAGTACCCACCTGCTTTGTCTTATAGTAGGATTAGAGAGAACACATTAATGTAGACTTCAGAAGTCTATTAGTCAATCTAGAGCGACATGGGAGTTGTAAGGAGCACACCTTATGCCACCGAGGCGCTGATATTAGGTACTTGTAATTCCTAATTATTGTTATACCTGAAATGTCATTCATGTTATATCTTGCATCCTGAAATTCACTTAGAATTCCAGAATAGTATTGTCTTCACGTATAATACTTTTACGTGAAAACAATACAATATGATGTCTTATAAACAAACTTTATTTACACCCTCCCAGACAGACAGATACCAGCATCCAAAGTTACCACAACCCTCGCCCCCAACATTTGAACCATCTTACAAACCCACAACCTTCCAATCACAGCCCCCATCATTTCAGTACTCTCAAGAACAAGAGAACTTGCATGGTCCTCAGCCATATTCATCACCATTCTCCTCATCCTCACTGAGGAGTATCAACGAATATCGATGACTTGCTGAATGCACAGATTGATACATTTACACCCCAGGCATGCAAGTATACTCCTTTGTCTCCTTCCCTAACTCTCCTCCACCACTATAGATTAGTAGTGCTATGGGGACTGTAAGTTCTAATGGTTTTATGATTGCTGAATAATGATAAGTGTGGTGTGAGGCAGCAAGGATGGCAGTTTGTGCTAGTGCATCATTGTGATAACACAAGGTTGATTTTCTCTATAATACGTGACTATAAGTAATAATAAATTCTGCTGCAAGACTGATCTTCCTCTCTCACCGCTCCACATCTGATGCACCACTTTGTAAATTCCTACACTGGCTCCCTGTGTCCTCCAGAATCAAATTCAAATTATTCACCCTTACCTACAAAGTCTTCAACAATACTACCCCTGCATACATCTCAAATCTCATATCAAAATACTCTCCCTCCCACCCTCTCAGATCTACCTCTGTCCTGCACCTTGTCTGATCTCTGGTAACCACCTCTCACTCCCGCCTACAAGACTTCTCCCATGCTGCTCCCCACTTATGGAATTCCCTACCACGCTCAATCAGACTTTCCCACAGCCCTCAAACCTTTAGATGCTCTTTGAAAACCCATCTCTTTTTTTTGGGGGTGACCTTATCCCAGATAACACTATTCACACTAATGCATCCTCACAATTATCCCAATCTCCACTCTGAGCCACACTCGCTCCTTTTGTTTCAGCTGTGCCCTCTTCCACTTAGAATGTAAGCTCTGTAATGAGCAGGGTCCTCCATACTCTTTGTTTTCATGTCTGCATTTATTTTGTTGGTCTTGTCTGTTCCTGTTTTCCGTTTGTCCTGTTTTATCTATGGCCCTCTCTTCCCTACAGTACGGCGCTGCGGAGCACTGTGGCGCCTTACAAATCTGCGATAACAATAATAATACGCTAGTGTCCACTAGCATCTAATAATGCTACTGTATCCTCTGGGCAGATGAATGCAGATATGAACACTCTGTTCACAACACACTACAGTAGACAATGATAGCAGCATTGTGTATAGCAGAAGTCTTATTATTTTTAATTTTTTTCCAACCCAACTTACCATTTTAAATCCCAAATCACTAGCTAAGCAGTGGGTAACTTTGGCAGAACGCTAGCCCCCTCGGCCAATACAAATTGCTTCATAAGCCCATCTCTACCTCATATAACGCATCCCACAATTGCTCAGACTCTGGCTCAATGGAAAAAGTTGAGGCAATTTGAACACTTTTCTTCTATATTATTTACCCTACACCCTCTCAGACATAACAAAGACTCCAGGTCTAGCATCTCACATACTTAAGAATTGGTGATCTGCTGGTCCTCCAGTTGGTTGGTAGGGGGGGAATTGGTCCATACCAGGAAATTAAAGTTACAACTAGTTGCCCCACAGTTCACTTAAGCTTCATCAAGTAGTGTGACAGTTTTGGAGACTTAGTATAAGGTGATTACTAGATGGCAGAAATGTCCCAGCATCCTTGGCAAGTTTCCTGGGCTCTCGGCACTGTGATAGCTCCATAGGAGATATCTGGCATATATGGTGGAGATGTCTGAGGCTCCAACCTTTTTGGACAGAGGTAATACAAATTTCCAGACTCCTGGATTCTACATATGATTAAGTCTCCAATTTCTTCATATAAAAAAAATCTCTCCAAAAACATTTCAATAATGCTGCTAAGGCGGTTATCCTAGTTAGACTTAAATCCCTTACCCCCCCCCCCCCCATCGGTGTCGGATTGGTTAAATAGACTAGACTTCTATATGTCAAAATAAGAGGTCACTTTGGCTGCATTAGACTGAAATGCAGAGTGGCCAGTGGATATACCCTAATTTTTTTACTTTTCGTGTATAACAGGAGCACAGAATATATCCCCCCCCCATCCCTACCCCTGCTCCCCATATTTTCCTCTCTTGTTACTCCATTTAAGTTTTCCCCCTTTTTTACTGTTTTTTTTAAATAGTCAAATATTATGTCTGGTATGTCAACTTTACTATGTTTGCTGGTGGTTGCTCTTTTGATTGCAATAAAAACAATTTACTTAAAAATAAATCCCAAACCACAGCTTGATACATGTTTCCCCATATATTTAGGTTGAAGGACTAAAGTTAAATGGGATATTTTAGAATTGAAAGTATGTTAATCTATTTGGAGAATTATATCATCATCATCATCATCAACAACATTTATTTATATAGCGCCAGCAGATTCCCTAGCGCTTTACAATTGGGAACAAACAGTAATAAAACAATACTGGGTAATACATAAATACGTAGAGGTAAGAGGGCCCTGCTCGCAAGCTTACAATCTATGGGACAATGGTTTGATACACAAGGGTAAGTATTGCATCATATTGAATATTTGTCCAGCTAGAATGTAAATGTTACAAAGTATTTAGCGGGCTGAATGCTCAGTCACACAACTATGTTGGTCAGAGGATTGTTGTCTTGTGTTAGCTGTGTAAAGGGTGGTAATAGGGTAACCTAGGGAGAATAAGAGGGTGGTAGAGGAATACTATAAACTTGTCTAAAGAAGTGGGTTTTCAGAGAAAGTTTGAAGGTTTGAAGAATAGAGGAAAGTCTTGTGGTACGAAGGAGTGAATTCCATAATGTGGATGCAGCCCGAAAAAAGTCCTGTAACCGAGAATGGGAGGAAGTGATGAGAGTAGAAGAGAGATGCAGATCTTGTGCAGAACGAGGGTGTCAAGTTGGGAGATATTTTGAGACAAGTGAGGAGATGTATGTTGGTGCAATTTTGTTGATGTTCTTGTATGTTAATAGAAGAATTTTATATTGGATTCCTTGAAAAACAGGCAACCAAAGTAAAGACTGACATAGTGACTCAGCAGATGAAAAATGTTTTGGAAGGAAAATCGATCTAGCCACTGCGTGCAAAACAGATTGTAGGGATTCGAGTCTGGTTTTGGGAAGACCAGTAAGGAGGGAATTACAAAAGTCGATGCAGGAGATGATAAGTGCATGAATTAAAGTTTTTGCAGTGTCTTGTGTGAGATATGTGCGTATTCTGTAACTGTATTTTAGATGTATACAGCATGATGTAAATATAGAGTTGATGTGGGGAACAAAGGATAGTTGTGAGTCAAGGATTACACCTAGGCAGCGAGCTTGCGGGGTGGGATTTATGGTCATGTTGTCAACAGAAATAGAAATGTCAGGCAGTAAGCTTCTATTGTTGGGTGGGAATATTATTAATTCTGTTTTTGAGTTGGCAAGAAGACATCCACGATGAAATGGCAGAAAGACAGTCAACACAGAGACAACACAGATGGTGAGAGATCAGGAGAGGATAGATAAATTTGTGTATCATCCGCATAGAGGTGATACTGAAATCCAAAGAAGCTTATTAGTTTTCCTAGAGAAGTGGTGTAGATAGAGAATAGCAGAGAACCTAGGACTGAGCCTTGTGGTACTCCAACTGATAAAGGAAGCGGAATGGAGGTAGTTCCAGAGAAATTAACACTGAAAGAGCAATTAGATAGAAAGGATGAGAACCAGGATAGGACAGTGTCTTGAAGGGATTGTAGCGTCTGTGTGAGGAGAGAGTGGTCAACAGTGTTGACTGTAGGAACAGAGAGATCCAGGAGAATTAGAAGAGAGTAATCACCTTTATTTTTAGCTGTGATCAGATCATTGACAACCTTGGTCAGCGCAGTCTCTATGGAGCGCTGAGAGTGAAAGCCTGATTGAAGAGGATCCAATAGGTTGTTTGCAGAAAGGAAATGTGTGAGGCGAGTGTAGGCAATGCGCTCTAGAAGTTTGGAGGGGCATGGGAGCTGAGAGCTGGGGCGGTGATTTGAGAGAGAGTTTGGGTCACAATTTAGTTTTTTTAGAATAGGAGTAATCACTGCATGCTTGAATAGTGATGGAAAGATACCAGTAGAGAGAAATAGATTACAGATTTTAGTTAGAGGTGGAATGAGCACATGAGACAGGGACCTACCAATTTGTGAGGGTATGGGATCAAGAGGACAGGAGGTAGAGTAGGAAGATAAGAAGAGAGTAGAAACTTCATCTTCATTTGTGGTATCAAATGAAGAGAGGATGTCAGAGGGTGCTGGGAAGGAATTGAGCTGATTGATAGTCGAGGGAGATGATACCATTTCAAGTCTGATTTCATCAATCTTGTCCTTGAAATAGGAAGCAAGATCCTGGCCACTGATGGTAGTCGGAGGGTTTATGGTGGGAGGATTGAGAAGAGATTTAAATGTGTTAAAAAGGCGTTTGGGGTTAGAAGCCTGAGCATAGATGAGAGATTGTAAGTATGCTTGTTTAGCAGTGCCCAGAGCACTTCGATAGGAGTGGTAGATAGCAGTATATGCATTAAAATCATTGGAGGTTCAAGATTTGACAATGAAGTCTACTCGGAGTATGAAGAGTCGCTGGAGCCACTTGATTACAGGCAGTTGCTAGGGTTTGGTGAAAATGAGGAACTGCCATATCAGGGGAGGAGAATGTAGAAATTGGGGAGAGAAGGTGTTGGAGAGAGGTGGAAAACTGTTGAAAATCAATAGAGTTAATATTCCTGCAGGTAAGAGGAGGCTTGGAAGAGTTTGACAGCAGGGATGTTAAAGAACTGGGAGTGAACAAGTAACTAATAAGGTGATGATCCGAAAGGGGAAAAGGAGTGTTAAGAAAATTAGAAACTGAGCATAGTCTAGAGAAAACAAGATCAAGACAGTGGCCATCCTGATGAGTAGCGGATTCAATCCACTAGAAGAGGTCAAGTGAGGAGGTTAGAGAGATATAAATGTTTGTACAGTGCATGCACACCTAAAATGCATAAATCTGTATATATTTCTTTGCATACTATTGATTTGTGTCCCTATGTGTCTGGACAGGCAGAACGGGGGCGGACAAGCATAGACTCAATAAGTAAGGGTGCATTCACATAACTAGACATGAACACATCCGGAGATACACTTTATAGAAGGCGTTTCTCTTGCTCTTATAAAACAATTATCCCCAATGTGTGGCAATAACTTGAGGTGATGTAGTAGAAAATTATTAAAAACAAATCTGGGATAATATAGTTGGAATTGTGCAATAATACTAAATACAATAGTAACATTCAATAATAATACGCAGTATATATGCATGAGTGACTTTCCCTCCTACTGTAATGACTCCTACAGTGGATAAATTCTTAGAACAGGATGAATGAGAGATCTTCACCTATAGCAGCCGCCTTTCCTGTAGAGAGTGATATTCTCGCAGGCATTCGGATGCCCCAGGGACTTCGGCTCTAAGTAGTAAGTGCTTATCATAAGTATCAGGTAGCGAAGGTGTGTAAAAAGCGGTGGTAACTGGCAGACTGGGTATCGGAACGCCAGATGGCAGATGAAGGAGTAATCATAGAGAATGCAAAATGGTCAAGGCAGGCAGCAAATAGGGATATCAAGGACAAGCCAGAAGGTCGGAGCATGCAGTGAGCAAGGAAGGTCCAATAAAGTCAAGGGTCCGTGATGGGCAGCAGACAAGAAAAATTCAGGAACAAGCAGAGTCAGGCAATAGGTAGTCAATCAGCAGGGATATGATACAACAACACGGCAGGCTTCAAAAAATTGCA
The DNA here is from genome assembly GCF_038048845.1 of Mixophyes fleayi. NCBI lineage: Eukaryota > Metazoa > Chordata > Amphibia > Anura > Limnodynastidae > Mixophyes > Mixophyes fleayi. The sequence goes on along the minus strand of NC_134409.1, from coordinate 23,329,158 downwards.
GGGCAAGAATACTATAACTGGCAGGGAGGCAAAGCAGTGAGAGCCAGTCATATTCCTCCATCAGGAGCAAGACCCCCTGCAGTGACAGGGTAATAATGGTCATGAGACCTGCAAGCTGGACACAACGTCCTGGCTGCTAGGCAACCAGCAGGAATGGAAAAGGCAGGGTGTGCGGTCAATTAGAAGGGAAGGTACTCTGGCTACCTAGCAACAGCTGGGATGGAGAAGTTATAGTGAGCAATCATGAGTAGCATGGCAGCTCGTAACACCTACTATTATAAGGAGTTAATTAATTAGGTACCTTGTGCAGTCCTAATAAAAAAATGCGATACTCCTCCCGCTCACTATACACCTCAAGGCATTTACATCTCACACACCCCCAATCACACTGTAAACTTTAGTAATACTGACAATAGCACGGTTCAATTTGGCCTCTTTCATCGATGCACATATAGGACTGTTGGTGTCAATGGTAATTGGAGCGACAGGCAGGATGCTTTAAATGTTAAAATAAATATTTTAGACTCCCTGTCTCTCTCTCTGAGTAGTAATGTTGGTCGTTTATTAAACAGATTGCATCCAATTACAACAGTGTAGCACATTTGCTGTGTGTAAATAAGAGTAGGAGCACATTTATCTGTATCCAAACCTTTTTGTGGTCCTCTCAGTCTCCAAAGTCTGTCTTCAATACACTGTGATTAGCTGAGGACTCTCCCTCTCTTCTGATATGGTTCATTTTCTCTCCTTAGAGCTCTCTCTCATATACCCAGTCTCATACCAGCTTACTTCCTCAGCCATGCTGGCAGAGTCCTCACTTCTGCTACTGGGAAACAGAGGTCTGGTAGGTAGCTATGCATAGTTATACATGTATTACAAGGTGTATCAATAATTCCAACCACTATATTCTCGGATATATATAATGTGTATACTGTGTATATATCTAAAATATACATTAAATAAATGTATACATGCAGGTAAAAGGCTACAGACTGGGTTACACACATGTATAGAAGTGCACCTGGGGTGAGAGATATACAGGTCTGAGACATGTGTGACAAACAAAAGTATAAAATGTAATTTAGCGCACATGCTTTGAAAGTGTCTTTTTTCACAGCAACATCAAAGTTGACAAAGGTTTGTCTGCAATCAAGAGTGGTTACAGAGCATCTGCAGGGAACTCCTTTTAAAGGCAAGGAGGGAGTGTCATCTGTCTATCAAGCCAAGGCTGTGGGAGGAGTCTCAACTATATAAACCTGTGTTGTGCACTTGTGCATTGTGAATGATGTCAGCTAGTGGCCGGTGACCAGTGAGGGAATCTGGGACTAACCAGTGATAGTTTTCCTGGTGTCATCTTGACAAATGATATCGGGTGCCTGTGTCACAAGAATGGGGCCTGTACTACAATATATATATATATACATATATATATACAAGTTAACCTGTGCATGATACTCATGCATTCTAGTCAAATCAAGCTACTTAAGGTGTTAAAAAGGTTCTTGTCATGCATTTGGGCCATAGCCCAGGCCTCAACCACCAACCACTCCCCACTGTCACCCACCAACCACTCCCAACTGTCACTTCTCCTTCAAGAAATATATATATATTTTTTTTAAATCTTTATAAACACTTTTAACAATTAACAAATTAAATTAACAAATTAAAAACATCTTAGTATACCAAATTTCAGCCATTTCTGAATTTTTTTTCCCACACACACACTAAGAACTTAGTAGGTCAGTGTATAACTCCGCCCAGCAGGTGGCGCTGCAGCTTGGTTTTATTTTTTCCACACACAGACAGACTAACACACGCCACTAGACATTTATATTATTGATATACATATATATATATATATATATATATATATATATATATATATATATATGAGAAAGAATATATTTGACATTTTCCTGTTCACACAAAATAATTTACAAGAGAGCTGGCTTCTTTCCACCCCCCCCCCCCTACCCCTCAATATACTAGCATTTGTCTCTGTGAGTCAAGCACATTTACATTTCAAACCGATGGCTTCCAATTAGGTACATCAGCCCCTCCCACAGACGTTTTTGTAAGTAAGTATCTGAAGACAAAGCCTTCTTTTTGGATACCACTGCACACAGAAAGTCACAGATTTTACCTCTCTTGGTAACTGGAATTGGAAGGAGACACATCTCTATCCCTTATCTGGACACCTTGCAAGAATTTCACATGGACCCTAACGGGCGATGGTAATATTTGAACATGAGGAAATAGACTTAAATATGAGTAAAATGTACACTGTTTATTTCCATAGTGTTTTAATGGTAAATCTATAGACTATAGGAGATGTGCAGTGTTAGACCCAGTGTTTAATAGACAGAGTGTTTATCTGCAGTATTGTAACATGTAACATAGGTTATTGTATGGCTTATTTAGATGGTGAATACATAGTGTGTAAATATTTGAAATAGATGTATTTACATTGTTTGTAATTACAGTGAATATCTGCCAGATAACAGACTGTATGGGGGGTATTCAATTGTTAGCGAGACGGGTGAAAATCCTGCGCTCGAAAAATATTACCGTTAATACAGTAATTACTCGCTGAATTTCAGCTCACAGCTCCCTGAGCTGCGAGCTGAAAATTACAGAGCGAGTAAATTACCGTATTAACGGCATTTAAGCGCAAATTACCGTATTAATGGTAATATTTTTTCGAGCGCGGGATTTTCACCCGTCTCGCTAACAATTGAATACCCCCCTATGTGTGTAATATGCCTTGCTCCCTCTCAAATTCTTACCACCCCCCCCAATGTGTGCAAAGAGGACAATGTATAATGATTGCTAAATTGGTAGGTATTTGCTTTGTGGTGTACTTACAAGTATATTACTGGGGGGTTAAGAACTGACCCTGTTCATTGGAAGTAAATTAGACCATTCATCATCATCACCATTTATTTATATAGCGCCACTGATTCTGCAGCGCTGTACAGAGAACTCACTCACATCAGTCCCTGCCCCATTGGAGCTTACAGTCTAAATTCGCTAACATACATACATAGACAGACAGAGAGAGAGACTAGGGTCAATTTTGGTAGCAGCCAATTAACCTACCAGTATGTTTTTGGAGTGTGGGAGGAAACCGGAGCACCCGGAGGAAACTCACGCAAACACGGGGAGAACATGCAAACTACACACAGATAAGGCCATGGTCGGGAATTGAACTCATGACCCCAGTGCTGTGAGGCAGAAGTGCTAACCACTTAGCCACTGTGCTGCCCCATTACAAGCACATGGTGCTAACATGTGTTTGTAACAAAGCATGGTATGAGGTCGGCCATTTTAAGTATTGTGAGCGGTTTGTGTTTGAGTTGGTGGAAAAGGCTAATGAAGATTGCAAGTACTGTGTAATGTAAGTGTAGATAAAGACTGTTTAACACTGTTTAGTGTAAATGCATAGTAAGTGATAGGATTGTTTTGCATGGAAATTGTAATGCATAGTCTGTTTGTTAGATTGGTTGTTTTGGGAAAGTTTTGCAGGAATTGGTCAGATTATTCAGTGTAAAGTTTTGATAGTCTGTTTAGATTAGAATGGTTGTTTTGGAAATGTTTTGCATAGACTGTTGGTTTAAATGGTAGTAATGTGTATGGGATAATGAAGAAAATGTTCAGATTGCATAGATTAAGTGTATATACTGTTTGTTACATGCAGTCTAGTGCTGGAAAAAAAAATAGATGTTAGTTTATGTGCCATATAAAATGACTCCTGTGTGAGCCTCTTGTGCGTTATGCTTTGCTCTAGAGTCAGAGTCACATGGTCTGGGCTCCATTTTGGATAGCAATGTCCTTTGTCTATCTACCATGTGGTCTGATCAGTCCTCCATCTTGTACCGTCGTTCCTTTTCTTTTTTCATTTCTAACTATATGGTGAATAAGTAAACCGCATGAAAAGGCTCTTTGAAAATTTCTGAGGGAATCTATAAGAGATTTCAAAGTTTCATTCACAAGGAGATCGGTAAGTAATACTACCAACGCTGCATTTTAAACTAAAATCGGATGAGAGCACATACTTAGTTTTTCAAGTGAGTGCCGACAAAAACCAAAGATTCTCTCAGGAGGATATTACATTAAAGAATTCATTAACATTTTATGAACATTTCATGTACGTCTTTGTAGAATGCCGTTGAGAATCATTTATCGAGACTGATATTTATCAAATGGCTTAATATTTCATAATGTGGTATACATCTTTGGAAAACACCAATACATACATCTCACTTATTTATTCATTCACTACTGGTATGCAGTTAAACACTGTAAAAAAGTAGACTTGTTTTTCTTGGGTTGAATAATCTAATTAAAAACAAACAAAACAAAGGGGTATATTTACTAAACTGCAGGTTTGAAAAAGTGGAGATGTTGCCTATAGCAACCAATCAGATTCTAGCTGTCATTTTGTAGAATGTACTAAATAAATGATAGCTAGAATCTGATTGGTTGCTATAGGCAACATCTCCATTTTTTCAAACCCGCAGTTTAATAAATATACCCCCTAGAGTCTTATTTTAAATAGTCATTCTACCTTTTATACTGTTCATAATTGGTTCTGTAATCGGCTCTATTTCCCTATAGTGAAGATTTGGCAATTACTAAGCATCCACTGGCAAAACGATTGTCCATTTGGAACTCCTAGAATACAAGCTCGGGTTGAGTCACAATGTAAGTTTTCCCTAGAATATGCTGGCACAAAATTCAAAGCAATGCAATTAAAAAAGTTCTGATACCGAGAGACAATAAATATAAAAAGGGTATTTGCAAGACAAAATTCAAATAAAAGGGTAAATTCATGGCTAAAAAGTAAAAACCGTTGAAGATACACATTTATATTGGCAAGAAAAAAAACCCTTAGGGGCAGGGCCGGTGCTAGGGTCCTCGGCGCCCTAGGCACAATTTCAAAATCTGCCATCCCAGTCTTTCTTTACCTTAAACTTGGCTCCATAACGCTGCTCCTCTCTGTCGGGTCCCGTCCCTCACTGACACTGTCGGCCCGTGATGATGATGTCACACCCGACAGTCAGTGAGGGGAGGGGGAGTGACGGAGGGATGGTGCGACAGTGCGCCCCATCAGCTGTTGGAGGGGAGGGCGGCGGTGGTGATCCATAGCTGTGCGGCGGCCGTGGAAGGTATGCTCAGCGGTCGCCGCACAGTATTAAAGTATAATACTATCTACATTTTACTTCTGTGGTGCCCACCAGAGCCCGGCGCCCTAGGCCACTGCCTAACGTTGCCTAATGGGAGTGCCGGGCCTGCTTAGGGGTAAATGTATCAAGCTGCAAGTTTCCGTCGGGTTTGAAAAGTGGAGATGTTGCCTATAGCAACCAATTAGATTCTAATTATCATTTATTTAGTACATTCTACAAAATGACAGCTAGAATCTGATTGGTTGCTATAGGCAACATCTCCACTTTTTCAAACCCACAGTTTAGTAAAAATGGGCAGCACGGTAGCTTAGTGGTTAGCACTTCTGCTTTACAGCACTGTGGTCATGAGTTCAATTCCTTATCTGTGAGGAGTTTGTATGTTCTCCAAGTCTTTGGGTGGGTTTCCTCTGGGTGCTCCGGTTTCTTCCCACATTCCAAAAACATACTGGTAGGTTAATTGGCTGCTAACAAATTGACCCTAGTCTGTCTGTGTGTGTGTGTGTGTGTGTGTGTGTGTGTTAGGGAATTTAGACTGTAAGCCCAGTGGGGCAAGGACTGATGTGAGTGAGTTCTCTGTACAGCGCTGTGGAATCAGTGGCGCTATATAAATAAATGATGATGATATACGCTAAAGTGTGAAACTTTATTTAAAGATTATTTTGAAATGTTTCTTTTGTTTTAAGAGTAAACCATTACTATTACTGCATGACAGCACATTTTTGGGGCAGTTTGAGCAATGTTGGCAATTCCAAGTGAAATCATTTCTCATGTCTACACCTATGTTTGCAGCTTTTTTTTACCTTTAGAGGTCCCCAGCAGTGTGTATCTAAATTATACCTAGATTGTAACCTAAGCAGTAATATATGCCCAATATTTGATATTGTGACATCTGAAATTTGTTTGAGCAAACCTAAAAAAGAAGATTCTAGGTTTTAACAGGTTTTCGTTCTTACCATATTGAATTGTGCGTTTTGATTACTGTATATTCCTTAATTTCTTTATGAAAAGTATTTCATTTGTTTTGCTTGAGTATTGACTCCTCCAGCTGATAGTATATAAGTTGTTAGCATTGCGTCAATATTATATCAAGTTGTGGATGTCTATTCACATTGATTGATTGACATTTCAGTCTGCAGGGAAGAAGATTCCATTTAATTTTGATTGGTGGCATGCAGACTTTAATCAGTGATGGGTGCACTGTAAATCAGATCTGTACCCTAAGGCCTACTTAATCATCTTCTCACAAATATAAAACAGTTCAAAATTCGTGAAGGCAGTGGGAAAGTACATAGGAAGTGCCGAGGAGCGTCATTAAACCAAGGACAGGGTTGTTTAGAAGATCTAGTGAGATATCATTCATTTCAGCTGCTGGGCCCATTCCTGTTAACTGTGCTGTTGCCATCTCTGTTCACCCTCTGGTGATCTCCTTTGTCTCTGTCCTTGTTTCCAGCAGCAAACATGATACTAACGAAAGACATGGGGCACACAGCGACTTCAAGCTGCCAGATAACCATATGACTACCAGTGCTGAACCAAAGCAAATACCATCTCTAACCAGAAGTGGAAGAAGGTTCGGAAAAGATAATTGGTGAAGGACAATTATGGTTGGCAGTAGATCACTGTTTTAAGATTTCTACATTGACTGGTTCCTGATCTGTGTCTCCACCATCCGCTGCATTTCCTTGTTCCACCACTTAGTGCACCATAGTTATTAATAACTATAAATACAATATTCTCCCTTGTGTATAGCGCACTTCAAAATATTATTTTATTTTGTACAAATAGGGTAATAGGACGTTAGCATTTGCTACTAAAATTGTCAAGCCCCATCTCTACACTATGTTTACGCTGTAGAGGTGCATCAAGTATACACACTTGAACGTCTCAACATAAAGCAAATTCAGCATATACAGAGAATCAACATATGGCTTAAAAAATAAGAATAATGTTCTCTTTCACATAAGTTTTCCATAGATATTACAGGGTGTGTTCTACAAATGTTATAAGCTAACTTGTAACTGTACATCACAAAATCCATCTCGCTGGTCACAAAAAGCAATACTGGTCAGCTATTCATTTTAATTTCTGTCCATTCAACTTGATCGACCTTGTTCTGCTGATAACTACATTCAATATCTCACTGAAGAGCTGTTTGTTACAGCTTATAGAAGAAGTAATGAAATGATATATGATATATTTGATATTAAAAGTGAGATATATTACCTTTCTCAATATATGCTGTATTAATCGTTGATCGTTATCTGTCAGACAACACATACCTTATTTCCCCATGTATAAGACGCACCTGTTTCCAAAAAATTTGGGGTCTAAAAACTGGGTGCATCTTATACAGTGCCAGCGGTATTTACCTATTACCTCTGAGTCCAGAATGATCACCCAGGGATGCAGCATGACATTGCTGAAAGAGACTCAGCCTCCCGCACTTCTCTTCTCCTCCCTCGGGGCTTTAAATCACGTGACCGAGAGTTCCGATGAGATAAGTCATGTGACTTGTCTCTTGTCAACAATGCTGTACAGAAGCGCTGCCTTCCTGTCAGACGCTGGTATTAGCAGTGACTAACAGTTTCACATCCAGATTTGCAATCTCCAGTCAGACGCTGGTATTAACTTGAGTTCAATAACTTTATGTAATACATTTTTTTTTCAAATTTTGGGACCCAAATTTAAGGTGCCTCTTATACATGGGGAAATACGCTATTTTCTTAGTTTTATATTCTAAGGTCAATGGGCGATTGATGGAAAAATATCAGCCGCACAGAAAAAGAATGCCAGAAATCTGGACACATTAAGTGGATGATTCAAACACCAGAGAGAATTATGAGCTATTGGAGAATTAGTAAAGGACATATGCAAAATGCCCAATAAAGAAACGTAAGGTGTTAAAACACAAACAGACCTTATCGAGGTGGGTGAACGAGTTGTTTGAGAAACACTCTTTAACTGACAAGCTCGGCAATCAATGGGATGAACAACCCTGCAAAATGGAAGCTATCCTGAGTTCAGACAAACCAACCTATCGTATCATCTCGGATGATGAAACTAATGAAACCTGTTATTAAAGTTATGCATTGAAATGTATAAAAAAAAAACATTTAATTGCCTGAGAGTTGTCACTGGCTCTGACGTGGGGGGATAGGAAGACCACAAGTGGGAATGAGAGTCTGAGAACGGGATTCCTATTCCTGGCTTTCCTTTGCAATAGACACAGAGTTATAGTTCTCAAGGTAACATAATTGTGTGTGATGTAGAAGATTCAGAAAGAAATGCTGTAGAACCACAGCCACATTGTAGGAGATCCGAGAAGGTCAGTAAAGGAAAAATAGACAATATACATGAAAATCCATGGCTAATAGCTTTAGAGGTCATTGAAGGAACGCTATTATTATTTATGTAACCCCTGGGGATGCTGCAGTTGGACTTGAGCACCCAGGGGCTAATAATCACAATTGCATCAGTAAGAAAAGAGATGCATATAGCTATTTACCAGTCAAGGAGAAGGAACTACATCTCCCAGAAAGCTGTTATGAAGAGGGGGCGGAGCCTAAGAAGACTGAGAAACCAGAGGGCGGAGAGAGAGAGGGAGAGAGGAGCATCCTGGGAGAGACTGAGCTGTGTGACGAGTTCAGATAGGTGACCCTAGGCAGAAGGGCACTGGATGAGTGATCTGAGCAGAGAGAGCAGTCTGCAGAGATATCAAAGCTCGGTGCAGTTCTGAACAGAACCTGCTGGAAGCCACAGTTTGAAGCTGTAGGAGGAGGTTTGCATGCATCTCTGAAGAAGGACATTTTACAAGTCAGCCATTTTGGAGATAATCAAGTTCAGACCTGTGACACACTGGTGCAGATAAGTTACTGGTTATTTTTATCTATCTGTTGTTGTTCAAGTGGGGTTTGGACTATATCTGGCCACAAGGGCTGAAGAGTTAGGGATAGATGGGTGGGCAGGTAAATATGCACCAAGTGTGTGTCTAATCAGCACTTGTGGAACTACAAGTCCCAGGATACAAATTAGAAAGGATTTTACAGTTGTTGCTAGAGGAGGGTCTGCATACTGTGACTGCTGTACCTCACTGCAAGTGATTTAAAGATCTCCAAAATCTGCAAACTGGACACATGATGTTTCCATGCCATGCTGCATACATACAGAAGGGCCCCAACTTGCAGTGCACTGCTCTATTTGTGTGGTGTGTTTGAATACTGCTGTGTGTGTTTGGCAGTACATTGTAGGGCTATAAGGGAAAATATATAAATTCACCCTGCAAGATATTCACAGTATCAGGAGCAAGTAAGATATCTGATATATTTTTTCATGTGTATAAAGCTGTGACAGTTAATGGTTATATTGTTATATATTATATTATATTGTATGCTGTTATTGATTTATTGCGAGTTTTTGTGTTAACTTGGTGTGCATAGTAAGAAGTGGTGCGCCACTTTCATCCACACTTGTTTTATTACTGTATTGTATTGTTTGCACTATTATTTCAAATTATACCAAAGTATATTTTTCTATAAAATTACAAAGCTGCATTTAGGATTTCCATTTAAATAAATGTGCCTGGCTGGCTTTTGCAGCACACATTTTGTCACAGAGTGTTAATACTGGGCAGGGGGTTTCCCGAATCTCCCCCTGGTGTATCTTTTGAACACCCCCCAGAAGAGAAAGCAGAGATTCGGGTGGAGGCACTGAAAACCAAGTACCAAGGTGAGAAGCATCTGCGTGGTTCAATATATATATATACCCTCACAACGCTTAATACACAAGGGGGTGTTACAGTGGAGGCACTGCTGAGATACTGAAGACACACTCAGTGAAACCCATCAGCACAGACGTCATGGATAGTATAAGAGAAGAAGTGTTTCTGTGGTGTGAACAACAGACTGTGGCCCCAACTCGATGTTTAGGGATCTATGGTGACTCTCAGGGAGTGACAGATGAGGAAGTCCTGCATGTGCTCCACAGGATTTATGGGGTAGAACATCCTAAAATCCTTGGATGGAAAGGTAGAGATCAGCATAAGACCAGTCTGATCCTCTGTGAGACGCAAGCAGAATTGGATAAAGATTTTCTTCCCTCCCTCGTTTCTGGGCCACACAAACAACAATGGCATATTGTGATACCGTTAAAGCCAAAACAGCTAGTCGCAGCACCTCTTAATGCTGAACCTCCAGATGGAGATATTAACCGACAAGTATTCCCTCAGGCCAGGGAAGAGAATTCTCAGTCACCCTCCAGTACTAGGAAAACTGATGAGGATCAAAGCGAACTGTTCCTCACTGCTGTACAGAAACTGGTAGACCAGTTAGGAAAGTCACAGCCTGAAGGGGGCTACAGAAGGCTCCGGCTCTTCTCAAGAATAAAAGCAGTCCCTACTGGGGAAGAAACTTACGAGGCATGGAAAGAGATGGCTTCCCAATACCTGGAGGAATGGCATTGCTCCGAACCCTATAAGAGACAGCGGATCGTTGAAAGTCTGCGAGGTCCCGCTGGAGAACTAATCCAAGCTGTACGGAGAAGTGACCCCCAAGCCACTGCACGACACTACTTAGCGACTCTAGATCAGGAATATGGAATGGCAGAGGATGCAACAGATCTGCTCTATCAGCTACGCCACACCTATCAGGAGTCAGGGGAGACATTGTCCAATTATATCTATCGGCTGGACAAGCTGATCCACCTTATTGTGTCAAAGAAAGGAATACCCCTAGCAGAAGTAGACGACAGGCGTATGCAACAGTTGTTACGGGGTGCTCTGTCCCATGACCCAGTAGCGATGAAGATAAGAAATGCTCAACTGGGACAACCATCACCTACTTTTCTTCAGTTGATACAAGATGTTAAACAAGAGGAAGCTATAGTTAAATCCCGAGAGAGGGTGACCAAGAAAGTCAAGGTCGTACAGTCAAAGCCCGAGGCTGACCTTCCCAGCACTGAGTTAATGAAGATTGTGGAGAAACAAGGTGAGCAGATTGCTCAGTTGTTGGAGATGCAGAAGCAGATTCAAGCACAGATGCTGAAATACCACACTACCGAGCAACTGCACCCGAACATCCACCCCCGGCAAGTTCTCGAAGCTAACACTACTCGGAAACAGAACAATTGTTTCACTTGTGGAGAAGTTGGGCATCTCGCTAGACAATGTCCTCAGAGGAAGGGAGGAAGGTGGTCACCCTCACCATCCCACCGGGATAGGAAGCTTTCGGAAAACTGAAAGGGAGGACCAGGAACCCCCACACTGGCCCTCTAAAGAAAGCTGACATTAACACTGTGGGGAACTCTCACCTGGAATGGGGTCTTTTGCCCAAAGGATTGCTGGGACCCTCTCCTCACGTGCCGGCATGTCTAAATGGGAGACCTTGTATGGCCTTGCTAGATAGTGGTTCACAGGTGTCCATTGTGTTTGAGAAGTGGTACCGAGATAATCTATCTGACTTGCCCATAAAGCCATTGTGTGGACTGACCATCTGGGGTCTGAGTGACAAGAATTATCCCTACCTTGGGTACATCACTGTACCTTTGAAGTTCCCACGGGAAGTAGCTGGAATAGAAGAAGAGGTGAACGTGCTTGCACTTGTCTGTCCTGAGGCCGAAGGAGAACCTCGAGATGTCTCAGTGATTATTGGAACTAACTCCCATTTGTTCGAGATACTGGCCAACTGGTGCCAAGAGGTGGGAGGAGCAAGTTATAGTAAAACACTTAAGATTCATCCTATGTGCCTTGCTGCTTATAAGAAGAAAGAGGAAAAAAAATCTCAGAAAGAAACCACATTACAAATAGGAAGTTTTGATCAATGCTTTAATGGTAGTGATGCTAGTCAAGAAGACCGACACTGGCTAGTTATGCAAATGCTATAAAGAGAGGCTGCCTTCTCTTCGGGGGACTGGGATTTAGGTCTAGCGACAGGAGTGGAGCACCACATAAGGCTAACGGACGACAGACCTTTCCGAGAACGGTCAAGACGCCTAGCCCCTGCTGATTTGGATGATATTCGGGAACATTTAAGGGAGATGCTAGAGAATGATGTGATTGAGAGATCTGAGAGTCCCTATGCTTCTCCTATTGTGGTGGCTAGAAAGAAGACGGGAAAAATACGGATGTGCGTGGACTACCGGACATTAAACAAGCGCACGATTCCTGATCAGTACACTGTCCCTAGGATAGACGAAGCCCTTGATTGTCTTCAGGGAAGCAAGTGGTTTTCTGTGCTAGATCTACGCAGCGGGTACTATCAGATATTGATGAGTCAGAAGGATGCTGAGAAAACCGCCTTCATCTGCCCGGTTGGATTCTTTCAGTTCAAAAGATTGCCACAAGGATTATCAGGGGCTCCAGCCACTTTCCAACGATGCATGGATGATGTTGTGGGTGACATGAATTTCAGGGAAGTGCTGGTATACTTGGATGATTTGATAGTATTTGGCCAAACATTGAATGAGCACAACGAAAGACTCCTCAAGGTATTGGATCAAAGCGAACTGTTCCTCACTGCTGTACAGAAACTGGTAGACCAGTTAGGAAAGTCACAGCATGAAGGGGGCTACAGAAGGCTCCGGCTCTTCTCAAGAATAAAAGCAGTCCCTACTGGGGAAGAAACTTACGAGGCATGGAAAGAGATGGCTTCCCAATACCTGGAGGAATGGCATTGCTCCGAACCCTATAAGAGACAGCGGATCGTTGAAAGTCTGCGAGGTCCCGCTGGAGAACTAATCCAAGCTGTACGGAGAAGTGACCCCCAAGCCACTGCACGACACTACTTAGCGACTCTAGATCAGGAATATGGAATGGCAGAGGATGCAACAGATCTGCTCTATCAGCTACGCCACACCTATCAGGAGTCAGGGGAGACATTGTCCAATTATATCTATCGGCTGGACAAGCTGATCCACCTTATTGTGTCAAAGAAAGGAATACCCCTAGCAGAAGTAGACGACAGGCGTATGCAACAGTTGTTACGGGGTGCTCTGTCCCATGACCCAGTAGCGATGAAGATAAGAAATGCTCAACTGGGACAACCATCACCTACTTTTCTTCAGTTGATACAAGATGTTAAACAAGAGGAAGCTATAGTTAAATCCCGAGAGAGGGTGACCAAGAAAGTCAAGGTCGTACAGTCAAAGCCCGAGGCTGACCTTCCCAGCACTGAGTTAATGAAGATTGTGGAGAAACAAGGTGAGCAGATTGCTCAGTTGTTGGAGATGCAGAAGCAGATTCAAGCACAGATGCTGAAATACCACACTACCGAGCAACTGCACCCGAACATCCACCCCCGGCAAGTTCTCGAAGCTAACACTACTCAGAAACAGAACAATTGTTTCACTTGTGGAGAAGTTGGGCATCTCGCTAGACAATGTCCTCAGAGGAAGGGAGGAAGGTGGTCACCCTCACCATCCCACCGGGATAGGAAGCTTTCGGAAAACTGAAAGGGAGGACCAGGAACCCCCACACTGGCCCTCTAAAGAAAGCTGACATTAACACTGTGGGGAACTCTCACCTGGAATGGGGTCTTTTGCCCAAAGGATTGCTGGGACCCTCTCCTCACGTGCCGGCATGTCTAAATGGGAGACCTTGTATGGCCTTGCTAGATAGTGGTTCACAGGTGTCCATTGTGTTTGAGAAGTGGTACCGAGATAATCTATCTGACTTGCCCATAAAGCCATTGTGTGGACTGACCATCTGGGGTCTGAGTGACAAGAATTATCCCTACCTTGGGTACATCACTGTACCTTTGAAGTTCCCACGGGAAGTAGCTGGAATAGAAGAAGAGGTGAACGTGCTTGCACTTGTCTGTCCTGAGGCCGAAGGAGAACCTCGAGATGTCTCAGTGATTATTGGAACTAACTCCCATTTGTTCGAGATACTGGCCAACTGGTGCCAAGAGGTGGGAGGAGCAAGTTATAGTAAAACACTTAAGATTCATCCTATGTGCCTTGCTGCTTATAAGAAGAAAGAGGAAAAAAAATCTCAGAAAGAAACCACATTACAAATAGGAAGTTTTGATCAATGCTTTAATGGTAGTGATGCTAGTCAAGAAGACCGACACTGGCTAGTTATGCAAATGCTACAAAGAGAGGCTGCCTTCTCTTCGGGGGACTGGGATTTAGGTCTAGCGACAGGAGTGGAGCACCACATAAGGCTAACGGACGACAGACCTTTCCGAGAACGGTCAAGACGCCTAGCCCCTGCTGATTTGGATGATATTCGGGAACATTTAAGGGAGATGCTAGAGAATGATGTGATTGAGAGATCTGAGAGTCCCTATGCTTCTCCTATTGTGGTGGCTAGAAAGAAGACGGGAAAAATACGGATGTGCGTGGACTACCGGACATTAAACAAGCGCACGATTCCTGATCAGTACACTGTCCCTAGGATAGACGAAGCCCTTGATTGTCTTCAGGGAAGCAAGTGGTTTTCTGTGCTAGATCTACGCAGCGGGTACTATCAGATATTGATGAGTCAGAAGGATGCTGAGAAAACCGCCTTCATCTGCCCGGTTGGATTCTTTCAGTTCAAAAGATTGCCACAAGGATTATCAGGGGCTCCAGCCACTTTCCAACGATGCATGGATGATGTTGTGGGTGACATGAATTTCAGGGAAGTGCTGGTATACTTGGATGATTTGATAGTATTTGGCCAAACATTGAATGAGCACAACGAAAGACTCCTCAAGGTATTGGATCGATTGATAAAGAAAGGGTTGAAGTTGTCCCTTGACAAGTGTAGCTTCTGTAAAACCCAGGTCAAGTATGTGGGATATGTTGTGGATCGGGAAGGAATTTCTACAGATTCAGCGAAGATAGAAGCGGTGAAAGAATGGCCTCGACCAACAATACTGAAGGAATTAAGGTCTTTTTTGGGGTTCTGTGGCTATTACAGAAGGTTTGTCCCAAACTACAGTAAACTTGTCAAGCCTCTTACAGATCTAACTCGAGGTTATCCTGCTCCAAGAGGTTCCCATCGGAAAGAGAAACCATTGTTCCGGGTAAATGATGCGTTCGGGGAAAGGTGGAGTGAGGCTTGCGAACAAGCTTTTGAAGGATTGAAAACCTGCCTGATTCAAGCGCCTGTTCTGGCATATGCCGATCCAGAGTTACCATACATTCTGCATGTAGATGCCTCCTTTGAGGGACTTGGGGGAGTGCTATACCAAGTGCAAGAAGGAAGGTTAAGACCAGTCTATTACATCAGTCGAGGTCTCTCACCCAGTGAACGGAACTACCCGGTGCATAAGTTGGAGTTCCTGGCCCTTAAGTGGGCAGTTGTTGACAAACTTCACGACTACTTGTATGGAGTACCATTCGAAGTGCATACAGACAACAATCCCCTCACATATGTGCAGACCACAGCAAAGCTAGATGCAACTGGGCACAGATGGTTGGCGGCGCTGGCCATTTACAATTTCACAATAAAGTACAGGCCTGGGAGAAGAAATGTAGATGCCGATGCTTTGTCAAGATTACCGGGAAGGTTTGTGGAATCTCAGGAAGAAGAATGGATAGAGTTGCCAGCTCCAGAGGTGAAGGGGATGTGTCACGAGGGACGTGTGGTCGTGCCTCCAGTCAAAGAATGCTTAACAGCTCTAGGGGCAACGACAGATGCACTACCAAGACAATATTGCTGGCTGAGTCAAATGGAGCTCAGTGATCTTCAGAAGTTGAGTTCAAGCCAAGTCAAAGAAGATCAGCAGAATGACTCCTCTATAGCAGCAGTTAGGTGGTCTGTTAAACACAGACAAAGAATCCACCCGAGTAGTTTGAAAACGGAGGAAGCTATTTTGCTAAGCAGACAGAGAGAGTCATTGGTGGTGAAGCAGGGGCTACTGTATAGAGAAACCAGCCGCAAAGATGGCAGAGAGAGGAAACAGCTAGTATTGCCAAAGAAGCACCGTCCCATGGTTCTCCGTGCGTTGCATGATAAACACGGCCACCTGGGAATAGAGAAGACCATGAGTTTAATTTCAGATAGATTCTACTGGCCGAAAATGGAGATAGACATTGAGAGTTATTGTAAATCTTGTGGGACATGCATACTTCGAAAATCCCTCCCAGAAAAGGCTGCCCCCTTAAAGAATATATCCAGCAATGGGCCTTTAGAGTTAGTCTGTATTGACTTTCTATCAGTGGAACCGGATGAAAGCAACAAGTGTAACATTCTAGTGGTGACAGATCATTACACCCGTTATGCTCAAGCCTACCAGACAAAAGACCAGAGAGCTGTGACCGTGGCAAAAATCCTATGGGAAAAGTTCTTTGTCCACTATGGACTGCCTGCCCGCATTCATTCAGATCAGGGTCGGGATTTTGAGAGCAAGCTAATAAAAGAACTGTGCGAGGTCTGCGGGATAAAGAAGTCCAGGACTACTCCTTTCCATCCCCAAGGAGATCCGCAGCCGGAGAGATTTAATCGGACCCTTCTCAGCATGATGGGCACTTTGGACACTAAAAAAAAGGCACATTGGAGTAGGCACATCAGCCATTTGGTCCACGCCTACAATTGCACGAAAAACGAGTCCACGGGGTACTCCCCATATCTCTTAATGTTTGGAAGGGAGGCTAGATTACCAATCGATATCTGTTTTGGAATGGACACTGCTGATCCCCAAGAAAAGCCCCATTTGAAATATGTGGAGCAGCTGAAACAAGAACTAAAGGAGGCCTACAGACTAGCGGAAGCAGCTGCATCAAAAGCTGGACAACGAAACAAGGGTCGTTATGATCTACAGGTCAAGGAGCATATTCTGGAGCCAGGTGACAGGGTTTTACTTAGACACTTGGGCCTCCCGGGGAAACACAAGTTAGCCAATCGTTGGCGAAAGGATCCTCATGTTGTGGTTGCAAAATTGCCAGACATCCCAGCCTATCGAATTAGGCCAGAGGGGCTAACAGGCCCTATAAAGACATACCATCGACAACATTTGCTTCCCATCAGAGATGGTGTCCGGTTTTGGGAGGAGCCTGAAACAGATGAGCCAAAAGTGTCCACACCCAGAAGATCACGGCAAATCAGAGAACCGACCACAGAAGAAGATGATGGAGATGTTTGGGGGTATGATGCTCCAGGTAAATTGGGAGAAATAGATTGGAGACAAGATATCAGAAGGCTCACTAGGTCTACCGAGGGGGCCGCTGTAAGACCTCCACAAGTAGAAGAAAGGAGAACTATGCCTGCCATTTCAGATGAAAGTGTCAACCCAAGAGTAGCTGGACGGTTGGATTCTCAGTGTTCAGTAGAGGAAGGCTCTAACCAGGAAGTTGACATGGATGGGGACGTCGTTGATCCAGATGGAGGATGCACTGAACGCCCCAACAGGGTGTTGGGGGGAGAGGAAGGGAACCCACCAGTCCAGGGTCGGCCTAAAAGGACCCCTAGAGCCCCAATGATGTTGACTTATGATACTCTAGGTCATATGACTGAGATTCCTAAGGTGATTCATCTTAGCTGGGTCTATCAGTGGCCATATCTGACTCCCATATCTGTTATGCCAGGGCCTGTTGTGTATGGATGTGAAAGTGTATTTAGACAGGATGTCTTAACCCCTTTAAATTTGCAGGATGTGGGACAAGCCTCATCATTTGTTCATTGTGGACTTGCCCCACAGGGGGAGTGTGTAACCCCTGGGGATGCTGCAGTTGGACTTGAGCACCCAGGGGCTAATAATCACAATTGCATCAGTAAGAAAAGAGATGCATATAGCTATTTACCAGTCAAGGAGAAGGAACTACATCTCCCAGAAAGCTGTTATGAAGAGGGGGCGGAGCCTAAGAAGACTGAGAAACCAGAGGGCGGAGAGAGAGAGGGAGAGAGGAGCATCCTGGGAGAGACTGAGCTGTGTGACGAGTTCAGATAGGTGACCCTAGGCAGAAGGGCACTGGATGAGTGATCTGAGCAGAGAGAGCAGTCTGCAGAGATATCAAAGCTCGGTGCAGTTCTGAACAGAACCTGCTGGAAGCCACAGTTTGAAGCTGTAGGAGGAGGTTTGCATGCATCTCTGAAGAAGGACATTTTACAAGTCAGCCATTTTGGAGATAATCAACTTCAGACCTGTGACACACTGGTGCAGATAAGTTACTGGTTATTTTTATCTATCTGTTGTTGTTCAAGTGGGGTTTGGACTATATCTGGCCACAAGGGCTGAAGAGTTAGGGATAGATGGGTGGGCAGGTAAATATGCACCAAGTGTGTGTCTAATCAGCACTTGTGGAACTACAAGTCCCAGGATACAAATTAGAAAGGATTTTACAGTTGTTGCTAGAGGAGGGTCTGCATACTGTGACTGCTGTACCTCACTGCAAGTGATTTAAAGATCTCTAAAATCTGCAAACTGGACACATGATGTTTCCATGCCATGCTGCATACATACAGAAGGGCCCCAACTTGCAGTGCACTGCTCTATTTGTGTGGTGTGTTTGAATACTGCTGTGTGTGTTTGGCAGTACATTGTAGGGCTATAAGGGAAAATATATAAATTCACCCTGCAAGATATTCACAGTATCAGGAGCAAGTAAGATATCTGATATATTTTTTCATGTGTATAAAGCTGTGACAGTTAATGGTTATATTGTTATATATTATATTATATTGTATGCTGTTATTGATTTATTGCGAGTTTTTGTGTTAACTTGGTGTGCATAGTAAGAAGTGGTGCGCCACTTTCATCCACACTTGTTTTATTACTGTATTGTATTGTTTGCACTATTATTTCAAATTATACCAAAGTATATTTTTCTATAAAATTACAAAGCTGCATTTAGGATTTCCATTTAAATAAATGTGCCTGGCTGGCTTTTGCAGCACACATTTTGTCACAGAGTGTTAATACTGGGCAGGGGGTTTCCCGAATCTCCCCCTGGTGTATCTTTTGAACACCCCCCAGAAGAGAAAGCAGAGATTCGGGTGGAGGCACTGAAAACCAAGTACCAAGGTGAGAAGCATCTGCGTGGTTCAATATATATATATACCCTCACAACGCTTAATACACAAGGGGGTGTTACATTTATATATGTGCACATGTATGGGTAAGAGTGGGGCAGTGTCATTCCATTCAAAATTGAAGCTATAACTACAATATGCTGTAGGAATGTCAACTTTAAAAGTTCCAGTCTGTTTTCTAAAATTCTCCCTCAATCCCTGCATCCCTCATTCCCCCTTAAGATGGAAACTGTGCACTAAGAGGCACTATTCAGATACACTATACTAGAGCATGTATCTAACCACTGACTGAAGATAGGGGAGTCCCCCATTTACAAACACCCCCCCTTGAGTCTATTAAACAATAATTTACAAAAAAAAAAAGCCCACAGAAGTGGGCGTAGCCTTTAAATATGTTGTAATGGATCATTATTTGCTTATTGAAATCTCTCAAATGCTTTTTCCAAACTCAGTTTCTTTCCAAAATCTTATATGACTATGTGGGTCCGTTACAAGCACATGTGGAATTTTTTCTACTTGATGATGCAATGACAATGACTATAATTGTTTGTTTCAGTGTATGAAAAGAAGCAGGTATATATTGCACTAAAACACACAAAAGTAAATATTTGATATTTCATCAACCGTCAAGGTAAAACGTTGCATTTAGGTACAAAGAAAACAATGCACTTTTTTAGACTGTTACTATGGCATTTATATCATCCATTATCACATGTCAGCTGTCATTATGGAGCATTAGTATTTGTGTATCCATACAACAGTATGATATTATTCTAATATTCACATTTGTACAAAGGAAACTATGATTTACTTCTGTAAATGCAATGGATAATTTATGAACTCTGAAACATCAGTCACAGAATAGTTTTATTATTCCAAATTTATAATGTTAAGTTTTC
Source organism: Mixophyes fleayi (assembly GCF_038048845.1). NCBI lineage: Eukaryota > Metazoa > Chordata > Amphibia > Anura > Limnodynastidae > Mixophyes > Mixophyes fleayi. The sequence goes on along the minus strand of NC_134409.1, from coordinate 23,309,128 downwards.
CTCACAACAGAGAGATAAAAGCATGTTATTATTTTGTACTGAACTCAGTGGAAGTAATTTTGTTTCATTATACATAGAACAAATCAGCCACAATATCGTTATATAGACAGGAGTTTGGGTTTACTTTACCAGCATCTCAATTATCTTATTGATGTCAATTTAACATGAAAGCAGTTGAGATCGGAGACTGATAATAGCTCAGCAGCTATTAGTATGGTGAAGAGAGGAATTTGTGTTTGAAAACTAAAGCCAGTTTTGTAAAATTAGAGGAAGGTGTTTAAAGTTTAAGGGCTAGATTTACTAAGCTGCGGGTTTGAAAAAGTGGGGATGTTGCCTATAGCAGCCAATCAGATTCTAGCTGTCATTTTGTAGAAGGTACTAAATAAATGAAAGCTAGAATCTGATTTGTTGCTATAGGCAACATCCCCACTTTTTCAAACCCGCAGCTTAGTAAATCTAGCCCTAAGTCTGTTCCTTGGAGAAAGATGACTAGTAATTGATTCCCTTGCATTTTTGCTGTTAAGACATATACCTAACACATCTGCTTTTCTTTACATTAAACTCTGACAATAAATTAAGATTTCTTGATGCATGGTGTTGCACAGAATGGCCAAATTGCACAGTGTGTGGGAAACATGAAAACACCAAATCACACTTTATGATAAAGCCAATGTTATCCCAAAAGGAAATTATTGGTGGCTTAGTGGTTAGTACTTCTCCCTCACAGCACTGGGGTCATCAGCTCAATTCCCAACCATGGCCTTATGTATGTTCTCCCCGTGTTTGCGTGAGTTTCCTCCGGATGCTCCGGTTTCCTCCCACAACCCAAAAACATACTAGTAGGTTAATTGTCTGCTATCAAATTGACCCTAGTGTGTCTGTGTGTATGTCAGGGAATTTAGACTGTAAGCTCTATTGGGGCAGAGACTGATGCGAGTGAGTTCTCTGTACAGCGCTGCAGAATTAGTAGCGCTATATAAATGATGATGATGAAGGCTATTTAGTTTATCTTGACTTATTATACTTTATCTCCATCTCCGAATGTAGCTTAGCAAATTGTTTTTTTTAATGTATTCTTTATTTATTGCAAACAACAAATAATATAACAAATAAACAATTAAATGAAACAGATATATGTCAATATTATTTGAGTAATTATGTGAATGTCATGGTAAGAAAAAGGGGATTTTGCAAATATTATATAAGGGGAGGAGGGATATAGGGGAGGCGGGATAACAAATGGTGTGGTAAATTGTGAAGGAGACGAGTGAGGCAGACCAAATCAAAAAAGGAATGGGTGGATAATAAAGTGGGATAAGAGAGACATCTGGATTTAGGATGTAAGAGCCTGGATGTGAGGTGGAAGGATGTGCATATAATGGATCTAGTGAAACCTTACTTCCTAGTATGTTGGATGAGAGCTGATAGACCCCCCGACAGAAGTGAACAATCCGTGGGCAGTCCCACCAAATATAAAATAGAGTACCTATTGCAGAGTGACATCTCCAACAAGTGGAAGGAGTATGTGGAGATAACTTATGAAGCAGACTCAGGCATCTATAGCACCTAGTCTAGAGTTTATATTGTATCTCTGTAACAGAAAGGCTAGTAGAGCAGGTATGTATCAGTGTAAAGATCTTTAGCCACTGTGCTGCATCTAGGGTTACATTAGCGTCTCTCTGCCAGGCCTGGGTATATGTGGGTAATGAGGGGTGGGAGCTCTCAAGAATGATCTGGTAAATTTCTGAAATACTATGCTTAGGAGATTGATTGCTAATAGATCTTTAAAGGGGGAGGTTTGGCTATAAAGATTATGAGCCCTTTCAAGCTCCCACAAAAAGTACTTTATTTGAGGGTAGAGAGAGTCTTGTAACACTGGGAAGGGGGCATTGAGTCAGCTGTCTGATAGTAAGCGGGTGTTTGATGCACCATGCCTTCAATGCTTGTGAATGCACGCCCGGAGGGAACCCAGTGTTATGTGTAATTGACGTTAGTGAGGAAACAATGGAAGATATATGTTTATGCATCCTATGGTTTTTCCACATCCTTAGAGTTGGTTTTATCGTTGGGTGAGAACAGGCGCGGGCTGGTAGGCTTCAGCATGGGGGGCGCACAGGCGGCCGCATCACATGATACGCAATACGGCCGCTGGTAATATTAAGCTATTATTGCATCCACGGAGGGACGGGGGACGGGGGGAGGCGGCCGGCCCGAACAGCCGTTAAACTGAGAGTCCCGGGGGCCCGCTGCCCCCCTGCCCATCGGTCCAGCCCGCCCCTGGGTGAGAATTCAGTAAGATAGTCTGTACATTAGGGATTACATCAAGTCAGATGGACTTAGCTTGGCTCTCAATAGCTACGCACTGTGTTGTCTTAGAGTTGCAGGTCCAATCCATAATTTCGTTTAGTATGCGGCCCCCCTCCCCCCACCCGTAAAGGAGGTCATGCTTGAAAAGAGCCAATTTTCCTACCCAAACAAAGTCCTGATGATTTCTGCAAGTCCAAAAAAAACAGTTTGGGATTTCCATTGCACTCACAGAGCATTGGCTAGTAGTCTTCCTGGTAGTATCTATTCTGACAACGAAGATAGGACAGCTTAATATTGTCATCAAAAGTTTATTTATGGCGAGCCTACCTTCCACTAAATCGAGGTGGGTTTGTTGTGACAAATCCTTTTTGTGGTAGGCTTCAAGAATTTTGATATTATGGAGCAGAGATTTAATTCTCGCAGATTTTTTTTTTTTTTTTTAAAGAATGAACCCAGCTGGATATATTTCCCTCTAATGACCCACTTGTGCCCCTCCCAAATTATGACTTTGGGGGTGTCTGTGTTGTCATTGTGGGACTCCTAGAAAGGGATCTAGGAGTCACTATTTCAGATGACTTAAAGGCAGGTAAGCAATGTAACAAAGCAATTGCAAAGACAAGTCAGATGCTTGGTTGCATAGGGAGAGGAGTCAGTAGCAGAAAGAAAGAAGTAATAATGACATTGTATAGGTCATTGGTACGGCCTCATCTAGAATACTGTGTTCAATTCTGGAGGCCATATCTCCAGAAGGATATAAATACATTACAGACTGCACAAAGAAGGGCAACTAAAATGGTGCATGACCTAAGGCAGACAACTTACCCGGAAAGGGGGACAGGACATAATAGAAACTTTCAAATCTATCAAGGGTTTGACCAAGGTACAAGAGGTAAACGATCTTCAAAGGAAGAGAAGTATTAGAACACGAGGACATTCTCTGACACTGGAGGGAGGTGGGTTCAGAGGAAATTTGAGGAAAAATGACTTCACATAAAGGGTAGTGGATAAGTGGAATAGCCTCCCATCAGAGGTGGTAGAGGCTAATACAGTAGAGCAATTTAAACAGGCTTGGGATAGACATAAGGGTATCCTTACAAAGAATAAATAATCAAATAATATTTGAGGTTACCATAGGTTAAAAATTAGGCAGACTAGATGGGCCAAGCGGTTCTTATCTGCCATCAAATTCTAGGTTTCCATGTTTCTATGTAGTCATCAATGGCATTTTCTAATTGGGATTTGCAATATACATCTGGCAGTATTTAAAATGTCAACATCCGATCCTGATTGCATAGGCTACTGCTGCTCAAATACCTAAAGAACATTTATCCATATTACTATGTCACCCTGTTAGAGCTGTTGGTAAATCCTCTGATAAACTTATTCGCCATATGCACAACTTGGCTAAACTCCAGGTAGCCAGCGATTGGATGAAAGCCTTGCAGCCTTCTAGAAATGCTGTTATTAACAGAATCTGGCATACTGACTCTATGGTATATATCACAAGTCTCCTCCAAGATACTATCTTTACTTTTCATAAAGTGTGGGACCCCTGGTATTTATACAATAGCAGTAGTCGACCCAGCACCAGATAACGCCTTTATTTTTCCTCTGGTTCCTATGTGTGGTCCTCTTTGATGATCTTCTGTGCTAAACCGTGCTATGGTCCCAGTGTTGCTCTGTTTTCTCTCCTTTTCCTACCCCTTCCTCTCCCTAATGCCTCCATAATACTCCCCACCTTTTTGGCAGGGGTGTGTCTTCCTGGCTCTAGCTTACAGTCCACTCCCTTCCTTGGTCCAATACCTCACCTTCCACCCCATTAAAAAAACCTCAAAAATCCGGCAGCCTTTTTTATTTTTCATTTGTTCCCAGCACTACACAGTCTCATTATCTCTGATTTTTCCAGATTACCGTCTTACAATAGTACTGAGTCAGAGGCATTCTTTAGAGCTTGGATTTTCAATATTTTCATTTAGTATTACATGTTTTTAACACCTTGTATTTTTTTTCATTCTTTCATATATATTTAACGGATTGTGTATTATTCTGCTGTTATAAACAAAAAGTTTAAAAATAAAACAAAAATTTCAACATCTACTGTAAGATGCCACCTCCATGTCCAGAAGCTGTTTGGAAGAGTTCCCCAAAAGAAGCCTTTCCTAACAGCAAGACGCAAAATGCAGCATCTGAACATTGCAAAATGTCATTGGAACTACAAGTCACACTAGAAGATCATTTGTTGTATATGAGGCATCTCATGGTTATTACCCTAACTTATATAGTATTTGCAACCCTAGCATTCACTATACTATGATGATAATACTTTATATCCCTTATATGTACTGTATATATGTAAATTAAACAGGTTCTGTGGCTAGTTTAAACCAGGCAAGATGCAGACTGGTTCCAATCAAGCACAGTGCATGTATAATTCATGCGCGTTAGTAATTAAGGGAATTAGTTGTCACCATGGCTGAACACAGGTTTCCTGCCCCTGAAGAGGTTCAGAGTATGGCATTGTCCCCAACGGTCTCACTTGTACGGGCCGTGAAACACTAATGATGCATATTATCTGAAAAAGTACTTTCATTTCAAATTAACACTTAACCTTTACATTAGGTTCTCCTAAAGGCTTTTACACGGAGGGAATAATTAAGAGGAGGAAGCACTTCTAAATATTAACTACTGTTTATATAATTTGAATTGCTAAGTGTAAATGGGACTTTTAATCAGTGGATTATAGAGCATTTTAAACATGTTTATTTCACATCTTCCAAACACATAGTAAAAGTAAAATCAGTTCTCGCATAAGGTCTTGAGTCATTAAAGCACGCTTGCTGAGCGCAAGTCAACATGGAACGGATCTAAAGATAGCGGTAGGTTTAATCTGCTCTACTAGACTAGACACTGCAGGATATGTACAATATCAATGTGGAATATAAAATCTCAAAAGTATGTACAAAAAAATAAAATAAATAGGCAATGAATGTTACCTATAGGGCCTTCATTAGCGATCAGATCTTATTTTTCCTCAACTTAAGTTGCGATGAGTATTTTAAGAAGAAACTGGTAAGATAAGAAATTCGCAATTCAGTAACGAACGCAAAGTTGCAAAACACACCCACCTTCAGTCCTTTACGTAACGGAATATAAGATGCAACAGATCTTAAGCAGTTTAGTCCATGTTAAGATCCGCTTCTCATTTAAGAAAGTGTTATGTAACAGCAAATGTGGGATGTGCAAAGGTTTTGTTTACAAATGTTAAAACACAATCGGAGTGTATTATGTAGGAAATTGTAATCTAATTATTTATTTAAACACTTCCATGTTTAGAGACCCTGGGAAAAATTACTTTGCAGTGTTTTGTAATCAGCTAAATCAACACACCTTCTTATGCACCTACATGAAAGATCATGTAATGTGTTTACTTTGAACTAAGAATGTGGATGCAAATTTATTGCATAATAAATCGCTAACTTAAACAAATGCATACAATAAACTTTTGCGTATTATAAAAAATGTAATATTTTTATTTTACAAAATGCATAGCGTACTCTTCCATAATAGAGTACATACAACTTCAATACAGATAAAGGTCATGAGCCAGGAATCGAACTCATGACTGCATTGTTGGAAGGTGGATTTGTTAACCACTAAGGCAACGTTTATTTGGAAAGATAATTAAATTCTAGAGACTAGAGTGGGAAGCAGATTCGGGAAGCAATTTTACACACAGAACATAACCACCCAGCGAGGGCAGAAAGAACTGATGTTGCCAGAGCAAGACAGAACATCAGGGAACGGGCCCAGAACACGTTGGAGACCCCAGGACAGATCATTTAAAGTGCCACAACTGAAATGTCATCAACCAGCACAGTTTATCTGCCAAATTGAGCTGCTCTCAGGCAATCGGTGAAGAGGGTGAGACTCACTGATATGCCAGCACAGCCCATGTCCAACAACGAGATCAATGTCCCTGAATATTTAAAAGAAATGAATGAGAAATTTCTGGGAAAGGACAGCACTATTGGAACTGAACAAATTTTACTTTTTGCTACTCGGGACAATTTACAGAAACTACAGGAAGCATCATATTGGGTGGTTGATGGCACCTTCAAAACCTGCCCAACAATATTTCGTCAGATCTACACCATACATGCTATGGTGGGTACAGATGAAGACAACCAATGTTTTGTGCCCCAAGTTTATGGATTACTTTAGAGTAAAAGCCAGAAGTGCTATGAAAAGTTTTTACAAGACCTCCAGGAGTATGCCACGGAATTTTGAAATCGACCTGGCATCGCAATATATCCTGACAGATTTTGAGGTTGCTGCTATCAATGCCACCCAGCGAGAATTTGGAAACTGCTTGCTTGTTTCATTTGGGTCAGAGCATTCACAGAACCAATCAGACAGCAGGATTATCTCAGCTGTACGGCACAGACACCGGTTTTGCACTCCTAATGAGGCATTTACAGCCTAGTGAACAAGATCCCGGCTGCTTTTGAAGAACTAAAAAAACATTTGCCAGACAATGCAGAAGCAATGGTGAAATATTTTGAGGAAAACTATGTGCTGAGAAGATGTTGCGTAAGAACGCGGAGCCAATCTATAAGAACAGCACTATTGTTTCCCCCAAGTAATTGGTCGGTGCATGAAAATAACAGTTTGGGCATCCCAAGAACAAATAATAAATTGGAAGGTTGGCACCGGCGGTAGGCTAGTATATTGGGCGAGAAGAAGTTAGGTGTCTACAACCTGATCATCTACTTCATCAAAGAACAGAACATGACCAAAGCCCAAATAGAGAAGGTAATGGCAAACACTAGAAGGACTCCACCATGAAGGGCAGCACAGTGGCCTAGTGGCTAGCACTTCTGCCTCACAGCACTGGGGTCATGAGTTCGATTCCCGACCATGGCCTTACCTGTGTGGAGTTTGTATGTTCTCCCTGTGTTTGCGTGGGTTTCCTCCAGGTGCTCCAGTTTCCTCCCACACTCCAAAAAACATACTGGTAGGTTAATTGGCTGCTATCAAAATTGACCCTAGTCCCTCTTTGTTTGTCTGTCTGTCTGTGTGTGAGTGTGTGTCTATATTAGGGACTTTAGACTGTAAGCTCCAATGGGGCAGGGACTGATGTGAATGAGTTCTCTGTACAGCGCTGCAGAATTAGTGGCGCTATATAAAATTGATGATGATGATGATGAAGGGGACAGAAAGCAAGGGAAACTGATTTATAAACCTGCATCAGCCAAACACAAACTGTGGACCTGATGACCTTTTTAAGAGAGATAACTTCTAAATTAGTTGCACCTGATTGTCATTGTCAACTGAAGTGTTCGCGGCCAAAAACTTCCCGGTGAGTGTGTACTAAGCAAGACTGTCTGCGCATTGCCAATGCTATCCACTGTTCAACCATGTTAAACAAAAAAATATTTTTTAAAGGTGCTGTCTTCGATTTAACAAAGTAAGAGTGTGTTGGTGTCTGTCTGTAAATGAGTGTGTGAAGCTCCCTTCCTGTGAATTGCCGGTAAGTATGCACTTTGAGCAATGTCTGGCCATGGGCAATGTTGACTGCAACGCCACCGCATTATCATCATCATCATTTTTTTATATAGCGCCACTAATTATGCTGCGCTATACAGAGAAAGCACTCACATCTGTCCCTACCCCATTGGAGCTTACAGTCTAACTTCCCTAATATAGACACACACTTACACACAGACACAGACAGGGAGACAGACAGAGAGGGAGAGACTAGGGTCAATTTTGATAGCAGCCAATTAACCTACCAGTATGTTTTTGGAGTGTGGGAGGAAACCGGAGCACCAGGAGGAAACCCACGTAAACACAGGGAGAACATACAAACTACACACAGATAAGTCCATGGTCGGGAATCAAACTCATGACCCCAGCGCTGTGTGGCAGAAGTGCTAACCACTAAGCCACTGTATCAAAATTACTTATTCAATAAACTTTGACTTTAACTGTATCAACATTTTTTAAAAATAGGAAAAATAAGGACATGTTCTATGCAATGAAGAGGAGGGAGCATAAAAAGAATGACCTGAGGCCAATGAGAATTTGAACAATTGAATGGATCTATAAAATACCGTGGATGGCAAGTATTTTGAGCGTTTTACTGAGGCTATTTCTATGCAAAGTTCTATGTTCTGACTATAGTGGAGAAAATAAGACACAAAGGAAGAAGTTTTTTTAACAATTTCATAGAAAGGTTACTGAATACACATGGAGAAGAATATTACCATTAAATTCATTAGGACCATGGTGAGTTTATGTATTAGATTTGCAATGACAATCACTTTGGGGGCCTCACGATGGAATGGAGGCGCCCTTAGCCCAGGGGCCTCCATTCCCTTAATCCGGACCTGGATGGCATAGGACTTTCCATTTAAAAATAAAATAAATGTATGTGTATCTTTTTTTATTTTATTTTATTATTAACAGCAAGTAATACCAACAAGGGTCATTGAATATGTTAAATATAATTGAGAAGATATACAAGGAAGGAGCATAAACAGGATACACATAATATATGATGCTAAGATAAACTCAACAACAGTATAAAACTCTGGTGAGTGCTGGATGTTCCTGGCATAGTATTATAGTGTTTATCTTTTAAAAGCTATGGTAAGGAAATGTCATAAAAGGTTCATGTTGCAATTAAAAATTCGGGATTAAGTGATTTGATTGAACGTGCGAATTACATTACTAGTGAGGTTTTGAATAATGTTAATATTAAGAATATTTACAATATTTAGAATATATTTACTTACATATAATAACACTTTGCTTTTTTGTATTCTCAACACAGTGAAAAAGAAGCATGGCAAAGAATAATCAATGGATTTGATGTTTTCATGCATAAATTGTACATTTAGTGATTAAAAGCAAGCATTTTTAAAAAAAATTTATTCATGAAAATATTTATTGTTCATAAATTCATACATATACTATAAAATGGGCCTGTGCAATGCTTACATTATATATATATATATATATATATATATATATATATATATATATATATATATATATATGTTACGAGCCGCGGCGGTGCCCAGCCGCCGCGACTCACTCACCTGCGTCCCGGCCGTCGCTATGGCGACCGGGACGTCACTTCCGGCCCTGACCCGGCCGTTGCCGGGGCAACGAGAAGACGCTTCAGCGCTGCGTCCCGGCAATGAGAGGAAGCCGGGCGCAGCGCTCACCATGTTCTAGCCTGTGGGCTAATTAATGCAGCCTATTAATTATGCTGGGGGCTGTGTCTAATTCAGAGCTAGGCTCTGATTGGTGGCCACTGGTATTTAAGGCAATGAGGTCTGCTGCCTCATTGCCGGTTATAGCTCCTGTGTTCCAGTCTGCTAACCTGCTAGTTCCTGTCCTGTATCCTGATATCTCTATTTGACTCCCCGTGTATGACCCCTGGCTTGGATTTGGACCTTGCTCGTGTTTCCTGTGACCCTGATCTTTGGCCTGTTTACCCGTTCAGCTATTTGCCTGTGACCCCTGACCTCAGCTTGTTCATCGATACTGTTGTCTGCTGCCGGCCCTTGACCTCTGCGTGGACCTGACTCCTCTTGCCTGGGTTCTCCCCAGCTGGTACGCACTTCACGACCCTCTGTCAGTCTGCGGCCCAGTCTGTCCCCACCATCAGGGGCTCCAGTGAACACCTGACTGGCAGAGTAGATTCCGGGTTGTGTTGTGCCGGTTGGAGGGGTTCCTAACAATATATATATATATATACATGCATATGTATAATATCATACTTAGCTTAGGTGTAAAACTTGGATATGATATAAAAATAAATTAGAATAACAAGTATATATCAATATTGAACAATAAGGTTAAAGAGAACATATTTTAAAGAATGGTGGACAAAATAAAACAAACACATAACATACCTTTAATTGACAATTCTACATCATACACCCCTACAGTCAGGGCCATCTTTTCCATTGGGCACGATGGGCAGCTGCCCGGGGGCCCCATGGGCAAGGGGGCCCCATAGGCACGGCTCTTAATGAGAATAAATAATCCTGCAAAAGAAAAAAACCTGCAAAAAAAAACCTACAAGGGTCACTGAGCAAGTACATCTATCTATCTCTATCTATCTATATCTATATCTATATCTATATCTGTGTCTGTATACATCTATATATCTATATCTAGGGGCCCCGGTGCACTGCTTTGCCCGGGGGCCAATAATGTTGTTAAGATGGCCCTGCCTACAGTGTACATAAAATATTGGTTATTAACATAATTTCCTCCCAGACCAAAGATTAAGGTCTAACACAATAACACTAATACACACAACAACACAGCCTAGGTATAATTAAAATTACAGACAGAATGCTAGTAACAAACACAGGGAGAGAATAAATTACAACATACACTAATGAAAAACATGGTCAGGAACATTCTAAGTTATTAAGTTAACTTATAACAATTAGGCCACAAAGGCCATATGATGTTAATAAGAAATAAAGAAAAATTTTAACCATTAAATCAGGGCTGGATTAGCCCGGTATTTTGTAGGTATTTTTTTGCGGCGTGATTTTGGTTTTGTAGGTAATGTATGAATGTCGGCATATTATGTGTAGGCATATTTCTAGTCTGTTTTTCATCGCGTCTACAATCGAGCTGTCACAATACTGTATGTGTCGACGTTCTCGTGTGGTTTTTCTTTCATTGCAAGTTACAGTGTCAGAAATTCGTATCCCACCCTATGTATAGTAAAGGGGTCTAGTGTAAAACGGATCAAGAGCTCTTTATGTAAAATGGTGTGGAAACTTAATTCCACGGTTTCTTTAAAATACTTGGGGGTCTATTTACAAAGTATTTTGAAGATTTTCTACTGTTGCCTATGGCAAATATAGAAAGGATCACGATTTGGGTACAACATTGTTAAAACTGTTAAAATAAACTATAAAGTGTCACTTGTTTGAGCTTAAATGGCTACAATTCACAATATTTTAAACAATGTTTTAATTGGAACAGTGAACATTACATTTTTCGTGTATGAAGTTCAAGGTTTTCCAGTTGCTTTCAAGGTTCAATGTTCACTGTTACATTATAATTAAATGGTGGTAATTTGTTCTCTCTTTAACAGTGTGTACAAGAGTCATTCAGATTCAAGGTTAAATGTATCTATCTGTGATACTGCCAAATTAAAAAAAAATGGTGATATTGTCAGCTAGATTTAAAACGACAACTTAATAAAAGGCAAGTTTTGACTTTAATTAAATTGCTGTTTTGAATCTGACAAGATCATCAAAATGCGGCGATTTGCCAGAATCGCCGTTTGATACATTTACCCCTGAATCTTAATGAATCTTGTACACACTGTTAACAAATTGCCACCATTTAATTATAATTTAACTTGTTTTGTTTTTACAATCGCCTGAATTGAGTTTAAAGCTGTTTTATTGTGGAATTGCAGTCTGTGTTATCTGTTGCAGGAGAAGAATATATTGATGCTTGTTAACCTGGCCTTTCTTGTCATCCAAACAAGTCACAACAGGTTGAACTCAGCACACTGTGATTGTCTCAAGATTTATACGGAAAACGAAAAGTGTGAATTGTGTGCAAGTGTAATTTAGTTTTGATTTTTTTTCTATGCCACGAGAAAGACTGCGAATTGAGGGGCATATGATCCCCTGCCAGCTGTGAAACAGAAGACCACAGGGGTACATGTAGTTTAGTGTTCTGGCACCGCATCAACTGTCAGTACAAGACATTCTCTTCCTATACATTAACAGAGCGCACAATTTTACAGATGGCCTAGGTGCTGAAATTGAAATGATCTATTTTTACTCCCTGCCAAGCCCACCTGCAGCTCTGGATGTGTGACACAAATGCATACAAAGGAAGAATCACGCTATAAAGTGCCATTTGTACCTGTATATGTTGTCTAAAAAAAAAATCAATCATATTAACACAACTTATTGTGGCAGCAACACAAATAAATTTTACACTCAGAAATAATTTTGTATTGAATGTACCAAATTGGAGATTTTTGCAATATAAAAAATCAATTTTGTAGCTCAAAGTCCATTTGCATGTGACTATTTTTATAAGACAGGTTTGATTTTCATTCACAAAATACATATAATCAAATGTATGTAATTCAAAATAGATAAATGTACAGTATGTAGGCATGTAACAAAATAAGTTTTGTAACCACTAAACGAGTTGAGCCCAAAAAATAGCCAGTTGCAGATCAGTCTGTATACAAAATCAATACTATCCACAATGCATATATCATTACGTAATCATTTTTGTACATCACATTATTAGGTATGTCTACATAATGGATTTGGTTTACAGAATACTTAGAATATTTTGCAAAAAAAGATTTTATGCAAATAAGTTCATCTGGCCATCAGTCTGAAAGTGAAGCCTCCCGTGATTTAGTTAGTTTCTGCAATTTGTCACTCTACTACTAAATGTCTTCAAACTCCTTGCTGTATTGTTTACATACTGTATTAACTGGGAGTAATACATGTGTATAGTGCTCTACAAAGCGAGTCAGTGAGCATGTAAGCAGTAGGAAAAAAAATAAAATATATATATATATATATATATATATATATATATATATATACACACACACACATATATATAGTAAGAATGCTTTGAAAAATAGAAGGGTTAATAGTTTATTTTTGTCAATTAGTAACATGCAAAGTAAATGAACATAAGAGAAATCTAAATCAAATAAATACTTGGTGTGACCACCCTTTGCCTTCAAAACAGCATGAATGCATCAATTCTTCTAGGTACACATGCACTTAGGACCCCGGCAGGGAAGTTGTTCCAAACATCTTGGAGAACTAGCCCCACAGATCTTCTGTGGATGTAGGTTTGCTCAAATCCTTCTGCGTCTTGTAATCCCAAACAGACTCAATGATGTTGAGATCAAGGCTCTGTGGGGGCCATATCATCACTTCCAGGACTCTTTGTTGTTCTTTATGATGAAGATAATTCTTAATGACATTGGCTGTTTGTTTGGGGTCGTTGTTCTGCTGCAGAATAAATTTAGAGCCAATCAGACACCTCTCTGATGGTTTTGCATGATGGATAAGTACCTGCCTGTACTTCTCAGCATTGAGGACACCATTAATCCTGACCAAATCCCCAACTCCATTTGCTGAAATCCAGTCCCAAACTTGCAAGGAACCACCACCATGCTTCCCTGTTGCCTGCAGACACTCATTATTGTACCGCTCTCCAGCCCTTTGGCTCAGAACTTGAAAAAAAACACTGGGACCCAGGTACACCCATCTACAGTTTGGAGAAGTCTGTCCAGAAGTGGTCTTCGTGGAAGAATTGCGGCCAAAAAGTCAACCTTCCACGTAGAAGCAAGTCCAAGTGACTCAACTATGCACCAAAACATAGGAACTGGGGTGCAGAAAAATGGCAGCAGGTGCTCTGGACTGATAAATCAAAATTTTAAATATTTGGCTGTAACAGAAGGTAGTTTGCTCGCAGAAGGGCTGGAGAGCGGTACAATAATGAGTGCCTGCATGTAGCAATGAAGCTTGGTGAAGGTTCAAACTTGCAAGGAATCTTCACCATAGTTCACTATGTTTTCGTGCATAGTTGAGCCATGGAGTCGCTATTTGCTTGTCTGTGTGTGCATTTAATATTTACCACCTTTTGTAACTCCTACTAGTAAAAGATGACACTGCTCTTAATTTTAAACCTTAGGAGCCCGCCTGTCTTAAGTGCCCCGGGCTCCCCAAAGCCTTAATCTGCTTGTATCTATACATCAAAACAAACAATCTGTCCACTTACAAATGTGGTCACCCATTCATTGGAATTTCTGTCAATTCAGTTTTGGCCAGTCAGAAAATCTATTCACATCCCATATCTAATTGAAAAGCCCCATTTTAACAACAAAATTAACAGTGATCATCAGCTATCATGAATGAAAACAGAGCTGCAGAAATGAAAATCTATAGATCCATTTTTTGCTTCTGCACAAAATTCTCAATTTCACAATGAACTCTAAGGGGTGAGTTCAATTGTGAGCAAAGTCCTGGAGGAGCCTCTCTTAATGTGTGTCTGTGGTGTTACGGAGACACACATGTGACGTGCAAGAAAATATCAACAATGTTTTAGTACTGTAACATCTCAGAGTCTCATCACGTGTGGTTCTGATGGGAATTCCAACGCGTACTCTCTCCCATTGAGAGGCACATCTGTAACATATCCAGAAGCACACTGTGCAAAAGTATAAACATTGTGTCACACTCCAACCTTCTATCACATAAAAAAAATCTCAAGAAGCACACTCATACTTGCCTACTCTCCCGAAATTTCCATGAGACTCTCAGAAAAGGAGGCAACCTCCCAGACACTTGGGTTAGGTTTAAACCTAAACATGCTACTGCTCCACCACCTTTATCTTGTTTCAATAATCTTGCCCTGCGATAGGAAATCTCATGTTTGTCCTGCTCTCCAAAACCAGGCACACTGGTGTACAGTGCTTGTCTACATAGGTGAGTGTAAGTTTTACATCATTATTACATTTCAAATATAAAATCTGTACAATACACACTATTATTTTTTTCTTTTTTGGTTCCCTTCTGCATTGGTGAGCCCAATCATTAGACTTACCAGTGCGCCTATACTGTACTTTGCAAGGAACGCCAATCCCCACCCAACTCCTTGCTTTAGTCTGTGCCAAGTTCTGCTCCTTCGCCAATGCTGCCATCTTGCGCCATCAAAATATGCTCTTTGGCAGAAGTCTATGTGAACGCAGGCAAATCAAGGCAAACTGCGATAATAAAACTGGGTTTGCACTGCGCGGTGGACATTTTGCACTTCATAAAGGATCCTTATCATTTCCAGGGAAACTTCCAGGGTTTAGAGTTTTGTTCCTGGAAGTTTTTGCCCCTGAAAATGTTTAGTTTTCAAACTGCATATTAAAATTCCTCTTATTATATCTTTAAGATTAAATTATTTTGATATATTCTTATTTTCTGGCCTTTATACATAGCTATTTAAAGTACAAATGCTATTATTGCTTCAATGCCGTGTTTTAGCAGCAGCGTGTTTCTAGAAGCTATGAAAATTGCCGTATAAAATATATGCTGCATAGCTGCACTGCAACTAGTTCATATGCATGCTGCATACCCTAAGCTTTTACTTACTATGTATGTAACATGCATGTAAACTAAATACATTTCCTTATCATTTCTGCTCTGCCTGACTTCTCCCTTATTGGCTCCGTTCCATGTCACAACACATCCAATTCTGCTCTGCGAAACATGAAATACGGAACACAATATAAAGGTTCAGGCAGACTAACCGCTTCTAACGGAAGGCAGGGGATCCAGGGACAGACAGCTGGAGAGAAAGAAAGAACGATAGAGAAAGAAATAGAGAGAAAGAGAGAGCACGAGATAACGAGAGAGAGAGAAAGAAAGAAAAAAAGAGAGAAAGAGAACGAGAGAAATAGAGAGAGAGAAAGAGAGCGAGAGAGAGAGAGAGGTAAAGAGAGGGTGAGAGAGAGAGATAGAGAGAGAAAGAGAGCGAGAGAGATAGAGAGAGAGAAAGAGAGCGAGAGAGAGAGAGAGAGAGATAAAGAAAGAGAGAGGGTGAGAGAGAGAGAGAGAGACACACAGGGTTACCCAGAGTGAAATAGAGGGAGAGAGACCCCCTCTCCCAACAAGCAAAAATACATTTTTTAAACAGCCAGTCTCAACAGGGGGCTCAGATTAAGAAGGCACCCCGGCATCAGAAGATTTGTTTTCAGTAGACGTGCAGAATGAATGGCTTGTGCAACAGTCACACCTGTTGTTTTAAATGGTGGTTGGAGCAGCACTGCACCCTCTGGGCTGCCAGTTGCCACTCTAAGGGGTAAATGTATCAAGGTACGATTTTGCAAATTCTCGGGAGAGTTGAAACTCGCTGATATATGAAGCTGAGATTTCATGTAAAATCGCCAGAGATATGTCTCTGTCAAAATCGCTATTTCCAAAATCGATAGAGATCAAAGTCCCAACTGTTTGCCACTCTAGCTATACAAGTCTCAAATGTTTGAAGCTGCGATTAAACAAACTCTCCTGAGTTTGCTTTAAAAAATCACTAGATACAACACGCTGCTTGCTAGTAGCGTGTTCTGTAACCACATCACTGTTACACTGTCTGACTATAAAGCCGGAGGTCCGGCAGCTGTCAAATGAGGAAAAATCTTGTTGCTAGTTGTCCACCTTAAAATGTATCACAAACTTACAATATATGGTTTGTGTTTTAACATATAGCTATTTGGCATCTAAAATATCATCATGTCTTTTTAATATATTGCCAAAGGTGAGAACACACAATCAATTGATAAATACTTTTATGAAAAACATTTCTTATCGTTTTGCCTTTTTTCTGTATTTATTTTGTCCAAAGCCTTTGTACCACAGTAAGTAATCAGTCGTGTTAATCCAGTCTTGGATATGATACAGCTGAGCGGTGTGGATGCATTTTTATACAGAATAATTTTTACATCATATCCAAGGGAAATGTATAAAAACAACAATTCTACCCAGATGGTATAAAAGCTTCAGTGAAAAACACAGAAGCAAGGCGTCAAAAAATAAAGCAATTTATTTAGTAAAAGTTACAGGAAGGCATACAGTAAGATATACATTAAAAAAACAACACAGAGCTCTCGGATGCATTGGCGGAGTGCAGCATGGCTGGGGTACCATGGCAAAATTTGGGGGGAGGGCCCAGTTATTCCAGTCCTCTCTCCCAAGTTCCCTGCTCTATTCTTCTGAGCGTGCTACCTCTGAGACCGGTAGTGGCCACACCCACTACTCTGCTGTCATTTTATTGGTTTACTACATAGTGCTTTGTGCACTAAATAATTAGCAAAACGACATTTAACCCAATGTGTTCTCTAATGCTCTCTCTCCAGCCTGCTTCCTCCAGACTACACAGCAAGTGAGCTGTGAGGTGAAGATGACCTTGGAACGAGATCTCTACCATGCCAGACTGAGAGGTATATTTACTAAACTGCGGGTTTGAAAAAGTGGAGATGTTGCCTGTAGCAACCAATCAGATTCTAGCTGTCTTGCTGTAGAATGCACCAAATAAATGAAAGCTAGAATCTGATTGGTTGCTATAGGCAACATCTCCACTTTTCCAAACCCGCAGTTTAGTAAATCTAGCCCTGAGTCTCTTTCTAAATCAGATTTATTTATATTTATTCCAAGGTGCCAGCTCTCTTTATACCTTATAACTTTACTGCTGTGAAGTATGGAGGAAACTGGTCCAGAAGAGAGCATAGTGTACAATAAATGGAATAAATGTTATCTCCCAAGCGAATGGGGTAACAGAGGAACCTTACTAATTTTTTTGGACAAACACTTTTAACTGTTTCATCGACGCTAACCAATTGGAACTCTTCCCGGCTCTCCCGAATGGCCAAGTGCAAACAATTGAACCACATCTGGGATTTATAGAACAGCTACTTTTAGATTAGCTTTCAAGAAATTTCCATCTACTTTTTAATTTTCTATAC
Source organism: Mixophyes fleayi (assembly GCF_038048845.1). NCBI lineage: Eukaryota > Metazoa > Chordata > Amphibia > Anura > Limnodynastidae > Mixophyes > Mixophyes fleayi. The sequence goes on along the minus strand of NC_134409.1, from coordinate 23,291,274 downwards.
TTCAATTGAAGGGTGGAAATCAGGGTTAATCATTTTCAGCTCTATTACTTTGTAATAAAATACAAAACAGCTTTAACTACTATCAGCTTCCCCCAGCAGATATATAAATAAATGTGTGAGAGAAAATGTATTGACTAAAAATATGGCCTGAGATATACAAAGGCAGATAAATGAGGCAGTATATTAACAGTGACAAGTTGGCACCTCATGTGCTAAACACGGAGGCATAGAAATGTTCACACTTGCGATTCTCATTAAATAAATCCTAAATCCCACTTACATTTCCAGGCAGCTATGAAATATGATAAATGATGGGTTAAAATTAGCATCGGATGTTGAATAGCCAACTGTCAGGGGACGTATGCTGGGATATATCAAATATTGCCTTTTTCTATAGAAAATGTATTCCTATCAGCACAATTGATGAAGAAATGCTACATTGAAGACTATTATGATAACCATAGATGTGCAGGTAGTATTACATTAACATATATAAACAAAGGTGTTCTTTGAACAGAGGTTTATCAGAAGCTATTGGCACTTTAAATGATAACATCTTTATCAGCGCTGAAAACAAATGGGAAAATGGCACATTGTATCCTGCAAGAAGTTCTTTGCAGGAACAGAGGTCCCTGCAGCTGTTGAAGACGTTAGAACTCAAAATACAGCCAGTATTGGGGAGTTATAACATTTGCTTAACATATAATAATGGTATAGCATTACCATTTACATGTCTGTGTGGAGTTTGTATGTTCTCCCCGTGTTTGCGTGGGTTTCCTCCGGGGTGCTCCGGTTTCCTCCCACACTCCAAAATCATACTAGGTTAATTGGTTGCTATCAAAATTGACCCTAGTCTCTCTCTCTCTCTGACTGTGTGTGTGTGTGTGTGTTTTCGGGAATTTAGACTGTAAGCTCCAATGGGGCAGGGACTGATGTGAGTGAGTTCTCTGTACAGCGCTGCGGAATTTGTGGCGATATATAAATAAATGGTGATGAGGATGATGATGATGATGATGATGATGATGATGATGTCTGTCTAAGGACAGTAGGGAAAGGGCAATGGTGTGTATAGATCTAGAATATGTATTGGATAATCTATAAATGATTAGGACAGCTCTGTATAAATATCAACTGTGAGGTTTTATATTATACAAGTGTACAGATCCATAAGATTTAATGTTGAGACTATTTTAATTTATTAGCTTGTGCATGTCTTTCTGCAACTTTTATTAATTGCATTACTTTTTTTGGATTTTTGTGCTTTTCACCCATGTCTATATATCATATTGTAGAGCATTTTCATTGCCTTCGTAAATGACCAGAAACTGTTCTCTGGGAACAACAGTGTCCAATGCAGAGAGTACAGCAGTTCTATGTCGTATCCCAAGGCAAAGAAAATAGATAACACTGCGCTGTCATTTAAATAGATGCCTGAAAAGCGTATAAAAAAGGCAGAAAGACAATGGGCGTAAACTGTTCTTAAAACTGAGGTAATTTAACTATAGGGGGCTATAACCCCACTTACAATAAGGGGGCTAGTCCCAGGGCAGGGGTTAGCCACCACAAAACTCAGCAATGTCTGGACCAGAGCCCGGGGTTCCCAATACAACTCCCCACTCCTAGGAGGTTTTTTTTTTGTCTTTTTAATGTTGTATATTCTTATACTATATTTATCAGTTTTTGTTTGATTTGATTGTGTTTATTTGTATTTTATTTGTTTTATGATTGTTCAACCTTGAATAAAATAAAATAAATACTCCTTTGTTAATCTTCTGAAGCACCTCTATTTACAGGAACAGTACAATATGTTCTTGTCTTATTATGTGATGATTGGGAAGACTAAGAAATGTTCACAATGTATCAACGAGACTCTGACGGCTTCATACAAAATAATACGTCAGCTATAACAGATTGTATCGCTGGTGTTCAAGATCACCAGACTATATATAACCATTTCAGGGCCATTTCTTTGTTATACTGCACTTGTTGCTAAGATAGTTTTTCAATTGGTAGTTGCTAAATCCCAGAGCTCTTCAAAAGGTTTTCCAGGTGACAGGTGAAATAATTAGTAGCACCTGTGAATCTGTTACAATGTGTCAGTCAGTAATGAATACACCTGTGCTCCAGCAAGGAGATATGGAAAACCTGCACTGTTAGGGGTACCTGAGGACTGGGCTTGGGTAACCCTGATCTAGACAGAGGAGTCACTTTAATCTCATCTCTTACCATGCTAGCTAAGACTCACATATCTTTACTTTCTCTACTCCAGAACATAGAGACTCAGTTATAATACAATTTCTATCTGGTGAGATATGGTCAAATGTCTAAAGCTCAGAAAATGTGAACCTATTTTTCTCTATAACAATGAGATTGAAACCTTCCAGCTTTGTGATTAGTTGCACAATCCATTGGACTCTAGCACATTTCTGCTAAAATACATCTTGGAGGGATATTTACTAAAGCGCAGTTCATAGCAGGGGCGGATCTAGAAAAGTACTGTACCCGGGGCGATTTAGGGGGGGCGATTTAGGCCCCGCCCCTTTCTAAAATCTTAGGCTGCCGACGACTGCACACTATGTGCAGGTCCGTCCAGCCATGACAGGCAGGGACAGTGTGCTGCCCGGCTGCTATGTGCTGGTCCGTCCAGCCGTGACAGGCAGGGACAGTGTGCTGCCCGGCTGCTCTGATTGTGTTTTAAACACAATCAGAGCAGCTGGGCAGCACACTGTATCTGCCTGTCACGGCTGGACGGACCTGCACATACTGTGCAGCCGTCGGCAGCAAGTGTCTGCTAGGGGGGGGGCGATCGCCCCTATCGCCCCCCCCCTGGATCCGCCACTGGTTCATAGTAACCACCAATTTCCAAGCATTTTCTTTGCGGTTTACAATCTGCTAGATTTACTAAAGGTCGAAACCACAGCAAAACTTTCAAAATCTCCGTCCTGATTTTTTACTTAAAAAATGTATAAAATGTAAAATACCCTCCCTGCTCTTTAGTAACGGCACTTGCTAGTTAGAATCGGTCATCTATGGATCTCTGGCAGATATGAGACCACTCCTGATTGGCTGCCCATCTATTTAGCGGGCAGACTTTCTGGACATCAACTAGACACTAATTATATATTATTAAATACAAAAGGGGTACAATTATTTAATATAAAATTCAAAGGGGGCACAATTATTTTATTTTGTTAACAAAGGGGCACAGTCATTAAATTTTACTATGAAAGGGGGCCTGATTATTTACGCTTATTAAGAGGGCACAATATTAATTTTATGTCCCTGGTACTCACCAGCTAGGAGTACCAGGGAGGGCCCAATGCCACTTAGCATCTCTAGGTGCAGGGCCCCGGACATTTCTTTAGGCCCCCCCATAGAGGACTAGGCCCAATTTTGAGTAGAATGGCCTCTTACTGAAGAGAAGGGAAGAGACTTTTTACATTACAAGTGGTGGTTTTCTCTAAACCACAAGTGGTTTGGGCTACACTGCATGTGATTTAGTGGTTTTTAAATCACCACCCATGGCTGATGTTTTGACTTTTCAGCCTCCAGACCACTGGGTAGTAAATTTAGCAGCTTGGAGGGCAAATCACTGGCAATGGGCAGCGGTTTCAAACCTGCCCAAGAAAACCCCCCAACATTTAATAAGTTTCCTCCTTAGGCTTGTTAAGCCAAATCTACACCAGGTAAAATTCTGCTGAGGTAATATTTCTATAACTTTATTTATCGATAGGTTGTATGATGTGTTTCAACACAAATTATGTATCCGTCCCTATTTTATTTTTGGGACAACATTGGTGGATCCCATTGGTATCAGTTGCCATGCAGCGGTGACTGTGGAAACATACTTACTGTAATTACCTCTTTCTAGAACCGGAACATGGAAATGGTCATGAATTTCCCATTGCTAATTTTCTCGTATGCGCAGACCAATCTAAAGATAGGTACACACTACAGAATTTTCCACCAACTTTTTATGCCGATCGATTTTACATGCGATCGATGTTCCGATCGCTTGGTCCATGGACTCCATACACACTAGCCTTGTTTAGGATGATAAAGGGAAGAGCGGACGTCCCTTTAGCGACTTTTTAAAGCCATGTTGTCGTGAGCAATGACTGTAATTTTGTACTCACTGTTGTGGATCGGTCGGAAGTTTATACACACTACACAGCGGAAACGAGATTGGAATGAAAATATTAAACGGTACGACCAACCAAATGAGGCGACAATCGTACATTTGGGCAGACTTTCGACCATCGTGTCACTGCACACACTGACCCGACTTTTGAACGAGCGGTCGTATGTCGGCTGATTGAGCCGATTATTAGACAAAAACCGTGTAGTGTGTACCTAGCTTAAGACTAGTGAGGAAGTGAAGGGGAACTTATCTCTTACCTTAGGGAGAAGAAGAGATTGCCAAAGCTAGAAGATAGTAGATTATCCAATTGGTGTCCACTGCCATTGCCCAGTTCTAGAGTAAGGAAATTTACGGTATGTATAATACAAACTTTTTGTTATCTGCTCAACCATTTTGATGTGTCACAATTATCTAATTAGAAAATGTCGGGAAGTTTACATCAATACTGAGGAGAATGCAGCCAACAAAATTGCTATTTGTCCCTAATTCTCAGGGATTGTTACAGCTTTTAAATAATTGTACGAGGAAATGTCTGTCCCTTGAATATGTCCCTATTTTAAATACTGACCTACTTTACAGTACAATCACTTTTACGTTACATATTCTCTGGACATTTTATGTTAATCTTTATTTAAAAAGAGTAATTAAAATACAAAATTTCACTTTATGATTAAGTTCAGTAAATAATATAATTAGATTGGTCTAGGTATTCCTTGCTATAATGCAATCAAAGGTTCCCAACTGTGACACATAATTCTAGACAGACTTTGTACAGGGGTGACCGCTCCTGAGTGGTATCCACAATCCCCGCAATGATGTAATCGCAAGGACAGTGGTCAAAATGACAAAGATGACACAAGAATACCTCCGGAATACTTTTGTATCCCTGAAGGACTGCAGGCCATCAGTGTACTATCCATATCTGTGTGCTGGTGAACTATTACTACTAATAGGCAACATAGTGAAGCTCCGTTAATAATTTTAATCATAAAAGTAAATATTAAATACACTTACAATTTTGCAGTGTTTATTATGCATTGAAAGGTATCTTTGTCCGATGCTTTTGGTGGAGTCCTGCTGCCTTTATTCTGTTTAGTTTCACATGTCATGAGCAGTGATATGAGGAGCGTTGTGTGAAGGATGGCATTAAAATCAACTGAGACCTAACGCTAGGGCATAACGCTGAACTGATGGGCTTTTAATGATTGGCAAAACCAAAAAACAGCGCTGGAAACTGAGAGCACTAAACGCCCAATGATAAATCTGTGAAGTTGTAAAATCATCTAATAGATTTATTAATACAATGTAGCATCTGATATAAATTATAAAAGCACACAAACATCAGTAATAATATAGAAATGAAACAGATACTCAGTGCACTGGATAAAATGTAACAGACCAAAACAGCATGGATAGACTGGTGATTGCATGCAGTAAGAGTTAAGAAATCTGAATGTTATCAGGACATCTGTAATAACATATTGTATCGAGAAAGGCAATCTATGGGGATATGATGAATCTGAAAATTCCAATCGTTCTCCTGTGAATAAAGATATAGAGCAATTCCTCCAATCACTCAGCTAAAAATGAGCACATATAGTTCCTGATAAATTTAAAGTGTCTTGAACTTTTATTGAAATCTGGACTTTGAATAGTTGTTTGGAACTGAATTACACTGATATTCCGATTTTTTAGTTTATTTATTGCAATCCACATTTTATTGCACTCCAGAATTTATACATAAAACCTGTTGATGTTTGAGTAGTGAAGAAAAAGAAGAGTACTGTGGCACTAATAGTCTGGAACTGATGACCCCATTATCATAATATATTTAACAATCACAGAATACTATTATATTATATATAGTGAAATCTATATAATTGGTGGTGCAACCTCAAACTTATTGGAATGAATAGCAAAAGAGAAAGAATAAGAATTTATCAAAGGTGCACATTCAGAACTCCGATTGGAAAAAAATTAGCAGGGAATACATCCAAAAAATAAAACTTAACTTTTAATATTATTATAAAATATCATTTTAAAATTAGCGAAATATAGAACAGTGATAAGTGTGCAAAAGTGTATTAAAACTTCTAGCTGCACCTATACGATCTATATTTATTCAAAAGGGCTGTAGCTCCATATAAAATCTCTAAGAAGACAAACCTTAATAAATGACTATTAGTTCCACCTTGATCAAGCTGTATATTATCTATCAGCAAACAATCATATAGACAGCTCATGTCCCTAGAAGCCGTCTATGCTATTATTCAAACAGCGTAGAGAAAATGAAAATGTTCCACTATCAATTTTGAGTGAGTAGTGAACCAAGTCAAGCGGAACCTTCAGATTTCTATCACCTCCTACAATTATATCTCATTGGTTCTTATTATACACTCCCTATAGTAAGGCAATCATATAAAAAATCACTTCATCCTAAGACTATCTCTTAGCAAGCTATCATAGCATGTATGGGAAGTGATTTACTAACCGCTTGTTCAAATCTCCAAATAAACTGTGGGCTTAACGGAGCAATTCTGTATAAGAGAAAAGAGCAGCCTCTAAATTAAATATTTATTTGAGTATTGAATTAAATTGAGTAGTCTCTGCTCAACATTTCTGCTCTGTTGTTCATCCCTTCCCTTATGTGCCTTTTCCCTTCAGGTACAAATTGAAATTAATACTATGGTGGGGAAGTGAGACAACCCCATTAGAGCCTGTGGCAGCACTCAAAAACACCACCCCCCTTCGCCCCTTTAGGGAGCACCCATTTAATTATCAGTTATTGTATTTTTAATTTTATTTTGCTTTTATTCAAATAGGAATAAGGAGAAAAATTATTTTTATTATATAAGGGAACATTATGTAATATATTATATACACTTCCAATGAGCATGCATGAACGGGCAAGTCGAGTCACAGATGCGCAGGTGCACCAACACTAGCCCAGCTATGCTATTAGACTATCCTTACTGCTGCCAGCCAGTAGTGCCAAGCAACGGAGTTTCTGCTCCAGTGATATTTTATTACTAAATTTCGGCGATACCAGATTTTCTATTGCTGCAATAAGCAGGGATAGAAAATATGTGTTATTGCCACATAAATAATGAATAGGAGCCTATAACTGTTGCTGTTATCCCTTACTATACATTACTAACACTATATCTGCTGTTGTTATAACAAGCTATACCTTGCCTCAGCAGTGAAAGAGTTACATACCCATAATCCATTGCAAATCCAGCCCACCACGCAGCCTGCTCAGTACACAGTACTTCATTTCTGGAACCTGCTGTAAATGAAATTTGAAAATGTATTAAAGGAGGGAAAACCAGAAGAACTGAATCTCACTGTGCACTTTCAAAAGACACCTTTACTGCAGATAAATAATCCTACCTGCTTTACAGAGAAAATGCCTGGGGTTTACAGTCGCCTTTGTTTTATTTGCAAGCAAATAAAATAACCAGCCTGCCTGTGATTTCTATTTATCTCATTTGTTGCACTCTGGTGCGATCAATACATGAGATTTTGGGTAAAAAGTATAAACATTGTTACGGATATTTGCTGAATATATTATTCTAAAAGACAATGCTCTGAGATTTATATACTTCTCTTTAAATCACGTTACATATTGCAGAGAGCAAACCAATATCCGGGAATTGGCACTCTCTGGTATATATGGATTTAAATAATGTACAAGGGCAGCTCGTATATCCAAACAAATCCTGATGTTCAAAATAGAAATCTATTATTTGTTTATTCTATGGTGTCTGTGGAAACATTATTTATATAATAAAATTCTTACTCTGAGACCCAAGCTCACAGCCAGAACATTTTTTAGTTAAGAACAATGAAAGAAAAAATAAGAAATATTTAAGTGGTGGACAATACTTTGTTTTTTCTGTTTGTTTCTAAAAAAAATGATTTTCATAAAATGTTTGACATGCAAAGTGAGTTGCCTACAGACTGAACTTAGGAATCAATAATAATGACTTAATGTAATGTAAAGCCTGAAATCAAAATCAATCATGTCATGCTTTTTTTCACCATTAATGTGACCTTGAAACCCAAAAAAAGTAGTTTTGTTTGTAGCAAAAGAAGTAAAAATATAAAACCTAGTACACTCTGGTTGCAGAAGTGTGCACAGCCACTAAACTAACACCTTGCGGGAGCACCAGATCTGGATTAACCCGAGGTCTAACTGGGCTACAGCCTAGGGGCCTCGGGCATCCAGGGGGCCCTTGACAGAGCTCAGCAACATTATTGATCGGGCCGGGGATGGGGGCGCCCCCGGCCCGATCAATGCTGCTGAGCCTGTCACTGTTGTCCTTCCGCGGCACTCAGTAATCTCCATACTGAGGAGATTGCGTGAGAGTGTCACGAGATCTCCTCAGTAAGGAGCTTACAGCGCGCAGCGGAAGGACAACAGTGACAGGAGAAGGTAAGCGCTTGGGGGGGGGGGGGAGGCGGCTAACGGCGGGGGTCTCACAGGGGAGAGGGGGCGTCAGGCGGCTAACAGGGTAACAGGGGGGGCCTCACAGGGGGGCCTCCATTCCCTTAATCCGGCCCTGGGGAGCACTCCTAGCTTTTACTATAGCAGTAAGTCTTTTTTAATAAGTCTCTATCAGCTTCGCTTACCTGAAATTTGCACTTCTATCCCACTCGTCCCTGTTCAAAATTTTAAAGTCCACCAAATTGTGAGGGGATCTCCTGTTGGCCCTCTTTTGGCCATTCCACAGGTTTTCAACAGGATAACTTGCAAATCTTTTATATGGTCATGGAGCCCGTCATTGACTGATAATAACCTACATAATCTCCTATATTATGATTCAGTGCATTGGCCATGTCATGTTGATGAGTACAGTGCCCTAAGTCTGCTTGGAGCGGTTCTATGTCAAAATAGAAAAAGCGCTGTCAAAAGGCACACTTGGTATCCATCTCTTTCATTATTGGTGTTCTCTTCAATGTCCACAATGGACTTTTCTGGGGTGTCAAATAAAACTGTATACTGATCTGTAATGCCATGTGCTTTAAAGTCCTATGTCACTTGTACAGTGTAGAAAGTCACAGAAAATGCATTAGAATGTTGGTAACAACATGTCTCATAACTTTTTACTTTGTTGTGAAAAACCACTTCGAGCAAATTGGAAAATGAGCGATCAGGAGTGAATAAGTTTACAACATATCCATAGTATCGAATCACGCCTCCTGGGTTTCCAGTTTTTTGCTTTATTGATTACAATGAAAGGACTGACATAATAAATTATAAACACAGCAGGGAAAGTCAATTGCTTTTGTTACTTAATAGTGTAGATTAATGTGAGATCAATATAGAGAATGGAGTGAATACAAACACTGTGTGACTGCTGTAGGGCACCACCTCTGGGAGCATTTCTCTGGCTACATCATGCTAATTCCAGGTCAAAATGACTTAGTGCTAGTTGTTCCATTGCATAACAATTTAGTAACACAGAAAGTGCTATGAGCCACCCAGTTAGCAGATATTATATGCAAACATTACAATATAAGTTTAGTTCATTTTATATTGTTGAGGTAAATTTCAGTAATAGCGGGGCTGAATGAAGCCTGTGGGCACACAGCCATTGGTATCCTAAGCCCCGCCTTACTGACTAGCCACACCTCTTTTACATGGAACATCCCATAGCTCAGCCAGAGCTGTCACAATTCCCCATTTAATATTTTGCTGGGGGGAAAAAGTTGTACATATGCTCTTTGACAACATGCTAAATTTGCTCCTGAGTAATCCCATATTTAAAATATGCTCTGTCCAAAATATAATTGGCACTCAGGTTTAGAAGTGGTTTCTATGCAAATTTTCTGTAACAAGTAAAGTCACAGAAGTAGAGGTAGCCAATATTGGATTATTTTCTTTGAAAGGAGAAAAAAAAATGCTTCTATCTATGGTCTGATTTCCTGCCAAAAAAGCAGACAAGTCAGAAGACGAACGGCAGCGGTGAAAATAATCAGAAATAGGCAGCAGTGCAGTGCTTAAGAGATATCATTTGCAAGTGCCAAGTTAATTAAATATGTTTAACGGGCTTAAACTTAATATACAAATTTACTTATTTAAAAGATCTACTAGCAATTTTCAGAAACCTTTATAAAAATGTTGGCATACCATGACAGAACGTGAGATGTCCAAGTTATCGCTCTCTTTGACTTCGCTTGTTGTAAACTGTATGAGGCTGTGTACAGTGTCCTACATTCCTTTCAGGGATTTAAGGTGTTGGTCCCTGCGTTGCCTATTTTGAAGTGGGTGGAACAGAACAATAAATAGCCAATCAGATCATCAGAAGGTTCATGGCAGCGCAATGAGGTGATACATTGTGCCCTCAATTCCCGTCCTCTCCTCCCCTATGTCTAGGAGAATTGCAGACTTGGGAGTCTGGGAGGAATCCCAAATATCCTGAGGCCTCATAGAGGTTCCATGAGAGTTGGCATGTATGGATTATATGTATTTTTAGTGACATAAATAAAGGCAGTATTTATTGTCTGAAGTTAAATCGTTTTTGTTATGAGAAAGGGCATGTGCTGGCTGAAACACGTTAGCCGCTAACATTCTCATGTTTTAAAGATGTGAAATGAAGAAAGAAGATCTTTGAACTTTTTCAAAATAAGCCGTTCCGGGAACGCTCGTTTACTTGTTTTTATCTTGAGCTGGTGAATGAATTTTCACCATCAAACAGTCACATCGAAATCTCACTTATATCCCTGGCTTAATTTCTCTGTTGGTGCGTTAGAGCGGCCTTTATATTTCTTTGTTCTGTAATTATTGTCTAACATTAAAAAAGATTAAACTATCTGAAGAATTGAAGCCTGTGCTTTATCATCTATCAGTTTCATGGACTAGAAAGGGTCGTATTGGTTTCTCATTAAAGATAACTTATTACCTTTTTGTGCAGGAGCTCAGGAGGAGATATGGCCCTAAACCAGGGACCCTGAAGCTTAGCAATTAATAAGCAGTATGCAAAAAATGTTGTAACAAAGACAGTGAATCTTTTAAATGTATAGCAGCTGTCTACGAATGAATTCTCTAATTAACAAAGCAGCTTTATTGCTGGCGGAAACAACACAGGAACAGTTTGGAAGTGAATAACTCTAGATTATTCAGGAGCAGAAAGAAGGTTTTTGATTCAGAAATATCTTTTCTATGGGAAAGTTCCTTTATTATTCTCCAGTTTGTTTGCACGTGCTTACCACCTGTTTATGGGCCTGATTCATTAAGGATCTTAACTTAAGAAACTTCTTATTTCAGTTTGCTGGACAAAACCATGTTACAATGCAAGGGGTGCAAATTAGTATTCTGTTTTGCACATAATTAAAATACTGACTGTTTTTTTATGTAGCACACAAATACTTGATAGCTTATTTGCACACTGAAATTTAAAGTTGATATTTGTGTGCTACATGAAAAACAGTCAGTATTTAACTTATGTGCAAAACAGAATACTAATTTTCACCCCTTGCATTGTGACATGGTTTTGTCCAGGAGACTGAAATAAGAAGTTTCTTAATTTAAGATCCTTAATGAATCAGGCCCTATGTCACAACCATAGATATGCACATTTTCTGGAAGTTTCTTCTCCAAATTGTTTCTTCGTGGTTCTTTGTGAATGTGGTTAAGAATTTGTTGTTTTTAATGTCATTTTTTCCAACTAAAAATTTGGCAAATCTATGTTGAAAGGTCGTTACACAAATCTAATATTCCACCATTTTCAAGAAATAGCTGTCACGGATCAATAGAGAAATACAGCTAAGGAGCCATAGATAGGTGAAAAAACAAACAATGTTTATTGCTGGAGAGTATGAACAGTTGATGACATAATAGCTTGCAGAATTTACCAGATATACAGCAGTTGCAGGTAAATGGGAGGTGAGGAAATAATTCAGGCAGCATGCACAGGGAAATGCACAGATAAGTCCCAGGTTCACATAAGGAACAGGTCAGCAGGTTGTATGTTGAAATAGATCTCCAGCAGCATAAATCCAGGAGCACAAAGAGGAGGAAGTGACCACAGAGAATAACCTCAGGATGTGACAACAGGATGGGACAACAATAACCAGCAATGACTGCTGGGAGGAACAGGTATATATATGGGAAATGAGAACACACCCAGGTGCATGGGATAATTGGAGAAAGTGTTAACCCCTAATGCAACATGAAAGGCAAGATAGCAGAACCTCTGGTGATCAGAGGTACTGCTGCAAATACACACTAATAAAGTCAAAAGGCAGGAGCTGCCAGGCAATGTAGCATGTAATGCATAACCTTGCAGGCAGATCCTGACAATAGCACTTCAGTCTGGATTAGTAACAATTAAAGATCTTTTAAAGTTTGTTTTTCAAAGAGAACTACAAATCATCTGTAATTAAACAATTCTGGAGCTTTTTACCCATCACTGATATTATTTTTATTGTATTACCTATTTTTATACAGAGTTTTTAATTTTTTATATTTATCATATATGGGGCTGTTCACTGTTTTATAAATATGCCCCTTAATCTGGTGTTGTACTAAGATAGAGTACAATTTGATCTAGAACCATAATATAAAAAGCTGCCCTAGAACACTACTACCGTGAGCTTTTATATCAAAGACTTTTAATACGACAATTTTGGCATGTGAATAATTAGAACTTGCTCTCATAAAATTCTAGTAGGCTTATGTGCTGATGTTTAAACAATAGTGTCCATTTTCTGCAAAATTCCAGTATTCACTCTTTATCCATTCAGTATAAATTTAACAGTCAGGTGAAGCATAAAAAAGTTAGTCATTTGCTTCAGTAATTATTTAGTTATGTATATATATTTATTGTTTTGAGCCAGAAGACTGATACTAAGCGTTTCTTGAAAATGGAACAATACCTTTTGGAATCTATGACTTCTGATCATTTGGTCATTTTTATTTTGCCCGGGATTTCAGATTTGCAATTGGTTAAGTGTTGAATAGACATACTGTATGTTAAATGAACATTTCACTGATCCAATTAATTCAGCCTATGATTGGATATAAAGTAAACACCCATAAATATCTGATTGGGCAAATTAATTTTGTGTTGAACTTATTTTATCAATTATTAATTTTTTTTCTTAAACATATATGGGGTATGATATTAGGAAGTGGCTGGCACATTTACTTATGAAGTTAGCGATCTGCATACTTTTAGTAATACAAATTTATGAAAACAGTTTGGGACACATAGGGATCAGTTACAAATGTCTGCCTGAACTATCTGATCAGTTCTGAATCAAACTATGAGATCCTAAAAACTAGGTAACATGGTTGGCAACATATATAGTGACCGTTATTTGATTATTTTGAATGCATTAATCATTTTTTTTATTTTTTTAGACTTGTGATTGGTTAAGTGGTTTACAGACAACTTAAATTGGCCATGAGAGAGTTCTGTTTCATTGGAGGAGAGAAACACATCTCTCCTACCCAATTGGAGAACTCTCTTTATTGAAACCTAGTGAGTCTAGTGCCAAGCTGTCAAGACACCTGGACTAAAGCCACTCCTTACTCTGTACCAGTCTCATGAATATATACCTGAACCTATCGTTGAAAAGTGCTAAATGGGTCTCTAATTGGACTCACCGACTGTCCCCTTTGGTGTCGTATAATGGTTTCATATTCACACTTTTTTCTTAAGAAAAAATAAGGTATTTTTTTAAAAAACACTCCTAAATCAACAATATGACTATAACACTTAAAATTTTAAATATTTCACTGGTTTTAAAGAGTATGATGGTTATACAGGATTTTTAATTAATATATAATAAATGTTATGATTTGAAATGATGAAAAATTGTATAAAAGATAAATATAAGGGACGATTATAGTGCTCAGTCAGAATATGTCAATATTACAGCAATGTACAAGAAAGACAATGTGTTAAATATATCTAATGAAATTGGTCCTTAAGAGATCCAAGTTTTTACGCCATCATAAATAAATTTGTACATGGATTCCAACTCTCTATCCCTTCATGCAAATAAATGCAGTATAGGGGCCTGATTCATTAAGGATCTTAACTTAAGAAACTTCTTATTTAAGTCTCCTGGACAAAACCACAAACATCAACTTTAAATTTCAGTGTACAAATAAGCTATCAAGTATTTGTGTGCTACATGAAAAAACAGTCAGTATTTAACTTATGTGCAAAATAGAAAACTAGTTTGCACCCCTTGCATTGTAACATGGTTTTGTCCAGGAGACTTAAATAAGAAGTTTCTTAAGTTAAGATACTAAATGAATCAGGCCCTAGGTCTGTATCAGTGGACGGGACTTCTGATGTGTAAGTCCATTATGATGAATAAACTATGTGAGGAGACAAAAAATGGGTGTAGAATAAAGTAATAAATTACTCACATGTACATTTGTGTTGTTGATCCTGAAGAAATGTCGGTAATCCAACGTGATCCACCTCATTATTCACGACTGCCGTCAAACTTGTCCAAACGCTCACTGCCGGATGGTGTATACTTTTCGCGCTCAGGTGAGCGTACCAATACAAGGGAGTTAACAGAAGAACCTAATTCAATTTATAGGATTCTAGTGCAGAAGTTATTCTTTCATTTTTCCTACTAGTTTGTACAATGACCTCGTCTTCTCATTCAGGAAAGGTCTCAAGACTCCCCCCATCCTTTCAGATAGATCAGTTCTAAAAAGAGAAGAAGAACAGAGTTTCATTCAAGTGATGTATTGACAGTCAATAGTTGATACTTCGATCATTTGTAACTATTCCCATGGGATTAATTCTAAAAACTAATACTTTACTCTATATTAGTTATAAGGGGCAGCACGGTGGTGTAGTGGTTAGCACTTCTGCCTTACAGCACTGGGGTCATGAGTTCAATTCCTGACCTGGCCTTATCTGTGTGGAGTTTGTATGTTCTCCCCGTGTTTGCGTGAGTTTCCTCCGAGTGCTCCGGTTTCCTCCCACACTCCAAAAACATACTAGTAGGTTAATTGGCTGCTAACAAATTGACCATAGTATGTGTGGGTGTTAGGGAATTTAGACTGTAAGCCCCAATGGGGCAGGGACTGATGTGAGTAAGTTCTCTGTACAGCACTGTGGAATTAGTGGCACTCTATAAATAAATGGTGATGATGATTAATGATGATCCTTATAGACATAAGGAAACAGCGAATATTAATATGATCACTCACTTTATGCCACTTGTATTTGTATCATAATGAGGGATATGAGGGCTGTTTTTTTTTTAATATATGAGCCCTTACCATAGCAGCTAGTTACATTTATACAGCTATTATGTTTCTCTTTTGTAGCTGATAATCACACTTGTACAGCTACTAAATTTCCCTTCTGTAGCTATGTGTCAATGCTTCTATTTATATTTAGCATAAACACTTATCTTAGAGTTTGTTTCAGAGATATATTCTCACATTTTCACATGAATTTTTATCTTATACAATCATATTTTATTCTTTCTTTGTGCAGAGTTCTGATATGTATCTTCTGTCTGTGCCCTTTTTAACAGTATATTAGGCAATGAGACCGTATCTGCTTCAAAATATATATATTTGCTCTCTGCATTAATTTATATCTTATGAATTATCTACCGCATTAGCTTGCTATATCTCGCATAGCTGTACTACACTCTATGTGAGATTATTAGGTTTAGTTTATGAACAATATAGCAGTTCCACATCCAAATAGTATATTTTCAGGGTGTAGTACGTGTTCACGATGCTGTAAACACCGACATTACATTACATGATCGTACGCTGGGTCCGTTGTATTACTGCTTTAAATATTCAGGTCGCGGTTCAAAGTGACGTCAGTTTAAAGTCCTTATATTGGAACTGTGCTGAGTCTGTGTATACATAAGTCTGTGTTTTTAACATGTTTCTTTGTTTACATTCGGATTATTTACGTCGCTGTAAACACTGTCGGTCTTTACGGCATCGTTAAAGTGACTACCACCATTATTTTCAGATTAGGGTGAATAACACTTGTGATATTAGTTCTACAAAGTGTATTCATTTCTATCCTTTCCCTCTTTTCCCCCAGATCAGAGAGGGAAAAATAGATTGATTTCTTGAAATACATGTTGAGGGCTGTGAATTGGTGCATGTTGTAGAGGGTATAAAAAAATTAGACCGTGCTATAATTTTTATTAAGTTAATTAAGTTAACTCTTCTGACCATGGTAAGAGGGAGCTTTCTCCATAAGCTGTGATACATAATTTGCCATACTATTGGTTATTCCTCCTACATCCCAAGGTAATACATTATATTTAGATCAATTTATCTTGAGAACAGAAAGCATCCAACAGATTATAAAGGAAATCGCCTTCATCTGCCAATAGCATGTCATCAGTCTAATGGGCAATTGTATCAAGTTTTTCACATGCCGAGACCCCTTGTATATTCATATGTGATCTAATTGAAAAAAAGAAGGAAAAAGGTTGAAAGCCTTTCCCAAAACAGGAAGGAGGTTCATCATCATCATCATCACCATTTATTTATATAGCGCCACTGATTCCACAGTGCTGTACAGAGAACTCATTCACATCAGTCCCTGCCCCATTGGGGCTTACAGTCTAAATTCCCTAACACACACACACACACACACAGACAGACTAGGGTCAATTTCTTAGCAACCAATTAGCCTACCAGTATTTTTTTGGAGTGTGGGAGGAAACCGGAGCACCCGGAGGAAACCCACGGAAAACAAAGGGAGAACCTACAAACTCCACACAGATAAGGCCATGGTCGGGAAATTAACTCATAACCCCAGTGCTGTAAGGCAGAAGTGCTAACCACTTAGCCACCGTGCTGCCCATTCATTGGATATAAATGGGGAAGGACAGTCATGGTTACTAGCAGTGACTTTAATATAGGAGACTGATAATACTTCTGCGCTACAGCAGTCACACACTCTACCTACCAACAACTAAATTATTATTCCATGACCTTATTCATCAATTTGTCTCCTCACCTCTTAGATTGTAAGCTCATTGAGACAGAGCCATCTTTAGCTTCTGTGTCCTGCTATTGTATGTATTTTATTTGTATTATGATCCATTAAATGTACAATGCTAAATAATATATTGGTGTTTTACAAATAAATAATAATAATAATCAGATATGCAAGAGGACAAACAATGCAGAAGTTAGTGGGTAACTTAGCCGAGTTCTTCTGCTCTGACTAAAGGTGTTGGAAACATACCCACTGACATATATCCTAGCTGCTGGGATAGTATACAATAGCTTAACCTACTGAATGGACTTGGAACTTATCCTGAAACCCCTCAGGACTTCCTACAGATATGTCCATTCCACTGAATCAAAGGCCATGCCGGCATCAAGAGACACCACCATATAGAAAGGTCTGAGATCGGAGATTGTGGACTTACCGGGGATAAATTAAACCCGGTCTGGGTGGACAATCTGAGCTATGACCTTATTTATTCTGATGGCCAAAACCTTTGCCAGTATTTTAACGTCTGTAGGTAATAAAGAGATGGATCAGTAAGATTCAGAGTAAAGTAAATCTTTACATGGTTTTTGAATTCCAATAATTAATGCTTCTGACATTGAAGGAGGTAATATCTCCCCAGACACTATGGGCCTGATTCAGAGTGAAACATAAGCGTACCTGTAACTTGCGACTGAAAAAGCCATAAACAAGTCTATGCTTATGTACGCCGTATTCAGAGTTGAAGATGTATCCAGATCTCAATGAGCTGTGTTCATAACGTTATTGCAATCTCCCATACAGATCATTGTTGTGTGCATTTATAGCACCATAAAGACAGTACTCTTCCTAAGGATTCCATTATTAAAAGAGGGAGGTATACAGATTGCTAGCAAGGAGGAGAGTCACAAATGAGAACATATCATCCATATGAGTCAATTTGGACGTGATCTGGAACAAAGTCTAATTGCTTTCTTTATTGAAACTGATACACCGATCAAATTTGGTGAGTGCATAGATTGGTAAGACCAAACCAGGGCCAAAACATTACTACCCAACAGATGTGTTTCAACCAGGCATGCTATATAAGTATTATACTTCCTAATCTGTCCCAGGGCAAGTCTCCTTTTAATCTTATTATTTAAACTCCTTACTCCATGTGAGCCATCATACAATAATCGAGATGCTGTAGTCACAAGGAGCAGTAATCTCATAGATCTCCATTATAACACCTGCAGGATTCTCTCTGCCCAGTCCTGTACAAATAAAGCTGCAATAAAAAAAAAAAAACACAAGAAAGGGTACAAACATGTACAAGGCCATCAACAAAGCTGCACCAACATACATCTCCTCTCTTGTCTCAAAATATCTCCCAACTCTGCAACTCTGTTCTGCACAAGATCTGCGTCTCTCATCCACACTCATTACATCCTCCTATTCCCGGTTACAGGACTTTTTTCGGGCTGCACCTACTCTATGGAATTCTCTACCTTGCATAATAAGACTCTCCTCTGGTCTACAAGCATTCAAGCGTTCTCTGAAAACCCACCTCTTCAAACAAGCTTATAATATTCCTCAACCACCCTCTTAACCTCACTACATTACCCTGTTACCACCCGTTATACAACTACCCCTTGACCAACATTGTTGTGTGACAGGATCATTTAGCTTATGAGTCACTTTTACCTTTGCAGTCTGGCTGGACCGACTGCAAATGTAGACTTAACCTCATGTGTCAAACTCCCATTGTCCAATAGATTGTAAGCTTGCGAGCAGAGCCTTCTCACCTCTTTATCTGTTGTACCCAGTTTGTTTATTAGTTTACTATGTTTGTCCCCAATTGTAAAGCGCTACGGAATATGTTGGCGCTATATAAATAAATGATGATGATGATGATGATGATGAAACACGGTATGCAAATCCAGAAACTTCTTAATGGAGCGTAACCAAACTACATAGTAAATGTATATAGTAGTGCCCCATCCCACCCTGTACACCCATGCTCATCTTTGGTATATTTTTATCCCACTTAATAAAACCCAACTTTAGTCTCATACTTCCAGTTCAAAGATTGCTAGAACTAAATAGGGTTTGTTAATTATAAATTATTTTGAGCCAAACAACTAAAAAACTCACAAGAATGGGGCAGTGAAGGGAGAGGAGGGAGGAACTAAGACTGAATGGCCCTATAGCAGGGAGATCTCCTATAATGTAAGATTACAGGGGAGTATAAAATTGGGTTTTACCCATGCTTGAATAATAAAGGCTCCATATTAACAATAATACCTTAGAATAAACTATGCAAAATAAGCAGTGTAGACGTAAAACAGAGAATCAGAGCAATACTTATCTACAACAGGGCTTGTGGAACAGACATACTACAAATGTAAGTCCAATAATATATGGTTCTCTGAAGCATTGGATCACTGTCCAGTCTCACTCTAACCGGAGGTCAGTTGTCTATACACTGTATAGCTTCTGTGAAGCGGTGAAGACGTGCCTTCTACCGTCCATCACTATTTCCGCAATCCAGCCGAAAACAGCATTAAGGGTCTTGACTTGGCTCAACTCTGAACCGCTATTTTGTACTTCCATCGCACAGGATTCTTATGCACTGGAAATATACTATATGTGTTTGCCTATGCATACCTGAAGCATGTAATAAAGTAACTTCCCTTCCCTTATATGGAGCAAACAGACATGGCAAAAAAGATGCTACCCACCAAAAAACCAGCAGGGTGAAAATGCAGAACTCTTCCATTCAAACTATTAATTTGGTGCTAGTGCAGTTTTTAGGCTTCACTAGAACAGTATTGTGTAAACCATAGATATGCGTGTATGTTATGAGCATATAATAAAATATGAACTAAATGTCTCTTTCAAAAACATCATTCATTTTGCCCCTTTGATAATTCAAATTTTTCAATCCATTTTACCTTTTTTATGAAATATCCCCCTCCAAAGCCCTCTATTTGCTCCTGCTCCTCCTTTAGACTGTTTACGGCACCAGTGAATAATCTGACCAAGTACTTTATATGCAGGGGAAAAATTCTAGATTACTGCATGGATATTGTGAATATAAATGAGGAGATCAAAAATAAAATTATATTATCGCAAATCACAAATAATTTAGTATTTATTGGCTGAGGTTAACAGGAGATCAAAACTATGCCTATATTTTGAGAATCTGTGAACTGAGCTATAACTACAGCATTTATTAATGTATTATATTCATTTCTGTGGCTGAGAATATGCCTGTGCAACGAGTCCCCGAGGATTTTCTGGCCAACTGCACACACTTTTCTTCCATGTTGTATATAAAATGCTCATTGCAGTATAGTGCAGCATTATACGCCTCATGTGGCAGAAGTAGCATTGCTGAATTTCATGGCAGTGTATAAAGGACGGATAATAATAGTCCCTGTTTTTAAATCATTTTTTTCTAACCAGATGAAACAATAATTTCAAGAATTGTTTGCTAAATAAACATCATGGTACCTTAAAATGCATAGTGAGGAAGTTCCCATCTTATCACACAATACAATTACTCAGCATATTATATAAACAAATAACGACACGAGCAGCAAATTAACGTTGGAATAAGAATATAAATTTATTAAATTAAATGTATTAACGTAACCTCCTAAGGACTGGATGGCAAACGAGAGCATGGCAGTCAGCAACAGCAAAACCAATAACAGTGGAAAGGTCAGATCATATTACCACCAACCCATTGTGATACCTTATCTATTGGCCAGTGTTAAAACTATCTATACGGCAAAACCACACCCCCCCTTCTTAACTGCCGGTATTAACCTGTAGATACCGGACAAGGGTCCTCCTCACAGGCGGACCAACCATCTGTCTACAACAACTGAAGGGGGGTGATAACCTATGCCAAGATGAACCCAGCACCATATGCAAACCTACTGACTGCAATGCTCTCCTACTTCAAACTAAAAAATAAATTAAAAGCCCCTATTCACATACACCATAACCTGCCATGTGCCGGGCGGGAGGGTGGAATCCGGATGCAGGAACAGGAAGAGAACTGCATGAGACAGCATTTATAAAGATCAACCAGAACCCTCCTCTCTGTCTCTATTGGCTGCTATTCTTTCTTCTGCAACCACATTGAATGGTGAGTACTCCTGTCACCCACTCACATGATTGTAACTGCGTTCTGACTAAAGGCCTCAATTCCCGTTTGCTCTTTTGGGGGCCAGGGCTGGATTTATATCACTGGGGCCTCAGGGTACAAAACCTTTAGCCCTCGAAGCCCCACGCTACACTAGTAGTAACATTACACCAACGTGTTCCGTCACAGAACTAAATATAGCCTGCTCTGCTACACTCTTCATCCCCTCCTCCATTAAGTCATAGGGCTTGAGTCATTAAGGAAAGTAAGGCAAAAAAAGAAGTAAATGTTCTTTGGGACAAACCATGTTACAGTACAAGGGGTGCACATTAATTTATTATTTTGCACATAACTTAAATACTGGCTGTTTTTTCATCTAGAACACAAATACTTAAAACTTTACTTATACTGAAACTTAAAATTGATCTAGGACATGCCCTACTCCAGCTATAAATTTGTCCCCACATTTTAAATTTATCTCCCCCCTCCAATGCAACATGGTTTTACCCAGGTGCAAAGTTACTCATTTTTTATGCTTTGCTCTCCTTAATGACTGAGGCCCATATTTCTTAGGTTTTACACAGCATAATTCATTTAATATTTCCTAAAATCCAGTTATTGACACTCTCTCAGTTAACCCATATAAAGTTATTTTCTCATTTCCTCTGTTCGTTTGCTTTTGCTAAAAAAATTATATGACATATGTGATGTTTACAAATGCTGACAGTGTCTTATGCCAAATAGTACTTGGCAGATGCCTCTTCTGCCCCATTCCTGCGACTCAGAATCAGAGTCTCCTAACAAACACTGCTCAGATATTGCCGACTATAAATCCTAAATGTCATCATAGCTGAAAATAGCTGATTGTACAGTCTTGCCATGTGCCGAGGAGCATAGATTAATGCAAACAGGTTCCCATACTATGGTATATATATCAATCACTACATATTTTATTTATAGTTGTATGGAGTAACTAGACTATATATAATTAAGTTGAAGATACATCAATATAAATTGCTATCTGTGTTTGAAACAGAATACAACCAGTGTATCCTAGCAGCATTCAGTAATAAAGTTGTGTAAGTAATCAGCTTTTAGCAATTATTTCTATCGGAATTTTTGTATTTGGGACCAATAGAAATGCAGTGGATTCTAGGAAGTCACAAGGTCACTTAAGAACACCAGTAGTGGACCACTGCCTCTAGAAATGTTAAGCGAAACCATTAAGCTGAGGGCACTTAAAAGCATTTTTTTTATGTGTTTCAGGCAATTACCCATTCAGGGTTAAAGTTTTGCTGATATCCAGCCAATAGGATCCATAGGGAGTGGCATAGTCTCTTCAGTATTAACTCCCATGGATTGCTGGGTCTTTTCTTCCCGCACTTTCACGGATGCCTTCCCGCTCGCCCAGCTAGTTGTTTTGGTTTGTTTTAACAATTTTTATTTACAGAGGAGGCGCAGTTGGTGGGAGAGCAGTGCAGTCAGCGACTAGTCACAACGGTGGTTATGATATTTGGCCGCACGTCACTGCCCCTTTCAAGTAACATCACTCTTGATCCTTCTGAGTGGAGCATCCCTTGGCGTATATATATGTATATCAGCTTAATTCTACCTCTTATTCAAAAAGAGGGAGTGCTCTTCCAACATGCTATAAACATATTGGGCCCGATTCATTAACGTTTCTTCTAGTCAAAACCATGTTACAATGCAATGGGTGCAAATTAGTTTATTATTTTGCACATAAGTTAAATATTGTCTGTTTTTCATGTAACACACAATTGACTCTTGTTAAATTCCTCCTTTCTACTCTCAATGTCCATCCCATAAATATTTGCTTGCCCCTGCCCCCCGAAGCCTAGTTTAAAATCTCCTCCAACCTTCTAACCATCCTCTCCCCTAGCACAGCAGCCCCTTCCTCATTCAGGTGCAATCCGTCTCGACAATAAGGATGGCAACTGACAGAGAAATCAGCCCAGTGCTCTAAGACTCCAAAACCCTTCTTCTTACACCAATCTTTTAGCCACGCATTAACCTCCCGATCCACAATATGCCGAGCCTGAGCATCCGGGAGACAACAAACTGTTCGCCATATGACAAGATATGCATTGAGTGCAGGCCTGGAGGGCGCCACAGATTAAAAATTCCCTTAAAACTGTGCGGCGACCGCTGACCATACCTTTCACGGCCGCCGCACAGCTTTACATACATCCACAGGGAGGGGGGGGGGAGGGACTATTGCTCACCACCGCCGCCTCTCTGCTCCCCTTCACTCACTGACTGACTGTCAGGCCGTGACATCATCATCACGGCCCGACAGTGTCAGTGAGTGGAGGGGAGCAGACGGAGCAGAGAGGAGGCAAGTTAAGGTAAGAAAAGACGCACATTTTCATTTTCAAAATCGGCGCCCCCATCCTGCACACTTACACACTATTTTGTAAGTGTGCAGGGTGGGGGCGCCGATTTTGAAAATGTGCCTAGGGCGCCACGGACCCTAGCACCGGCCCTGATTGAGTGAAATCATCAAGCCTGCTACCACTCATCTTATTATGGCTAACCTAACTTCTTATAGCCTACAGTGAACCTCGAGAGTACTAACCTTTGCTAGCC
Organism: Mixophyes fleayi; assembly: GCF_038048845.1. Taxonomy (NCBI): domain Eukaryota; kingdom Metazoa; phylum Chordata; class Amphibia; order Anura; family Limnodynastidae; genus Mixophyes; species Mixophyes fleayi. The sequence continues at coordinate 23,267,423 of NC_134409.1, read as the reverse complement.
ACTTACTGGATTAAACCCCTTCCTGGATCTAACTCCACACTTTAAATAAACAGCACTTGAAAGCAAACAGCAGTGGAAATCACAAGCTCAATGAAATCGCTTACCACCACCTGTTAAATAGAGCTTGCACTAACCAGCTGTATCAACTAATGCAATTAAATCACACCCACTAGCTCTAACAGAATAAAAAAAACAACTTAACAAACACACAGAAAAAAAATCCCCTTCAATAAACACTCATAATAATTCCCCAATGTAGATCACTCTCTCAACACAGCACTCCTTACTGGATCTAACTCCACACTTCAAACAAACAGCACTTGAAATCAAACAGCAGTGGAAATCACAAGCTCCTGGTGTTCTCATCTTTCAGAGAAAACTCTTTGCCTTCTGATTCTCTTATCTTGAGGAAACAGCTCAGATATACTGCATGTAACTCTAGATATTGCATTCTCAAATGTATTTCTAAACGGTTTAGATCTATCATAAGGGATGCCACAAAAATTGGGTTTGGACAATGGATCAGCGATCCAGGGACTTCACTGTCACCATAGCAACGGATGACACTACAAGAAAACCAGTTAATATTACTTCCTCCAATGCTAGAAGAGCAGGTTGTTTCTTCACATTTGATTTAAGGTATTCCTCAAAATTGAACAAAACTTTAATGTTTTTGCTAGCGAGGTAAAAAGCAATAGCTGGGCTACAAGATGCCCCGGCCGCCACATATAGGATAGCTTGGTTCGAATCCCGTGTAAAATTAGTTTTTCTTAATGAGTATAACCTGTAATGTCCTTGTCCTAAATAATGGAACATCTTAATTGTAAATTTTCTTTGTGGATTTACAAATCTATCAGTAAAGAGAGAATTATCACTAACTAAATTATCAATATATTTTAGAACTAGTCAAAATGACGGAAAAAAATAAATAAGAGTAAGATCTTATTGGACCCTTTTGTATTGCACCCAATTTGACTTTACCCTTGTGGCAGCATTGATTGAATAGTTTGTCAGATGGCTGCTCAGCCGCAAAATGCTAAGTGTGGCAAAAATTCACAAATACTGATCATGGGATCACAGTTATAAGCATTAATATTTGTTTCATCAAAGTTACCAACATCAAGAATGGCGTGGCATCTTGTTCGCTGATATTGTAGGCTCTTCGACTGTCTTCTCTGTGATGGGCAATTTTCTGAGGTGTCATATTGGCATCGCGATGATGATCACGTTCTTGTTCTCTTTGGTCATCAGTCATAGTTTGACATCGTGCTTTATCCCGCTCTGTCCTTCGTCTTTTGCTGCTTCTTGCTGAGCAGTTACTCTCACAGCAGACATTTGCCTTTTAGGTGGCATCAAAGATACACTTTGTTACTTAAATTAATTAGTATATTCCTATTAATTTAACACTAAGTGCAAATAAAAGGAATGGATAGAAAATCGAGTCAATTTGGAATAGCAAAGGTTGTCATAAATGATAACTGGCATAGCAAAAACCTAAATAAAAAAAGTCCAAGAAATTTAGTCAGTAGGAATAGTCAAGTACAAAAGAATCATTTGCAACATTTTACCAAATTTATTTGTGTGTTTTGTGTGTGTATTTATAAAGGTGAGGAGCAGCATTAGCCTTTTATTTATGTAGATTACTATGAATGGAACGCGTTTATAACTTATGCGAAAAACTCGACATGATTGTCGGTTTGTAGTGATAACTATACAGTTTGATCATAATATTCTATATAAAACAGATTTTTTTTCATCAACACCAACGGATTTTAGTAGATTTATGCTTCAGTCTATTAACACATTAATCTAAATACAACTGTTTCATAAGCATTTACGTTTCTAACTGACATATGAACTGTTATCAATCCTTCTGAGGAAAGTGCTTTGTGCATTGATTGATTGAATTGATTGTTTTTACAACACTGTGACACTTAAGGACTATTGAGACAGCACAGTCTCTAACCCATGGATGGCAACTTCTGGTGGACTTTGAACTGTTAGTCTCCTGAGCTACAGTGGAGACAAATCAACAGAATACTGGAGTTCTTCCATCAACTGGGGGGATGAGACTGTTCTGCTTAAACCCAGGACACTTGAACAGACTATTGCTATTCCTCTATCTTCTGCTCAAGTTTTAAAGATTAATTCATGATTCTGTATTATAAAATTATGCTGTGAGCGTAATTTTGAAGAGATCAGTGTCACAGTATATATAATTTTTAAAAAACTAGAAGTATCTGTAATATTTGGATTACTGTTTAAGCACAAAGGGAAGACAACTAAAAATGTTTTTCTCATATATTGCAATGGGTGACTCTATAAGAAAATCAGCAGTTAATTTTACACTTCCATATCTTCTTCCTACTTGCCCCCCAATTGGATCCGAGCTCAATCTGGAATGTCGCACCCCAGGTCAGAAGGACCTGAAAGATCATCTTGGTCCAAGATAGCCTGAGATCTGGACCTTTAATTAGAACTAGTCATTTGTCTTCACTAAATATTCTGAGATTCCATCGACCACAACTTGTTGCTTCCTTGATATCACATCTTGCTTGTCACTTTTTGTTGCTTCATTAATTCATGCCCCTCAAATCTTCCCCAGCTTCTTTAGGAGATCAAAACATCACAGGCATTTAGCACTGTATTCATGGGACCTCAGGATATGAGAGGCTAAAAATATCCCAGGACCCATATTGACTAAGTAGGACAGAAAACAAGCAACCAAAGGGGCCGGCTTGTGGAAAAAGGACTAATAAGGAAAACTACAGACACAGATTGTTTGATATAGGATCACTTTTTAATTTCTTTGGAGGAGGGTCAGTCAAATTGGAGAGAAAACTAGCCCTGAATATACTGATAGGATAGCATTTGCACAAACAAATAAATAACTCATCCCCTGCTTCCAAATCCTGCTTGAACTCCTCAGTCTGAGCCAAACTACTTTGATCATTGCCCGCTCACTAGCAGTATTTCATCACAACTCAACTGCGGGTTCAGTACATGGCATTGCAGGGCCCAATAACAAAATGTGCGGAAGAGCTTGGTGATTTCGGCCCACTTCGCCCCTAGTGGCTACAAACCCTGCAGTGGCAATAGTTCCACCATTGCCAAGCAGTAAGAAAACCTGTTCCCTGACAGAATGGGCTGTCGAAGTAAAATAATTGGATATGATCATTTCAAATTAATATCTGTCAATCTAATTGTCTATGTCTGCAATTATGCGAATAGTACACTACAGAGTGGAGGAGCGTAATTAACCGCAACACATGCAAACACTTATACACACATTTATACGAACACATACACTTGTAATTAGTTCATATAAAGATATTTGCAACACATAGTTATTTGTAATTAAATGTAGCAGGGTTTAGAGTTAAATATTATAATGTTTACATACACTTTAGTGAGATATGAGTTCAGGACACAGGAAACATATCATGTCTGGTATCATTCTAATCCCCTATTTATCCGCAGACGTCTGGTTCAATTGCCTAAAGTATCGCACCTTGCATATATTAGATATGGATTATAGGGAATAAATGATCATGAATGGTATTGTGTGTGTAATGTAAATAGACCAGTTTGAACTAGTTTTTGCATCTTGTGGAGAGCTGACCCCCACCCTTTGAGGGCATCGTTTGAACTGGCCAATGACCTGCATTACACTGGACCTTCCTGAAGCCTGAACCTAAGGAAACATGCCAAATCATCTGTATTGTTTTCATTGTATCGCTGATTGTATATAAGAAGGGGTTCTGGGACCAGCAGACAGTCTCTGACCACAGACTTTAGGACTGAATGACTGTATGCTGGATCCAGGGCTACTGCGAACGTAACGGCTGTACTTATTTTATTTGAATTGTTACTCTTCTGCTTTTTGCTATTAAATCGCATTGTGCTTTGGAACCACATAACTGGAGGCATACAATCATTATTGGAAAGCGACTAGACGTACATAACAGGGCCAATAGGGGCAAGTGACTGGAGAGGAGATTATGCTGATGGAAAGTTTAAGTACTTTCTCTTCCTCACCAACTTACTTACCCCTATGTAACTAATTCTTCAAGAACAGAGAAAAAAGCAGAATCAATCACTTTTTCAGGATTGGGAATTTAAGAACCCCTGGACACTAAATTCAGGACCAGCCGAGGATCTGAATATCTGAAACATCCAGTTAAAAAATCTACAGATTGCAATCCTAGTCACATGATAGCACTTTACAGCTGAAGTGTACCTGTGTGACAAGGAAACAGGGGTTTCCCATTCCTGGCAGTAAATCAGTGGCATTATAGATGTCTGTGGAGTTGAATTCTGCAGAATTAGATCCATATTATTATTATAATCAGAGAAAATGTGCAAATATTCTATCTATGCCCTAAAATCTAGACTAATTTCCTTCGAGAGAATTTCAAAAACTTACACTTCTGGCTATTGTTCACTAGATTCCTAAATGGCGCTGAAGCAAATGTATCTGACCCTTTTTAGCGAATGTTCTTTAAAGAGAACCTTTTGCTTTTTTAATCTACCCTAACATTATTGTTTTTTGTGCAATTACTCAAAAGACTGGCAGTACCAGGTAAATAATCAGTAGCAGTATGCTTAGATCCAAAATGCTGCTATTTGTATTTTCTTTTTCTGAACGCCAGCCTATTACAGTTCATTTACAAAGATTAGTGACAAATATTATTATGTGTAATTGTGTACATTATCTATTGTGTTATTCATCACCCAGGTCTCATCCGTGCTGCAATTACAGTGTAGTCTACTGCATTATATGGAAGAATATTATCTTGATGATTTGGATGACAGCCGATACACTCTTTCAGACGAGTATTGTAACATAAAACAAAAATATATGTAATTAAGAGCGCTTCACCTAGTGTGGCAGCCAACAAGGGCTGTAACTTTACCCCATAAACATACTGAACAAAAATACAGTAATTAAACTTGATGGACGCTACAAATTATCACCACTGAAAACAAGTACAAAAATTAAACTATACTAATTGTGCTGCATTATATTTCAGTGCGAGTCCATTCAAAATGTCATATGGTTCTTCTGTGTAATTTGAACCAATGAAGATCTTCAAAACATGTTAAAACATCGAGAACAATGTATATGGTGTAGTAGGTAAGATAATGAAATATTCATTCAAATAAGATATTGCTAAAACTTAAAGGGTCATATTTAATAATAAGTTTTTTCATAAAAATCTGCATTTTTAAGTGTAGTTAAAAATTATTAATAGGGCATTGCAGCAAATATCGTAGATATCTGCTGCTTTGCATTTTTTATCAAAATCCATAGCAGTCCCCAGAAATGTCTATGGGGACTGCTATGTAACAAGTAATGAAAAGGCATTTACACATACAGTTGGCGATTACTGTAGGTGTAATTTTTCTGTTCTGCTCTATTGGGAGAGCATTGCAGTAGAGGGATCTACTGATCCTTCACAACATCTAACTGCTCTCCCCTCCGGGCCACTATCGTTTTACGTGACTGCTGTTCCTGCTAAAGTTTTTAAATAAATGCACATGACCTTTCAATCCTTATCTTTGCGATAAGGATTGAAAGGGGTTGTGTTAAAAATGCGGTCATTCTTAAATATGCCCCAAAATGTTATTACACCCTTACAAAAAGCAAAACTCCACCTTGTGGTACATATGTGTATACACAGCCAAAAGTAATATAAAACAATAAAAAAAACACCCAATTGTGTAAAACAAAAATAAACAAGCACCGAATATATGAAAATCTTCTCTGGCCTTTCCCCCTATGTGAATATGATTACATGACTCCATGCAAAGCCTAAATGCAATAGGCTTTGTTGGGATCTAATGTTGAAGGACAGGGGCGCACGCAGGGGAGGTTTCTGGGTCTCCAGAAACCCCTCCACTCCGCTAAAGAAGTGCCCCTACATAGCAGCACTGTACTCTATAGCAGCCGCAGCGCTGTCAAAGAAGCCTCCGCGGTGGTGCTGTATTGTAAAAATCCTGCGTGCGCCCCTGAAGGACTAGAATTTATTCATTGATCCTATATCAACCCTCAGGATATATGAATGGAAAAACAATGGAGGAGCACATAGTGCATTATCTTGCTTTTATTAAATTATAAAAATGTTATGTTAAATAACAGAACATAGACAGGTAACACAATTCTAATGGAGACAATAGGGTTTATCTGTCTACCAGAAAAGGCAAGATGTAAGCGTGATATACCAGCTTCCCATGGCCCCCCAGGAGGCTGTAAATATAACTGGGATGGCAGAAGTCCAACGTCCTTAGGGTAAAACAACCAACCGCCAACATGATTCAATGGCTAAGTCTTTCTGAAGGCGATATATTCCACAGTATTTGCTGTCCTTTATTATAGTAGCCAGACAACAGGCTGACTCTCACAAATTAACTAGTATTAAATCACTTAGCAAGAGTAAGCTCCATATAATGTCAAACATAATATAGGACATGAAAATATAAATATATTATAACATAAGTTACATATATTAAAAGCAAATGCATCTGATCCTTTTTAGCCAATGTCCTTTAAAGAGAACCTTCTGCTTTTCAATTCTACCTTAATATTATTGTTCTTTTTGCAATTATTCAAAAGACTGGCAGTACCTGGTAAATAATCAGTAGCAGTATGCTTAGATCCAAAGATATTTCTATTTTCTTTCTTTGAACGCCATCCTATTTCAGGTCGTTTTTTAAGAATTGTGCCAAATATTATTATGTGTGATTGTATAAATCATCTAGTGTGTCATTTATCACTCAGGTTTCATTTGTGCTCCACTTATAGTGTAGTCTACTACATTATATGGAAGAATATTATCTTGATTATTTGGATGATAGCTGATATACTCTGCCAGACAAGTATTGTATGATGATCGCCATGGAAGGTTTTAATGAAGCTTTATTTCCAACAATTTATAAGCATAGTTGCTAACACTTTAAAATATCTTAGTCTGTGAATACTCCAGAGCAGTTGGACCCAAACAGAGAAAAAAAATATATATAGTGTATAGTAAAGAGCTTATGCACTCAGTGTTTCCACTTACCTATTGTAGGTGAGAAGTGTGCCTTAACAAATAAAGAATTTCATCTTTATCCCTTTAAATGTGTCTCCCTCACAGTGAAGATCCGTAAAGAAAGAAGAAATGATTCTAGTGTACACGTTGGGGTTGTTTTTCAGTTGGTCGTACGTCAGTTTTTGTGGCACAAAATACTACAACGCATCCATATATAGATTTCTGTGTATACTAAACTTGCAGCCTTATATGTCTGAAGAGATGGAACAGGTGTACGCAATTGTAATTTGCGAACAGTAAGAGCGTTTTCACGTATGTGTGGCATGTCCTCTAAAGGTGCGACATAGAATGAGGTGTGTCTTTTATGGGAGGCCTGCTGTAAAGATACACAATGATGATTAAGGGCCTGATTCATTAAGGAAAGTTAAGCAAAAGTAAGTAAGGCAAAACCATGTTGCATTGGAGGGGGAGGTAAATTTAAAATTTGATGGTAGATTTATATTTGGGGTATGGCATGTCCTAGATCAACTTTAAATTTCAATGTAGAAATGAGCTATCAAGTATTTGTGTGCTACATAAAAAAAGACAGTATTTTCCTTATGTGCAAAATAATAAACTAATTTGCACCCCTTGTATTGCAACATGGTTTTGTCCAGAAAACTTGAGTAAGAAAACTTACTCAATTTTTTGCTTAACTTTCCCTAATGAATCAGACCCTATGACACCAGCAGCACTATATAGTTGGTTCTGATTGGCTGCTTACATATTACATCCTCCAATTGACAGTTCTTAATTCATTAGCATAGCAGCGGCCATCTATTGGCATTATTTATTTGTCATTTTCCGTTTGGACTACTGAAGGAAATCTGTTTGCCCGACCCAGAAATTCTGCTGTTTTTGAGTGGGGCACAACTTAACATACTTGTGATTCAACATACATAAATAAGTGCACTTTTTTTTGCCATGGAATTTGTATGCATAAATTCACAGGGAAAAATGTATCAAACTCGAAATGAGGCCCTGTGGGATTTATAAAATAGGGTCAAATATATAATATACTACATTACACTCCTTTATTTTAAGGTGAGCTGAAGCCTTTAATATGTACTTGACACTTCTCTCCATGAGATATTTTACACATTGGAAGGAAATTATTAAAATGCATCACTGGTGCGATGCATTTCAACCAGTCTCCAGAGATGCAAAGGAGGTTGTTTATGAAGTGCAAAATGTCTGCTCCGCAGAGCAAATGCAGCTTTGGAATATCATGTACCTCAATTTGTGCAAATTCATATTTGAGGAGCAGAAAATTGCAGAGGGGAAGAACTGAGATGGAGTGAAGATTTTCATACTGAAGTATGATCTAAGCTTAGCGGTGTGCCCAGTGGTCTAAGTGGGTTATTATACAATGGTTTGTCAGAATGACACTTCTCCCCACTACTCGTCTAACTCACCACTTGGTGATCAATCGTCACAAACAAATTTGTCTTTATTGCAGAAGTCATAGTGAGTGAGCTATTTGCATATGCCTCAGTGTATTTTGGTCTCCAGAAAAATGGCTGCCATCTGATGTAGCTCAGTCAGTAATAGAGACACACTGCAAGATAAAAGTCAATTCACCTGAAAGTGGTGTTCTGAGGAAAGGTCTATGTAAGGACTTCTCTGCAGAGTGAAGAAAACCTGTAGTTCTCCTGTTTATTTATTCTACAGTACTAAGACAGGTGTGGCCATACATAAACATTTTACTACTTTGGTGAGAGAGCCAGGTCTCTGTTTCCTTATGTTATGTGTATGTTACGCTATGTGTGTTTTATGTATTAGACATGGGGATGGTGGGTGACACAGAGTGAATAGCTTTGCATCACTATGTCTTTGTATTTTACTAAATAGTATTTAAAAGCATCTAAAATGAAGGTTAAAATTACCTATCAATTTACCCTAAATCTCCAGGGGCTAGGTGACTCCCAGCCAATCAGATACATTTGTCACGCCTAATTTTCCACTTTGACCACTGGCTGCGCCTCTTTCTATAGATTAGTAAAGAAATAAGATTTCATTTTGCAGAATGAGATTACCAATATGAAACAAAGGGGTGAATCAGATGCATTTTTAAGGCCGACCCTTGCTCTGCCATTTCCACTCTGCAAAAACACTTGGATTTTGTACCAGCTCAGAGCTGCCAGATATAGTGTCTCATACTACACATTTAATTTGTACCTTCCAGCTGTACTTCAGCAGATAAGCGTGTTTCCAGTGCTAGATGGCCGGAGATCATAGCTGCCATAATGAAAAACAGCCTCAAGTTGGTCAGTGCAGGACCAGTGCCTCTAATGGGAGACAAAAAACAGCACCCATCTCAGAGGTTACTAGCCCCCTAAGACATCAAGAATGCAATAAAAGCTTACAGTGTGCGTTGTTGACTTATCAAGGCAGAGAAGTGTAATACTAAGTTGTTTTGCAGTGAATAGGATGCACTTTGTAAATGACTTCCAAAGAGTCTACTCAATACAGGATACAATGTTCGTTTTGTTCTACTGTGAGAGTTTGCAAAATGAAAAAGCTTTAGAAGAAATTAGTAGATATTGTATTTAGAATGAGAAAAGAAAAAGATTGAAGCTTTGAAAAAATGTTGCAAAAGATGTTCTCATAGAATATGGACAAGCCAAGGACGCACAGATGAATGTTTTATGAAAAGTAACATTAAGACTGGTGGCAGAATGCCTGAGAAGATAAAAACATAAGAAAGATTTGTTTAAAACGTACAAATTGCAGAATACGCATTATGTATCATTAGCTTGTTGTTTTCATAATTTACTGTTTTCTAATTAGTTGTTCAGCTTCTATACCGCTAAAAACTGTTATGTATAATTATATGGGTTATTTCTGCAGTAAAAGTAGTTGCAGTTTGGAAACCAGACACTTGTGTGGTCTCTTATTCTGTGCTCCGACCGATCGTTACTATAGATATTTGAGAAACTGCTGACTGACTTATTCAATTACAGGTGGTTATTCTGCTAACATAGGTAAGGAACCCCAACACTATGCGCCTCATAATATCTCACTTTTGTTTTGCACTACACTTAACTTATGGCCAGTTTCCCTACTGTAAAGTGCTTGTAAGATAGGTGAAGAACAGGGGGCCTGATTCATTAAGGATCTTAAATGAAGAGGATTCTTATTTCAGTCTCCTGGACAAAATCATGTTACAATGCAAGGGGTGCAAATTAGTATTCTGTTTTGCACATAAGTTAAATACTGACTGTTTTTTCATGTAGCACACAAATATCTTTAAATTTCAGTGTACAAATAAGCTATCAAGTATTTGTGTGCTACATGAAAAAACAGTCAGTATTTAACTTATGTGCAAAACAGAATACTAATTTGCACCCCTTGCATTGTAACATGGTTTTGTCCAGGAGACTGAAATAAGAAGTTTCTCAAGGTAAGATCCTTAATGAATCAGGCCCCAGAAGAGAATGGAAATTTCAAATAACTTTAATTAAGGACAGTAATGCAAGTAAACATTTCAAACATTTTAATCTCAAATAGTCCTGCTCACACCGGCACAGTGGAACGGAAATCCCTGGCCTGGGCTTTGAGTTCCACTAGGTGGGAAAAAAATACAAAAACATGAGTACAAATATATAAAAATATATATATAAAAACATTTTAAATATTTAAATAATAAAGCATTTTTTCCTGTCATTATTTTCTGCTATTGCCATCCGGAGATATAGCTTGGGTCATTGTTATATAGGCTTCCAGCTGCTTTGCATGAGGACACTTTCTCTGACAATGCAATGGGTTATGAGGTACATACCAAAGTATTTTGCATTAAACAGGAAGGAAATCTCCCCCAGACTCTAGTATAGAGAGTCCCCTCGCCACAAACTCTTATGTAAATATCATAAAGGTATAGTGGGGAAAGTTCTGCGTCTGCTTGTAGCCCTGTGCAAGTGTCTAGCACTTAAGAAACAGTAATGTATTAAAAGTAGGACATTTAATCATATAGAGCCTCATTCAGACGTAAGTGCATTTGAGTTCTGTATCTTTGATGAATTTGCTCTGCGCATGCATCAGAACAGGACTTACGCCAATGCATGCAACTCATGTTCGAACGCAAATGCCACTTACGACTGCCGACGACCTGAACCGTAATGAGGTTAGGAAGGGGCGAATGAACATAGGCAATGTACAGTAAGGGTGTGCAGAGGGCACTCCAAGGCAGATGAGGTCGAGTCAAGTCCGGAGTATCTTATACGTATGCTTTTTTTAGCCATATCATTTGCACCTGCTACAGGGCAGGTCTAAGCGTCAACTAATAGTGATGACTATCATTGTCTCTGGATTAAAAAATAAACATATGCATGCCACAATATAGCATAGAACATGTCTGTGCAAGTAAGAGAGACTATAAAAATACATTGTACCAACACAATACAAATATAAAAAAAAGTGTTTTTTTAAAGCACATATTTTTATTCATGATTTTATTATTATTATATGTTGTTCATTTATTTGCTAAAATATATATGTATTTTGCATGTGTTTTGATGTGACTTTATATTGCATATATGCATATCCTGCAATCTGCTGTGTCTGTCTATATACGGCAATTACATTGTAGGCAGAGCGTACTTCCACCCAGATTCAAATCTTGAGCTCTGCACTCTGAACTTGTATGCGGGCGAAATTACTCTCAAGCTCCGTGCTCTTTCTTTAACTGCAAGTTGCGTCTAAAGATGAATCAGGCTCATAAAACACAAAACCATAGCAATTTAAATTCAAGTGATGCTGGCATTGATCTCTTTTGGCTAGTGAAAAAGTTTATGTATGTCATACTTGCCAACTCTCACTGAAAGTCAGGGAGACTCCCGAAATTTGGGTCAGTCTCCAGGGCTCCCGCAAGAGCTGGCATTTCTCCCGCATCCTGGAATTCCCCTGTTAAATGACGCAATTCACAGAGAATCGCGTCATTTTGGCCTTGCCCCCCTTGACAAAACATCAATTTACTCGTGGGGGCGGGGCCAAAATGACGCCATTCGAGGAGACCCACCTCCTCCCGCCCATTAGTCACTCCCCTCTCCCAGACGTCGCCTACTAAAAGTAGGCAAGTATGATGTATGTCAAAGGGTCTTGATGAGTCCTTATCACCGATTTTGTTGCTTAAAACTGTGAAAGCAACAACAGCTAATATAGCAAATATAGCAATTTAAAAAATACTAACATTTATGCTCTCATAATAGCTGTATTGCAAAATTTATTTGTGTTTATATGTTTAACAAAAGTGAAAAATCATAAATTGCTACTAAAACACAGTGGGCCCGAGTCATTAAGGAGAGCAAAGCAAATAAAAGGAGTAAGTTTGCACCTTGGCAAAACCATGTTACATTGGAGTGGGTGATAAATTTAAAATGTGGGGACAGATTTATAGTTGGGGTAGGGCTTTAAATTTCAGTGTAATAATAAAGCTATCTAGTATTTGTGTGCTTCATGAAAAGGCAGCCAGTATTTAACTTGTATGCCAAATAATAAACAAATTTGCACCCCTTGCATTGTAACATGGTTTGTCCAGGATGAAATGTACTCCTTTTTTTTGCCTAGCTCTTCTTAATGATTCAGGCCCAGTATGTAGGAGAGACATATATTTATAAGAGTACCAACCGTTCATGTAGTAGCCTGATTGTGCTACCTCTGGCTGATGTAGTTCATGGTAATGGTTGGCATTTTGCCAGCTTCGTATTGGGTGCCCCAACATTTTGATGCCCTTATAGGCAGCCTGCTAAATAAACAAAAGTATATCTTGACTCCGTACAGCTGTTCATCAGGAATAAAGATTGGTGAAACTGAGACACATCAAAGGAATGTGTCAATGGTAAAATGAAATGGGAGCCAAATGTTATGTAGATTACAATAGCCTGTCAAAAATGCTATTTCTGTGAAATAAGATTTGTGGAGAAGCTGACCTTAGCTATTCACTTCCAGTGACTGCTCTCAGTAAATTCTAAAGGAAACACACTAAGCCCACACATCATTTATCCAGTACAGAGATGATCAAAAAGTTCTTTTTTTATTATTAACCATTGTAACAGAGCCATTCAGCAGGTAAACACCTTTTGCTGGAGAGCAAAATGACTGATTTCTATGGAATTAATCAGTAAGTTTTCTTTGGTAAAGTTTCATTGATTTTGTCTCCAGTGAAATTAGTGCTTAAACAGCTGCAGCACACTTACCACAAGGGGGCACTGTAATAACTACAAATGTACACTTAGCATATAAATGTCATAACAAATCCTAAACATAAAAAAGGATCACTACATCTAAAATACAAAAAAGGTAACATATAAAATATCTACTAAATTCATTCACAATATATATGCAAAAGTATCAGGAAATTATCTGAACATAAGATTTGTGAGAAAGAGACTGATTAATTGATTGAGGGTGGAGTTAATTTCCTATGCAAAGCAGATGTCCTATTAGTTATCCCCTTAAAAGACACTGAAGTCACCCTGTTTTAGTAAAAAAAAAAGGCTGATTAAAAAATAAAAGCTTACATTCAGCTATAAAGCACCTGTAAATGTAAGGTCAAGAATCTCAGATTAACATTTGCACTGATTGGATAAATATTAACTATGTGCACCTCCTCTCAAAGAATGTGGCTTCCTGACCACAACATGTTAAAATGAGGCTCTAGGTCCGAGGTTTGAAGACACCAAGTGGTATAAACTGCAGGTTTGAAAAAGTGGCGATGTTGCCTATAGCAACCAATCAGATTCTGGCTATCATTTATTTAGTACATTCTACAAAACAACAGCTAGAATCTGATTGGTTGCTATAGGCAACATTTCCACTTTTTCAAACCGGCAGTTCAGTAAATATACCCCTTAGAGCAGGGTTTCCCAAACCCAGTCCTCAGGGCTCCCCAACAGTGCAGGTTTTCCATATCTCCTTGCTGGAGCACAGGTGTATTCATTACTGACTGACACATTGTAACAGATCCACAGGTGGTCCTAATTATGTCACATGTGATCCGGAAAACCTGCACTGTTGGGGAGCCCCGAGGACAGGATTTGGGAAACCCTGCCTTAGACTCTTCTGGCAAGCTATATGGTATCACTACTGCAAGGACATCCTGGCTGAGGAAACAAGTCCTATTAGCCCCAGCAGGTAAACATGAGTAAGCCTTTTTTACACACACAAAAAACAGTCCCTGTGGAAACACAAAGGAGACCCAATAACTTCTGGCCTGGGCTGCTTTGTACCATGTAAAAAATGACATTTTGTAGAAGGAGTACTTAGGTTCTTGGCATGTCATATTAACATTAAATATTATGTCATTCTGGATATCACTTCATTTTGATCCAATTACTGACATATTAGCAAAGCTACAATCAGAAATTCCTACATCTTTATTACTTAAAGAATTACTGGGACATTGCAATACATTTTCTTACCCACTGGACTCTGAACTGACATACAGATATCAGGGTTATCACACAAGTGGCAATATCATATACTGACTCTGTGGGAGGTATGTAGCTGAAGTATGTTTAAACTGAAGGCAGGTTCTGTTACCTGTATCCCACTGGTACTGCGTACAAAGTTGTCTTTCCTCTTGTGGAAAGTATATGTAAATACACCGAACAATTGGTTTCATTGGTTACCTGGGCAGTGATTGTGTGGGTGCATGAAAGCACATTTTTCCTCAGGCCCGTTTTCCCAACTGTGAATCTGGGCTTGTCAAATTACTTGCTTTACAGGGAACATACAATATGCATCCAAAATAAACATGATTCCTCCGGCAAAGATGGTTGTAGATGCTAAGAAAGGGCAAAATCCTTTATCCAGATTAAGTCCCACCAAATTCATTGTAAAGTTCATTACTTTGCTGTTTCTTCCCAGCTGAGGCCTTTTATTTGCTTCCCCCAGAGAGCTACTTGGTGTTCATTGATGCAACTCAAGGATGGTGTTTATTATTCACATCTAAGTTGGTGTACCTAGAATTGTTGTTGCAAACAGACTGGGGGAAGTATCTGCAAGGATGTCTTCTTATTCTAGTAGTGTACCTTCTTACAGTGTGAGTGTAAGAAATTACTCTGATATTTGCACCTCCAACCACTAGAGGTCCCTGTATTTGTAAACTTGCCCTTAGATTTGCCCTTTTCCAAGATGGCCTTTATGACATCAAAGAAAAACCATCTTGTTACAAACTTTTGCTGCAACAGGCTTAACATCCTTACTGCTCCACAAGCTTGTGTGGTCTGGTTCACATCCTCTCTGGTGCCAGCTGGAGATCTGTATTGCATAGCAATTAACATTTGCTCATCAGGAATTACAGTAAGAGTCATTATTTCACATTTGTGTTCTATTAACCCATTTTCTGCTGCTGACTTTGCTGCTTTGGCAGCTCTGTTATTACCTTTGGAAACCACATTAGTTTTTGTGGTGTGGGCTTGGCATTTCATAATGTCTACAGCTTTTGGTAGCATTAATGCATTCAACAGTTCTTGTACATCCTTAGCTGGTGTAACAGGTGTGCATTTGAACCTTTCTTATTTACCATAAAACCCCAAAATCATGGACTACACCAAACTCGTATAAGAAGTCTATGTATATATTTACAGTTTTGTCTTTAGCCAGTTGGCAAGCTCCAGTGAATGCTATAAGGTTTGCCATCTGTGTGGAGTGTAGAGGATACTTGCCAACTTTTTGGAGTTGGCGTCCAGGGGCCTCCCTGGGGGAGGTGGGCGTGCGGGCGACGGGGCTCTCAAATTGCACAATTTTGGACCCGCCCCCAGTGGCGTAATGGCGTCATTTTACAGCAAGGGGTGGGGCCAAATGCCGAGATTCCCTTGAGAATCGCATCATTTTGGCCCTAATTCTGCCCACTTCATTAGGAAGTGGGCAGATACGGGAGATTGCCACACTCTCCTGGGAGTCCATGAGACCCACCCAAAATGAGGGAGTCTCCCGGACATTCCGGGATAGTTGGCAAGTATGGTGTAGAAGTGGTAATGCCTTAGCATCAACATACAGAGTAATATCAGGGTTATCCAACAGGGTGACAACAAGATTTGGCCTTGAGAAAAAAAATAATTGTCAAACAATTTGTAAACAAACATGATGTATACTACCAACCTCTGAGTGGGGAAACTCTCTTCATCCTCAGGAAGGGGCGGAAATGTAGCAGCATTAAGAACTGCACATCTTTGCAAAATGATGTTATAGGGGACCAGAAAACTGGGTTCTCAATTTGTAAGCCTGGCAGTAGAAATGTGTTGTGTTTGTCTGCTTACAATTGTGAGGTGCTTCTACTGCATATGGAACATACAAAAACAATTGTCCAAGGATAATATCTGCAGAGTTTTCAATTATCAGTGCAGCTGCTGTTACAGCTCTGAGACATACTGGCAGAGCCTGAGCAACAGGATCTAAAAGAGCACTGAAGTATGCTACAGGTCTTTGTTTGTCAAGATGTCTATGTGTAAGAACCCATGTTGCATGTCCTACCTGCTCATGTATGAAAAGGAGAATGGTTTTCCATATGTTGGGATTCCTAGGGGTATATTTGCTAAACGGCGGGTTTGAAAAAGTGGAGATGTTGCCTATAGCAACCAATCAGATTCTGGCTGTAATTTTGTAGAATGTACTAAATAAACTAGAATCTGATTGGTTGCTATAGGCAACATCTCCACTTTTTCAAACCTGCAGTTTAGTAAATATACCCCCTAACGTAGGTGACAGTGCTTGTTTAAGTTTGGCAAAACATTCCTTTGGATATGGTGCTGTGCTCTTTCTGAGGTCACACTTAGTGGCTGCTATTTGAGAAAAAATAGGATTTCACTGTCTGCAGTATTCTGCCATTCCCAGAAATGCTTTCACTTGTGGAACGCTGTACGGCTTTACTCTCTTGAAAGTATTGGTTTATTAGAAAGAAGAAAAGGAGGAATGTGTGGGGGATTGACACTGCAGAATTTTATACAACCTTTTGTCTGTATCTTATATTTTAAATGTATTTTTCCTTTTAAAAGCTTATGTAATCAAATGATTGATAGTATACAAATAACATATTTAGCTATCTCACAGCTGAAGTTCCTAAACGCTATAGATGGAGTCAACTTTAGTTCATACAGGCATGTCACAGCTCAAGCTATTCATTTCATTATAGGGTGTGATAACTCTATATTGGTGCTAACTAATGACTCAGGTGAACTAAACTTTTCAGTAAAGTAGTCTGTCTATTGAATGACAGATCATCATCATCATTTATTTATATAGCGCCAACATATTCCGTAGCGCTTTACAATTGGGGACAAACATAGTAAATTAATAAACAAACTGGGCAAAACAGACAAAGAGGTGAGGAGGTCCTGCTCGCAAGTTTACAATCTATGGGACAATGGGAGTTTGACACATGAGGTTAAGTCTACATTTTGCATTTCGGCCCAGCCAGGCTAAAAAGGTAAAAGTGACTCATAAGCTAAATGATCCTGTCACACAACAATGTTGGTCAGGGGGTAGTTGTCTTGTGTGAAATTGTGTAACGGGTGGTAATAGGATAAGGTAGTGAGGTTAAGAGGGTGGTTGAGGAATATTATAAGCTTGTCTGAAGAGGTGGGTTTTCAGAGAACGCTTGAAAGTTTGTAGACCAGAGGAGAGTCTTATTGTGCGAGGGAGAGAATTCCATTGAGTGGGTGCAGCCCGAAAAAAGTCCTGTAACCGTGAATGGGAGGATGTAATGAGGGTGGATGAGAGACGCAGATCTTGTGCAGAACGGAGTTGCCGAGTTGGGAGATATTTTGAGACAAGAGAGGATATGTATGTTGGTGCAGCTTTGTTGATGGCCTTGTAGGTTAGTAAAAGTATTTTATATTGGATTCTGTAGAAAGCAGGCAGCCAGTGTAGAGACTGACAGAGTGATTCAACAGAGGAATAACAATTTGCAACGAAAATCAATCTTGCCGCAGCGTGCAAAATATATTATAGGGGTTTGAGTCTGTTTTGGGGAAGACCAGTAAGGAGGGAATTGCAATAGTCAATGCGGGAGATGATAAGTGCATGAATTAAGGTTTTAGCAGTGTCTTGCGTGATAACTGGCTACTCGTATATGAGGCTAGCTACTAGAAGTAGGGGCATCACTCCTGAAATGGTGTGTTCTCTTCTGTGCTCGCATTAATAAACAGACCCTTCAGGGTAATGTAAGTGATGCCTTTGTGCAGTTGATTATTTTTTTGTGCATACTTATGGAATGTTTTGGGGAAGAACCTGAGTGTTAAGTGTCGATGTGCTCTGTGTCTGAGATAATTATTACACTTCTTCAGGCATCCAAATTTGGAATTCATCATCATGACCATCTTCTGAAAGGTCAAACTTTTGGCCCATAGCTACTCATGGGCTCTATATCACGCTGTAAAGGGTCTTAAAGAACACCAGTCAACTTTGTGAAAAAGACATTGAAGAGGTTTCCCTGTAGCGTTTCATCACTTCCTAACCAGAACCACTGAGAGACTTTACTGAAGTATCCTTCTCAGGCTTCAGCTTAATCCAGTGCCAGCAGCATTTAATTCCATTATATAAATCATTTTTCATCAGATGAGAATAGTTATCTAAAGAATTATGTATCAATCACTCAGTTTTCATTGTGCTGGAGGGAGAATTATTGTCAATTTTCACCGCACTTAAATGAGTTCTTCTATAAAGATGATATTTCCACACTATGTAAGACCATAGTGACAGAGGAGTTCATAAAATTAAAACACATAAGAGTCTATTTAACAAGTGGTGAAGAGGCCAAAATGCTGGCAAAAGGCTCTCTCGACACTTTTTTACATTTATCAAAGGGTTAACGCTGGAGAAATCATAGATTTAACATAATTACCAGCACATACTGCTGTCTCCATAGACATCAATGAGGACAGCAGCATTAGGTAATTTATTAAACTTGGCGCTATCGGTCAATTTCAGTGGGATAGAGCCGAAGCCTATCTAGGTTTGCTGAATCCCTCTTGGAAGAAAGCTCTGAACGCATGCGCATAGCACTTTCTCCATGCAGTGTTAGGCTACCGGTGAACAGAAAGGAGTCTTCGTTTAGGAGGGGGTTTAATGCCGGCCAATCAGAGCAACCCCGAAATTGTAAATTGCTGTGGTGCTTCGTTATATATTGAGGGTTACCGCGCTGGGGTTATAAATAGACCCCCAAAGCCTTTGCTTTATAGATCTATGCATAAAGAACTTTGAGGCTTACCTTTTTTTTTGAGTAAAGCACATGCACCAATGATGACCTTGCCTCACCAAATTGGCCCCTGGTGTTGTTGCTTCAGCAAATGTCACCTTTTTTTTCTGCTGAGATGTCGAGTTTGGGCAGAATAACCAAGAAGGAGTAACATTAACACTGTCTAGCAGATAACACACACTAGGAGATTTCCTAGCAGCAGGGTTTCAGGCTCTCTGATGTGCGGTTTGTAAACTGAGCAATTTGCGAAAGGGCAAACCAAACATCAAAATATGTGGTTTTAAACAATAAGGTTTAAAACCTCCATCTCATTATTTATACATTGTATCAAGTGATGGGAACCGCATAGCAAACTGCAGCATTTTAGTAAAAAAAAAAAGATGTGGTTTAGTCTAGCTAGCTTAAACTGCATGTTGTATGAGCTATCTTGCATGACAGACTGGTATAAAAATATATTATAGAAATAAAGTAAGAAACTCTCCCTTGCACTTTGTACAAGCCCAACCTACTCAACATTGGGCCTGGTCTTTTGGGGGGAAGAGGGGGCGAAAAAACAATCAGACTCCACACCTAGAGAGTACTGGGCCTATGCCAAGGGATCCCTACTAGTACCACTGGCCAGGGGATATTAGCACCATGCTCTCAAAATACAGTGTACGCTAGTGACAGTATCTAATTCACACTAGGTACTTCTCGGGGGCGGTCCATTCAGTACATATAGTCTTTTTTCCCATAGATTACATTGTATCAAGAAAAGAAGAATATTTTAGGTAAGTATTTAGTAGGGACAAAACATTTACTTAAGTTGGCAATATTAATTTTTTTTTTATATACAAGGGGATAGTAAATCACCCCCCCACCACTACAGTGTTTTGGGGACACATCAATAGAAAAAAGGGAGAGGCCAGGTCTACTATGACAGATGTATTTAATTTATGACAACTCCTATAAAACACAACCAGACCTGTTTTAGAGGCAGATAAATTTGCCGGCCTCCTGTCTACATCGCAACCAGACAACAAAAAACGAATGAGCCTGCAAATAAGGTATGGCGGTCTAATATATGATTGTCTTTGGTATAAGATGTAAATCATGTAAAGAATATGAGTCCGATGAAGAGATCTAGTATTTAATCATTCTAGAAGTTAGCTGGAATATAAACAACTGTTGCTGAATAGCTATTTTTATAATTCTGGACAACATAAGTAGGTGCCATGAAACAATATTTATGAAATCCACACCACAAATCAGTGATTAGCATATGTCGATTTAAATGTCTGTTTTGATGGTCCAAGCACGACAGCCACTTGAATGAGGCTTCTTCACTGATAATTGCTGTGACACTGTCACCTTCTTATTGTGGAGTGGCTCTCATTTAGGAGACAGGCAGGGCGGCAGCAACCTATTTTGCAATGTTAAATATCCCCAGTTTGCCTGACCTTGTATGCGCAGCTGAATAACTGATGTCTGCCTCATGCAAACAGGCAGGAGGTTGATTAGCAGAAAAGCGATCATTAGATGTGTGCGTGCATAGAGACAATCCGATGGTACAAGAACTCACAAAGGAATATCAAGGCTGTATGGTTAATGTTTACATTCCATTTACCGTCAAACCAACAATATGAACAATGATAGAAAGTGGCGATGACTGGGGAGCTCTAAATTCTTTCTGTTGTTTCAGCTAACAAGGGCATAATGCAGAGTTCGGGTTGCATTTGAAGCGGATTTCTCATAAACATGAAATGTGATTCTGTTTTATTCCATGTTCCCTCTCACCTTGGTCTTAAATAAAAAGGACTATAAATAAACCCATTTTCCTTGGACTACAGAAGCATTTATCAGAAACAAACTACAAAAATATACCAAGAAAAGTGAAGTGAAACAATTGAAGACACATATTGAAGTAAACAGGAGCCACTTGCAGTCAGAATGATGCAGCTGATATGACGTTTCTGTGAAACAAAGGAGTAGATTTACTAAAGATTCTAAAAAGGAAAAATGTGGGTGTTGCCCATAGCAACCAATCAGATACTAGCTATCATTTATCTATCCCTCCGAGCCTTCTCTTGCACCCCCCAGCTCCTTCCTGTTTTATAAACCGCCTAATGGTTGACATCTTTTACCTTTACCATGGCTACCTCTACAAAAGTTAACTTACCAACATAAAATATAGACACACAGACTTGTTTTGGGGAAATGAAAGGTCAGAAATTTATTGAAAGAGAAATATGCTGAAAAGAGGTGGCAAATATAAGCAGACCAATCAGCCCCCAGGCCACACCTGTAAATTGTAATCTCTGTCCAAACTTCTTTGGACAAGTCTAGGCGTTAAATGCTAATCTTCCCCATCTGGCACATTAGCTGAGGCCCGCCTGCCTAAGCGGAGCCCCAAAACCCCGAAGGGTTATTCTGACCAATTGCCCAATCCCTTTTGGGGAGAGTGCTTACCATGCCTTGAATGTAACCAAATTGGCCGCTGATTGGGCTGCTTACCGCCACTACTAAACCTTTATTTATGAAAATCATTCAACTGACAAGACAAAAATACACACTCTTAGGGCTAGATTTACTAAAACTAAGGGTTTGAAAAGGTGATGATGTTGCCTATAGCAACCAATCAGATTCTAGCTTTCATTTATTTAGTACTTTCTACAAAATGACAGCTAGAATCTGATTGGTTGCTATAGGCAACATTCCCACTTTTTCAAACCCGCAGCTTAGTAAATCTAGCCCTAAGACTAAAAATAGGGATTGGATGGGTGGGGAAACTTCACAGATGGCAAGAGGAAGTTAACTGCTCTTCCCATACGTTATAAGCCTTCCTGAAATATAAGCCTTCCGTTTACATCCCTTCTGATTGGCTGATTCACTTCCCACTACATCCAGCTAACTTAACTCTTCCTATAGCTATACTTTTCATCTACATGCACCTTCAGCGTTTATACACTTCGGGCTAATTCCAGCCCTCTGTTATTCTTGTCAGATTTGTTTGTTATAGCTTGAAGCACTTGTTTAAAATTCCTGCTGAGATGTTATTACAGATGGGTGTCTCTTTCTTTAATTAAATGTATTGTGTTAATTAAACAATACATTATTACCCTTGTGATTCCTGAAGTGTCAGGTTGCCTATCACTGATCTAGTACATTTTAGAATGTGTCACCAAGCACATGCTCCGTTGTCACGGGCAAAAACCTCTCCTTTCCCATTTTAGAAGCTTTAATAAATCTACCCACAAATGTTGTGTATAGTAGATGAATGAAGAACTGATTAATTTCAGATATATTTTTAGCAGATAAACAATATTATGCAATGCTGCAAAATATAATCTATCTATATATCTATTACTCCAGAATAGTTAACATTTTTTTTAACTTAATAACCTTTCCCAAATACTGAACAAAGTTCAACCTAAAGACATAAAAAATGGTAAGAGAGAAAAAGGCACATGTTTATTAAAAGCAATCCCTATGTATGTGGTGGTAGGACTGATTGTCAATCGACTAGATATGTGGCAGATTTGACCACTCATTTTATGTACTGTGATGCAGTTAATGAGGTAATTTGCTGCGTTGTGTTAGAAATGCAATTTCTTGAAAATGTAAGGTTGTCCTTCTGAACCTTTGCATTTGTAATGTACTACTGCTTTGTATTTGAAATGCAGCTGCTTACAATAACGTTTTTTTTTAATTCTTCTTAAGTAGGCAGTGCCAATTTTATCTTAAATGCTCTATAAATAATGGGTACAGAGTTTATTGCAGATATAGCTATACAGAACAATAACCGTATGCTATGCTGTAAAATGAATCTCAATCAGACTCGCCCATTGTAAAATATTGGGAGGTTAGAGGCTCAACTGACATTTAAAAAAAAAAATTGGGAGAAATATAACATGAAATGGTTAAAAGACATCTATATACTTAAATAAATAACTATTTAGGTATAGTCTAAGTGTAATGAATGCTTCAATTAAACTGCGCAGCTAGTGATCTAGGATGGACCCTGGTGGGTACGGTTTTTCAATGGTGAAAATTCCGACAGCGAGGAGACCTACAAATTGCGACTTGTGTTAATGTTACTTTAAAGCGGTAATGTCGGGACCCCACAGGTTAACTGTTTAAACACTTAACCCGACATTACCGCTTTAAATTATCATTAATACAAGTCGCAATGACATCAAAGAGTAGTGACGAAGAGGTCTTCATTCGGAAGATGTTGCGTTCAGCATGCTGGTGCATCGGAGATGTGAAGCGTCAGTTTTCAGGTAAGTCTATTTAGAGTGAAATCGTTTTTTTTCCTAAATTCGGTTTTTATTTGTAGGTCTACTCGCTGTCGGAATTGTGGTAATCGTTTTAACGCTGGTGACTGTGTGAGGTTTAAAAGTGAATGTTACGCACCAACAAAAAGGTATATCCCGGACAGTTACAACTGAAGTCAAGATGATATTAATTGTAATAGTCCACACTGTAGTTAGTGTTAGGAAATCTGGATCACTTCCCTCAATAAGATATACTAGATAATGCAGAAAGAGGTGCCTACGGTTAATGCCCAGGGACTGTTGGCAATTGTGGTCAGGTCAAAAGCTAAAGGTACGCCAAGTAGTCAGGAAAATATCAATGACTCTAGTTAGAACTCGCTTCCCTAACTCACTGGTTATTGCAGGCAAGGTAACTTTGTTCAGCAAACACATCCCCCATTTAAAAGGTGCATCTCATAGGATGGCCTAAGGTAGCCACACTTGTGGACATACATATTTAGAAAGTTATAAATGAAGGAGGCATATCAGCAATATGTAACTCCAAGCCTTCAAAATGGTAATGCATCCCCTAGTAATTGCTCAGTAAGATTAATTTTTACTAGGTTAGGCCAAAGCAGAGGATGGAGAGACAGCTGTCTACACTAAGTTTAGATTTGCATTGCACTCCTCCAAACTGCTCCTTCCTTCACAATCATGGCTGCCTTTTATACTAGATATCGGCACACCTACTGGCTCACAACGGATGGAGCTGCTAATGGGTGAAAGTTCAGTGCAAGACAGGATTTCTGTAATGTTTACTGTACTCCATTAAATGCAGGTGAGCATGGGTGGGTTAGGGAGGAGAGGAAACACAGGGAGAATGTAAATAACCACTAGCCAGGCAATAAAGACTGTACATTACACTGACTACATGGTAATGAGCACTGTACATTACACTGACCACATGGTAATAAGCACTGTACATTACACTGACCACAAGGCAATGAGCACTGTACATTACACTGGCCACATGGTAATGAGCACTGTACATTACACTGACCACAAGGCAATGAGGACTGTACATTACACTGACCACAAGGTAATGAGCACTGTACATTACACTGACCACAAGGTAATGAGCACTGTACATTACAGTGACCACATGGCAATGAGCACTGTACATTACAGTGACCACATGGCAATGAGCACTGTACATTACACTGACCACAAGGCAATGAGGACTGTACATTACACTGACCACAAGGCAATGAGGACTGTACATTACACTGACCACAAGGTAATGAGCACTGTACATTACAGTGACCACATGGCAATGAGCACTGTACATTACAGTGACCACATGGCAATGAGCACTGTACATTACACTGACCACAAGGCAATGAGGACTGTACATTACACTGACCACAAGGCAATGAGCACTGTACATTACACTGACCACAAGGCAATGAGGACTGTACATTACAATGACCACAAGGCAATGAGCACTGTACATTACACTGACCACAAGGCAATGAGGACTGTACATTACAATGACCACAAGGCAATGAGCACTGTACATTACAATGACCACAAGGCAATGAGCACTGTACATTACACTGACCACAAGGCAATGAGCACTGTACATTACACTGACCACAAGGCAATGAGCACTGTACATTACACTGACCACAAGGCAATGAGCACTGTACATTACACTGACCACAAGGCAATGAGCACTGTACATTACACTGACCACAAGGCAATGAACACTGTACATTAAACTGCATTATACTGGCCACCAAGGAATAGGTGTTGCAAACTTGCCATCAAAGATCAAGTTCTAGGTACTACCCTGGGCACCAGGGTCTGGGCTTCTTATAATCCAAGCTGCTGATATTTAACTTTGGCCCCGGTGCAGAAGTTTTTTAGGCCCCCTTCTTTCTGCAGGGATGGGTTGCTATATGCAGCTTGGGGGTGTGACTCTCTGGACCAATAGGAATCCAAAATTCCTTCTATCTTTCCACGTAGTCAACTACCCCCCCTGATTTTTTTAATCCTGATCTGCACAGGGTGAATGGGGCTGGAGCCATTGTATACTGTGCCTGCAATCTGCCTCCAGCCTTGGGGGCCAGCAGCAGTGGCAGATTTTATTTTACTGCCCACAGTAGTAAGTGCAACTGCTCTGGCCAGAGTATATCTGTCACTACTGCAGACCCCAGGCAAGATCAGGCCTAGGCAAAAGTACCTCTCCTCTCAGCGACTCTGCTTATAATGCAATGGGTCTGGGATTTGATACAATGGCCACCAGTAAATAAACTCTATGTTTAACACTGGCAACTAGAAAATGAGTTTTTTATCATACAATGGTCATCAGGGACATCAGGGACTGTATACTGACCACCATTGACTGGACTCTATACAGTATACTGGCCACCAGGGAAAGTGCTGAATATAACAGACCACCAGGTAATGGGCTCTATATTGTACACTGACCACCAGTGTCTATATTGTACACTAGAGTTACTGTCTTGTGGAGTCCATGAGCAACATTTTATTTGACCTTATGAAAAAGTCTCCAATCATCATCATCATTTATTTATATAGCACCACTAATTATGCAGCGCTGTACAGAGAACTCATTCACATCAGTCCCTGCTCCATTGGAGCTTACAGTCTAAATTCCCTAACATATATACACACACACACACACACAGAGATACTAGGGTAAATTTTGATAGCAGACAATTAACCTACCAGTATGTTTTTGGAGTGTGGGAGGAAACCAGAGCACCCAGAGTAAACCCACGCAAACACGTGGAGAACATACAGACTCCACACAGATAAGGCCATGGTCGGGAATCGAACTCATGACCCCAGTGCTATGAGGCAGAAGTGCTAACCACTTAGCCACCGTGTTGCTCATATGGACAGATGAAAATTTACAGATATAAAATAAGTTTCCCAATGTGCATCTTGCACACATGTGTTTTCTTAATGTTTAAACATACAGTATATATTGTTGAAAAAATCCTTCTCATACAGGGTGTGATACTGGCCTGTTTGCTGCTTCTAGTTGATAACGAGCAGTAGTTTGCTTGTCTGTATCTTGTGTGTTGCGCATTAATTCCCAAATCTCATTTGTGTTTCTCAGTACTGCAGTATTGTTTGTGTGTTCCGCATCAAGGGTTTTCAGGGAGAGCTTTGGGATTTTATATTTATCTATACAGTGGTCGAAGTGGAAATTTAAAGTAGCGATATGGATAATGTAAGTGAGTGGAATATGATTGTTTTACAATTAAAGCAGTAGCAGAAGTGGTGGTATGTCATACCGCCATGTACCAGCCCACTTTGACCACAAATTGCGTCGGGTGAGTCCCTAGGTGTCCCATGGTTGCTATTGCTTGGGAGGATATGCCGTTAAAAGCTGTTTGCAGGTAAGTTCAACCCAGATGAAGAGCATAGCAATTGATTATTATAGGACTGGCCAGAAAGGGAAGACTTTGGGAGGAGTTGGTCAGCTTAACATATATTGCAATGTGGAACCTAACATTCCTAGTTTTTAATATAGAAAAGTAGTTAGAACAGCATTAATTGTGTACTTGGTGAGGCCAGAGTATCAATGGTTTTTTTGTTTATACATTGTGGGTAACCCTCTCTTGCACCCCAGTTTGTACATTTGTGTGTGTGTATATATATATATATATATATATATATATATATATATATTTGTTACACGGGCACCCTTCTGGTGATGCACACATGAAAAACTTCTTGCTTTTATACTTTGCTTTATTGTCAGGATGACAAAGTAATCAACAACATAAAGCTCCACACAGTTTCTTGTGACCCTAAAGGTACATAGACAGAGACCAACTCCCTAGACACCAGCCACTGTATGGCATTGGTCACACTGTAAAAAGAAAAAGACAAGTTTACACTCCTCCCACAGTCCTAACTTGATGGACAGATGACACTCCTACTTAGCCTTTAAAAAGGAGTTCTCTGCAGGTGTTCTGTTTAGTTACTCTCATTACAGACACACCCTGTCAGATTGCTGTTAGCTGTGGTAAAAGATTCTTCTGAACCTCTACAAAACATATAAGTTAAATTAGACTTTTATTTTGACACACATATGTCCTCCACTTGTATCTCTTTAACCTAGGTGCACTACTGTACAAATGTGTAACTCCGTTTGCAGCATTGCTCTGCAGACTATCAGCCAAATACCTAATTCCTCTCTGGCAAACCACTCTTTTTGTCACTATATATATATATATATATATATATATATATATATATATATATATATATATATATATATATATATATATATAAACACATGCAATGAAGATGAAAGGCACTCGCTTACAATTAGACTTGGAACATGTGACAAAATGTATTTAATGTTTCACACTGCTTTATCTCAATAGCATGAAGATACATAGAAAAAAAACCTAACTGTTTTCAGTATTGTGTGTAGCCTTGAAATGATGGCTCAGAACTTGTGCTCTGTTACTAAGCAACCAGGTCAACGACCAGCATCCATAATTACATATATATAATTATGTATATTTATGATGTTTATATTATTTAATTGTACAATCCAAAAGTGTACACAATATTACAATGAAAATGGGATTAAAACTAAAAATAAACAAATAGCCATGGGATGGAGAAAATGAGGGTCACAACAGAAAAGAAATGTAGCAATAAGTAAAAGCAGTTGAAACACATAGAGGTAATAAGCTTCCAAATTTGGAAAGCTATAGAGATTGTAAAGTCAATGATGATGTTTGAGATAATGTTAGTGTGATCGAAGTTTGGCATCAGTTTCAATAAAAAAAAAATCCAAAATATAAAAAATGAGCAAGTTCAAGCTGGTTCACACACATACTGAACCTGTTTGAATATGCACAAAGCAGCTTGCAGATGTGCAAAATGGCTCTAACACTGTTGAATAGACTTGAACCAGTTAAACTGTCTCAATTTTATTAATGATTGTACAGTTTGACAAATTCAACTGTTTGTTGAGATCATCTCTCAAGACTCTCTGCCTGTGTGAGATGACAGCTGCAGCTCCATTATAGCCTGGCGCACCCATCAGGAGAATAAGGTAAGTTAATAAAGTTTATCATGTACAATGCACTTTTGATAACTTTTTTTTCCTTTTCTTGAACATGGGGCACCACTGCATGGCATAATATGATTTGGGGGCACTACTATGTGGCATAGTATGGTTTGGGGCACAACTCTGTGGTATATTGTGATTTTGGGGCCCTACTCTGTGGTATATTGTGATTTTGGGGCACTACTCTGTGGTATATTGTGATTTTGGGGCCCTACTCTGTGGTATATTGTGATTTTGGGGCCCTACTTTGTGGTATATTGTGATTTTGGGGCCCTACTCTGTGGTATATTGTGATTTTGGGGCACTACTCTGTGATATATTGTGATTTTGGGGCACTACTCTGTGGTATATTGTGATTTTGGGGCACTACTCTGTGGTATATTGTGATTTTGGGACACTACTCTGTGGTATATTGTGATTTTGGGGCACTACTCTGTGGTATATTGTGATTTTGGGGCACTACTCTGTGGTATATTGTGATTTTGGGGCACTACTCTGTGGTATATTGTGATTTTGGGGCACTACTCTGTGGTATATTGTGATTTTGGGGCACTACTCTGTGGTATATTGTGATTTTGGGGCACTACTCTGTGGTATATTGTGATTTTTGTGCACTCCTCTGTGGTATATTGTGATTTTAGTGCACTTCTCTGTGGTATATTGTGATTTTAGTGCACTTCTCTGTGGTATATTGTGATTTTAGTGCACTTCTCTGTGGTCTATTGTGATTTTAGGGCACTACTCTGTGGTCTATTGTGATTTTAGGGCACTACTCTGTGGTCTATTGTGATTTTAGGGCACTACTCTGTGGTATATTGTGATTTTGGGGCACTACTCTGTGGTATATTGTGATTTTGGGGCACTACCCTGATTTTGGTTTTGGTTTTGTTTTGTTTGGTTTTGTTTTGCAATCTTGTTTAAAAATCAATTTTTTTGGGCCTAAAATAACCTAATTTAGTGCTTCACCTGTTTATTGGATAAGTAAGGTAATTGTAAAGCTAATAAATTATGAAAAAAAACTGTTTAATTCCTGGTAGGCCGTCATTAATTCTACACACAAACCAGATTGTCTTCCTCTCCATCTATGCCTATTGGTAATGCAGTCATCATGTTTGGGTGTATATTACACCCTACACTTATAGTTAAATATATAAAGAAATGGACAAAGGCAGTTTGGTTTCTATCTGTATAGGCCCCCCTCCAGTTGTAGAAAATATTAAAAAATTCAACCGCTACAGACTGTACAATATAAATTGAAATGGACAAAGGCAGTTTGGTTTCTGTCTGTATAGGCCCCCCTCCACTTGTAGAAAATAGTAAAAAAAAGTGGATCTGTCTGCATCAGACCCCCTCCTAGTGGAGTAAAATAGAAAACTATTCAGCCGTTATAGACTCTAGAATATAAATAGAAATTGAGAAAGGCAATTTGGTATCTGTCTGCATCATCCTCATCAACATCCTCATTAGCGCCCTCGTCGCCTACACAAATCTCCCCCTCATCCTCTTCTAATTCAAAAGTGGCATCCTCAATTTGTGTATCACTGTCTACACTCGGGCTGTTCAGGCACACATCAGCAGAACTGCTGAAAGGGCCCTTCTTTATGGGTACACAAACAGAATGCTCACAATTACACATACCACTGGTGGAGAGTCCATCCACAGGGATTGGTGTCATTTCTGATTCAGAGCATACATTGTCCTCTAATGCCTTACTGTTTTCTTGCAGCTCGGCTTTCACGCGTAACAGTAGTTGTGCACCACTTGTAGACTTCAAATCTTGCTGGGTCACGAGTGACCGTACAAGAAGAAGGCTCAGTAACATTTTTTGATCTGCCACTAATAGAGAAAGACGGAGGCCTCATTCTTTCTTTGCCACTGCGTGTGTAGAATGTCATGTTGGCAATTTTTTTTTTATCGGCAGTTAACTTTTCCTCAGTTACACTTCTTCAACACGGTAAAAAAATTTTGGGTGTGTGTTTTTTACCCTGATTTGAGATGACGTACTGGGAACACTACCATCAGGACTGGTGCCAGCACCTGCTTGCTGATCCTGCTCATATATGGACTGCTTTGAATCCATTTTAATGAGGCCAAATCACTTGTAGTGCAAAATATTGTATAGATACTGCTGCTAAATATGACTTTTTGCAGCCAGGAAAATTATTGTTTCTCACTGGGGAATAAGGGACACCCCAAAGCACTTGTAATGCAAAATATTGTATAGATACTGCTGCTAAATATGACCTTTTGCAGCCAGAAAAATTATTGTTTCATACTGGGGAATATGGGACACCCCAAAGCACTTGTAGTGCAAAATATTGAAAAAAATGCCTCTTCTATCCTCCTCTCTTCCTGCTCTAACAATTGCTAATAGAATTGGTATCAGAATTGAAATAATAATAGAAAGAATAAGGTGTACAATTATTGCTCTGTCCCTGCTCTAATACAGCCTGTGAACTAACCCTGCTCTCTCCCTCTGTCAAATGGCGATGGATTGCTGTGGAGGCTGGCATTTATGCATTTCAAATATCGCGAGAACCGAGCTCTGAGATCCGACTACGTCACGATGACGTTTTGCCTCGATTTCGAATCCGAATGGGTGGAAGCTCGGTACTCAGATACCTCAAATTCGGGTGGGTTCGGTTCTCGGGGAACCGAGCCTGCCCATCTCTAATTATTATTATTATTATTATTATTATTATTATTATTATCTGGAACAAAGATGGGCCTGTGTGCTTTAAATGCCAGGGCTGATTTTTAGTCCCAGTCCGGCCCTGCTTGCTTATAATAATACCGCTTAATAACTGTGCCATATTGTTGGTATATAGTGAGACTCAAATTTTTAGACTAATTTTTGGACAAATCTCCTTTGTCATTAGGAGGAATTAAACAGTCCCTGAAAGCTTTGTTATTTGCATGCTACTAATTGACTTTCATGCTTTATTAATGCCCTTTTTTTATTGTCTTTTCTAGTGGGCTTGAACTATTAAATTATTATAAAATATATATTGTGTTAGCCTATTCTCTGAAGATTTTCTGAACTGCCATGCTTGGAAGATAATACGTATGATTTGTTAATAAATATTTAGAGAGATAAATTAATACCATTATCTTAGCGCTGTCTTTGGTTTAGAAAGCTTGTATGGAGATGAAAAATCGTGAGCAGTCATTTCAAGGCTGCACAAGCTGTCCTCAGTGTGGAGTGCAGCCAGCTATCTCGGTTCACTGTGGAGTTTTGTACTTCAGATGAATGTATTGAAACAATCATTTCAAGGCTGCATGAGCTGATTTCAATGTGCTCGTACCCAGGGAATGCAGTATTTTGATGAGGACGACAGTGTGAATCTTCTGAAATCTTTTTCTGTTCAGAACAAGAAAGAGACCAGGGATTGTGCAAGATTCCCGAACTGATATGTCCTCTATATTAAGGGCTAAGGACATTATTACAAAATGCTCAGATTAAAGTAAATGGTGACTTACCTTATTTCACATCAAGGGGTGAAATCATTACTCATGGGTTTCCCACTATTTTCAGGACAAATGTAGGCAGTGGGGCGCCCATTACAGGACTCATTAGGAGTTGGCCGTACTTGATATATTCCTAGTATTCCTATAGCATTATAATCATTGAATGGAATTAATGGTAAACAGAGCCTGTGTATGCCCCTTAGAAATCATGATTGCAACACTTATAATGTAGAAATTCTAGTCCCCACACTTACAGTATACTGCATGCTTAAATTCAATCTAATATATATTAGCCTAGCGGCGTGTGTTAGTGTGTGTGTGTGTGTGTGGAAAAAACTATTTTCTCAGAAAGGGCTCATCCAATTGACCTGAAATTTGGTATACTGACATTATTTGACAAAAAAATTATAATAGTGAAGTCAGTTAACTTCCATCATCCCCCCTTCCCCCGTGGGAGGGGTAGTAAAGGCTAAATTTACCAGTTGAGGGCTCAAACTCTTGACCGTGTGGGTATTTATTTACCAGAGCCTGTGTTTGGTCATGGACAATTGTATGTCGCATTTTCACGAGTACAGAGAAGCAGTGATGTGAAAGTGCAGGTTATGAATACTGCCATTCCAGGAAGACTGATTGAGCACAGCGATAAGGTGTTTAGCAGAAACGTTGTGTATCGAGAGGTTTTAGAACAGTAAGAGGATGGAGATTAAGGATGTGGCGATGAAGATGAAGGATGAGGTGATGGAGAAGAATGATGAGGTGGTGACATGTAGACAAAACCACGTTAAAAAAGGGCGCTTACGTCGGGAAGTAAGGCTCTTCCCCTAAGGAGGCCTGGGCTAGGCCCAAATGCATGACAAGAACCTTTTTAACACCTTAAGTAAGTTGATTTGACTAGAATGCATGAGTATCATGCACGGGTTAACTTGTAATTTAATATATTGCCAAACACAGAGATGTTCATCTTTCGATTGGTCCTACTGCTCATTACTGTCCCCTATCTTAAGCTGGCTAACAATTTGTCCATTCCTCTACAACAAGAATAGAGAAGTGCCTGGTCTCACACCATTCAAATCCTTACACCTCTGAATATGTTGGGTTCTATTTAGATTAATGTATATGGATTTGTTTCAATACAGATGTCGTCATTTGTTTAAGTTCACACTTGTTCCGTGTGTTAGAGTAGCATTGGTATATTCAATTGAGTACTAAAATGGGGGGAGGGGGATTTGTTTCTCTTACGCACAATATGACTTAGAAAACAATAGTTTTTCTGCATACATGATGTATAAATGATGAATGTAATGAATAAACCGCTTTTCTTATTGTACTACAGCTGTTGTCCATGCTAAATAATCTGTTACCATGTCTTGGGAACATTTAAATACTTGGGGAGGAATTCAATTGGCCGTGTTACTACAGAAAGTGACGCGGCCTTCCGAATAATTACCATCAAAGAAAACGAAATAGTTTCAATGTAGAATGTTTACATAGTACATCAAGTGCAGCCAAAATAAGTTGCTCTAAATATCAAAGATTCCAATTTTTGTCCGTGTTCAAAGAGGCGTTAATGATATCACTGTTAGCGCGGTAATCTTTACCGCTGGTCAGGGAGCCGCGAGCAGAAATCAGGGTTAAAATTACCGTATTATTGATAATATAATTAACGCTGCGTTGATCGGTGGCCGAATTGAATTCCCCTCTTGGAATCTTTGATATTTAGAGCCACTTATTTTGACTGCACTTGATGTACTATGTAAACCCTCTACATTGAAACTATTTAGTTTTCATTTATTTACTATTAAGAACAAGATTTAATGATTTACCTAAATTATGGTTAATGTCAGATTTATTCAAATAAATAGTTACTATTTACATACACTACAACGAATAAATTACAATTGACTCCGGATTTAGAAGACATCATTGTAAAATGCTTAATGGAATGATAATTCTATTTGATACACTTTACATTTGAAACATTTGGTTTTAATCCATTTACTATTAAAAAGAAGATTTAATGACTTACCTAAATTTTTGATTTAAATAAGTATGAGTAACTATTTTTATACATTAAAAGACTATAATTGACTCCAGTTTAG
This sequence comes from Mixophyes fleayi, assembly GCF_038048845.1. Lineage (NCBI taxonomy): Eukaryota > Metazoa > Chordata > Amphibia > Anura > Limnodynastidae > Mixophyes > Mixophyes fleayi. The sequence goes on along the minus strand of NC_134409.1, from coordinate 23,233,224 downwards.
CAGTCACCATTATAACATACTTAATTGAAGGATCATTCTGCTTGCGACGTTATGAGGCATTTAACAATTAATATTTCTTTTTTCATTCTGATTGGGAACTAAAGTCCCTATATTGCATTGAAGATATACTTACTATATACTGGCATATTATTATGCATTGAATTAACAATAGTGACTGAAAAGTTTTGTATCGTTATGAACACGCTCATTAACGTTTTAAAGAAGAAGATTGTTGCATTTTGAATAAGCAGATAAGATATAAATTAGATAATATCATGAATTTATTCATGTTTTTAACCTTAGTTGTATCGCAGACACTTATGATTGCAGTAATTGTGCTGCAAGTTATTATCTTCTTCATTAAACAGCCGAGGGCACAATTAGAGCACTTAGTTGGATGCCACATATACAAATATTGAGACTGATTTCAATGGATTTTTCCTTCTAAAAAATTGCTGAATCCGCACTGAAATGTATCAAGAAAGTTATCATTTGTGTCTGAGCAGCTCCTAGCACAATTGGGAACTTAGAAACAACTTTTTAGCCAGACACCAGGGATTGCTGGAGTGGGGATACTTGCATACTGGATTTTAACAAAATCACACCAAAAGGACTAATCTTATTCAGTTATAGTTAACTTCACTCCTACTGAATCAGCTTTTCCCTTGAAAGCCATTATGGGCCTGATTCATTAATAACAGTAAATCAAAAAAGTGAGTATCTTTGAAACTTGGCAAAACCATGTTGCATTGGAGGGTGAGACAAATTTAAAATGTGATTGCAGATTTATAATTGGGGAAGGGCATGTCCTAGATCAACTTTACATTTCAGTGTACAAATAAAGCTATTATTTGTGTGCTACATGAAAAAAACAGTCAGTATTTATCTTATGTGCAAAATAATAAACTAATTTGCACCCCTTGCATTGCAACATGGTTTTGTCCAAGAGAAAACTTACTCATTTTTTTCCCCTTACTTTCCTTAATGAATCAAGCCCTATATCTAAAAGATAATATCTTTGAGTGTACAGAGTCCATATAACTGTCACAGATATTATGTGGTTGCTATTTTAATATTATTGAGCTTTTTTCATTATTATTTTTTTTAGAATTTTAATATTAAATTAACTATAATTTTTTTAATCTAATAGGCTTCTGTGACATATTTATTATTTTTATACTACCCTATGGAGGAAGGGTGAGGGCAGCCAATTCCACTTTCTTTTTACAATTAGGAGCAAGCGATTCCAGGTGTCAATGAAGGATCCTGGTTGTAGTATCAATGATTATTGTCCTACTATTGGAGGCAGAGGCGGGCTGGGACGGGGGGGCAGGGGGGCATCGGTCCCCCGGGCCGCTCGGTCTAACCACTTTTAGGGCCGGCCGCCCAGCTCCCCTCCTCCCCCCGATGCAATATTTCGTCGTAATAACCGGTGGCCGCATCACATGTGATGCGGCCGCGTCGGCGCACGGGCGGCCCCATCACATGACACGAGATGCACCCGCGTCATCAACGTCGCGTGTCATGTGATGCGGCCGCCTGTGCGCCCCCCCAGGCTGAAGCCTGCCAGCCCGCGCCTGATTGGAGGCACCACAGTGGTGCATAGGTAACAAAGTCTGTGAGTGTTTTGTGGCCAAGTAGCACGAATAGCACAGTGGTCAGCAAGAGCAGGTTACAGATGGTAAGAGGAACATAACTAATCTGTATAAGCCAACAGGGTGGCAGTGTAAGCACATCCTGCAACAACTGCCCTCCCTTATTTACTAAAAGTAGATTTAAAATAACTTATCTATAATTAACTTATTTTATTTGTACTTATGTCCTGCTCCCTACTCATGTCTGTTGACAGCTCTGTGTGATGAATGCATGTATTACAGCACAAAGCACTAAATTAATGATATTATAGAGCAGCGTGTAATGTAATCTTATAAATAGCTTTCATAATGTGCAGTAAGAGTTCCCCAAGGAGGCTGTACTTATACTACAAGCCAAATTACTTAATGATTTCTGCAACTTAGCACATTGTTATTATAACGATTTATTTATATAGCACCAGCATACTTATACGCAGTAATAACACAAGACTGTGTAATTATACTAATAAACGTCATAGTGCGATAGAATCACGATGCACCAGGCATTCTTCTAACTTTTGCGATTTCAGTAGGACACTATAGTTAATTAAAACCTTTTTATGGACTATATAAGTAACATATACAGGGAAAACTATAAGGAATGATATATGAATTAATTGTATTTACTGCTTTATTGTAGATGAGCATTGTTCATAAATCCAACCAACATTCCTCCTACTCCCTCATATTGCAGACAAAGGTATCTTCTGATTATACAGTGCCTCAAATACTAATGTTTTTCTTTTGTCATAATTCACCTTAGTAATTTATTGTGTTACAATTACACTTTAAACCTGTATCTGTCTTAGTTGTTATGTTTTATTTCCTGCTAAGCAAACTAAGCCTTCTATTACTCTTCTATACATGGCAGGGTTTGACCAAAGTTGTAAACTGTTATTGTGTATGGGGGTAAATTATTATTATTTTTATTATTATTATTATTATTATTATTATTTTTTATTATTATTATTTGTATTATCATTATTATTATCATTTATTTATATAGCGCCACTAATTCTGCAGCGCTGTACAGAGAGCTCATTCACATCAGTCCCTGCCCCATTGGGGCTTACAGTCTAAATTCCCTAACATACACACACAGACACATACAGACACACAGATTAGGGTCAATTTGTTAGTAGCCAATTAACCTACCAGTATGTTTTTGGAGTGTGGGAGGAAACCCAGGCAAACACAGGGAGAACATACAAACTCCTCACAGATAAGACCATGGTCGGGAATTGAACTCATGACCCCAGTGCTGTAAGGCAGAAGTGCTAACCACTTAGCCACTGTGCTGCCCAAATGATAATATGATTATTTACAATAGTTGTGGTATGTGATCAATGTGAAAACAGTAAACACTATTTAGTATCATTCAATCAATTTATGAGGCCATCTTGACCATTTTTTATTAATTTATGATGCATGATAAGAGCATCAAAGGTGCACATGCAGTACATTTTATGCTTATTACATTTATTGAATAGAATGGAACCCTGCAAATTCTGGTCCATTCATGCCTTCATTACGCCATTACGCCTACAGGCACATATGTAACCCACCCACGTTGCCAAACGATGTTCACACTTCCAACTTGCTACATAGTGCCTGCGGTCTAGTTTTTGGCTTCTGAGACACTACATAAGAGAATCTTTTGCTGTTTTTTCCAATCTATATATGGTTTCCATTCTCTAGGGAAGCACCTCTTTCTCAAATGAATAATGATGAATACTTTTCAACTCCAATAGGAATATATCGCATTTTGAGCAGTATATTCTATCTATTGTGTCACCCCTTTTAATTGTGGAACATAATCTGTGCAGAGAATTCTTTTTCTTTTCTTCCTTTTTCCCTCTGTATGAGAGTTGTGGATACATCTATCAGTAGCTGTATCCCATGCAGGTGCCTGAGGGCAAATACATGCACCAATGATGGTGACAGTTGCCAGTACTAGCTAGCTGCTTCTGATTGGATAATTGCAAATTGGACACTGAAGCTCATAGTGCTTTCTTCATTGCTCATGCCTATATTATTTTATTTCCATATTTAGCATAAAATTGTGATACTTTCATACTAGAAAAGGAACATTATACCTGTTGTATTATAGAGTTTTTTGTTTTTTTAAAAAAAATCTAAATCAAACCTAATAGCGAGTGCGTCTTCCGTCATCAAAACGAATATTGAAAACTTTTCTTAAAAGTAAAGAAGCTCTCAGCTTAAAAGATTGCTATTCTTGAAGGACAAATAGATTCTCTGCTAGACCAACATAAACAGAACATCTCAATAAATCAAAGCCCTAAAAGTCACGCAGAATACAATTATCTTCTGCAGAGTTTCCAACATTCTAAACAAATTGTAGCAACAATTCTATGATAAATCCGATAAGGCAGACTCAATACAGGCAAAGAAAACTTTACCAAAAATGGGCACTTGATCCTTTCAATGAAATTAAAAATAACAATGGTAATTAGGCTACTTATGATCCTGTTTATATTGTTCAATAGTTCCAAGTTTACTACAAGGCTTTATATAATCTGCCCAGGCCTCTCTCCCCAAAATTATAAAAATTCTCAGATGTCTTAGCCCCAGACATGGCAGATCCCAATGATAAAATCCTAAATGAAGCCTTCTTATGCGGTCCTGATGCGGTGACAACCTTGGCCAATATTCTTGTGATGCCAAAACCGGGCAAAGATCCCACTATATGTGCATACTATAGACTGATCCCATTACTGAATGTCAATTGTAAAGTATACACCAAAATACTAGAAAATATAATAAGTTTTCTCCTTCCCTCCATAATACATTTAGATCAGGTTGATTTCATCCCAGGCCAACATGTTTTTTGATAACACAAGATGTACTATTGACCTAATTCCCTCTATTCATATGCAGAAATGACCAAATGACCACCCTTGATCACGGCAGCAGACGCAGAAAAGGTGTTTGGACCTTTATGTCTAGAGTGGTTAGAACAATGGGTTTGAATGGTAATTTTTTTGATTAGATATTGGCCATAAGTCAATCACCTAGAGCAAAAGTATCAGCTAACTGTCACTTCCTCTCCCTTTCAGATCTTGAATCATAATATGTAAGAATGCCCCCTCTCACTTTTATTTTGTTCAGTATATATTGAACCTCTATCTGCAAAACTACACACAAACCCAAATATTTCAACTATTCGCATAGGGAGAACGAAACACAAAATATCTCTCTATGCAGACAACATTCTTGATAATATTGAAAAGCACTGACACCTCTCGGGCTACAAAATCAATCTCCAAAAAAAAAGAAGGCCCTAGATTTCTACTTCTCTGATTCAGTCAGGGCTGATTTGGGCCAAAGATTCCCCTTAACATGGCACTAAAAAAAGAAAATTACCACCAGACAATATCAACAACTGTTTCAGGCCAAATATCCTCAATTGTTGTCCCACATTATATCTGATCTTGAGAAATGGAACCATCAGTGTAACTTCTGGAAATGTTCCAATAATGTTGTTTTTGTTAAAATCTAATTATTGTTCAAATCTGCTATAAGACTGATTTTCACATGACTTTTCCTCTAAAATTTTAAGATCTTTCTCAATATCCTTTAAAACCTTTTTCAGAGATCGCTCCCACTTTCAGATTGCTCTCCATCCCTATCACACAACCCGTGGTTTGAGTTTCTGTAATTAATAATGTTTCCCATCTTAAAAAATAATTTATCTTACATTCAGAATTCGGATACCTTGAAAACAACATCACTAAATATACTGATACATTGCTCAAATCTATTGGACTTTAAATCTGGTGCTGTAAAGGGCATACTTGCAACAATGCTGTGAACACCAACAGCAAATCATATAGCATAAAAATATAATATGGTGAAAACAGGAAGAAGTAAAGTAAAAGAAAATGCCTTTATAATAAAACCTATACCATATAAGTTATCACAAATAAATAATTTGTTAATGCCACTACTGTTTCAAAAGATAAAGAAGCACGTTTATGCCAAATGAAGGTGCCTATTGTCTTTTTTTTTTTTCTAAATGTGCATGTGTGATTGGAAGGGGAAACCAGAGACAGAGTTGCTAAAGATTGGGACCATCAACTGAAGTCCATAGAACTTTTCTCTTGTGGACTCCTAAATTTATGATTGTATAGTTCTACTGTTATTCTATTATTAATTTACTATTGAACATTTATTAAAATCTTAGCACAGGAAAACAATTTCATAACCCACAGCATGTAATACACTCTTAACCGTAATTTGTTAAAATAGTTTAGAAAAGGAAAGTAGATGTCTGGTTCTGTAGGTTTAATAAATGTCTCCGAATGACACCTGGCATTGGCAAAATAATTCAAAGGTCCATAGTCCATCGTTGTCCAAACAGTACAGAAAAGGCAGACATCTACATTTTGCGGTCAACAAAAATTAGGTTTCTCTTTATACTAGCTTTAGATATTGGTGACTTGACATGCTTGTTAGCCAGAGCTTAATAGAAGCACACTTTCCAACACTTACACCGTGCCCCTGATCTACCCAGACTATTCCAAATGGATATCAATATTTACACAAATTAAATGCTCAGGAAACCAGGACAGTTGTGTGGAAAATGGGTCATTGGCAATTATGTAGAGACCAACAAGGGTATACATCTACCTGTAACACAGGAAACATCTGCGTAATGTGCTTTCTTCACCTCTGCTAGCTCAAAAATCCCCACAAAATATAATATTATTATAATAGATTTCTTGTGCACCTAATCTTAGCATAGCACAGAATGTTCCCTATACACCCCAACTCCTTCCATCAGACGATACAGACTTGGTTCCGAGCAAGCACGACCAGCTTGGCTCACAGGCAGGAGCAGGCTGGGCTGGGTGGCATATGCCCCCAGGCTGGTCCCATTGTGGGCTACCTTGGGCTGGGTCACTGGGTTACCTACATTTGTTTTGCCTTTAAAATGTTCCTAATAGACTGCTGAGTACAGTCTTGCTCCCCAGGCTAAAATTTACCAGCCCTCCCCTGCTCTCAGGTCCATGCAATTACCGGTAAAATTGGGTGCATTTGCGCAAAAGTTGGTGCATGATGTAAGAAAAAAAACATTTATGTCGCACATATTTAAGTGGTAAAAGTAAGAGGATCTGACAAGTTTCCGTAAAAAGATATATACAGGAACAGAGAAGAGGCATATGATGTACAGTGGTCAGTGACTTTTTGCTGCCTGTGGTACAGGTAATACAATGTACCATTCCCTTCCTAAGCTTTTCTCCTTGTCCCTGGATTTCAGAAAATAATTTGCACATGCCCACTTGTTACATCTGTCAAATAGTAATATCAATGCATCAGTTAGTGGTTAGTAGGAAAAAGAGCAATGCATACATTTAGCAATACAGTATTATTATTATTATTATTATTATTATAATTTATTTGTTAGGCGCCACAAGGTTTCCGCAGCGCCGCACACAATACAAACAGTAGACTATACAGGGTGGAACCATACAGAGCAATAAACAAAAAGTACCAATACTTTAGAAACTCCAGGCAGGCTACGACGGAGCAGAAGAATAGGTGAGGAGACTGGAGGGGAGGGGGCCCTGCTCGTGCGAGCTTACATCCTAAGGGAGGGTAAACAGACCAGGTACAAGAGGAGCCAGTTAAGGCAAGGGGGAGAGAAGGGAGAATGAGCGGAGGAGAATGGGGGTTAAGTGGATGGTTGGTAAGCCTTGAGGAAGACGTGAGTTTTGAGTGCACGTTTGAAGGAGCACAGAGTAGGAGAGAAACGGATGGAACGAGGGAGGTCGTAACAGTAAGCTATTAGTAAATTGGGTTCTGTGCAAAGATCTCAGCTGTTTGGGATGGTTTACATACGAGCTAGCTCTGCGGGTGCTTGAGCAGTGGGTGCCACTAACCATGTCTATACATGGCATTTTCATACCTATGGGGAAGGGTAAAGTGAGTACCCCAAAACATTTTAAAAAGTTGATTCCTATGAAAGTTTATATGCGGATATGTTCAATTTCCATAAGAAATAAATTATATTCAGATTTACATTCATAAACATGGATTTATTTTAATGTGACAATTCACTTTATTAAAAGGGATTTACAAACATACGTTATGCGGTTTTATATCGAGGTAAGAACATTCCATGCATTGTATGCTTATCTATCCCATTTGTCGTATGTTATACTCAGAGACCAGAGCTAGTATTAAGCATACACTTGTGCTTTTAGCGCTCAGGTATTTAATAATGCATGTGCCCTTATTTATGCTGCATGGATACAATGAAAGCTCTGAGCATCAATCATCTTCTTGAAGACTGTCCCTAGGGGACACGTGCTCAGCTCCTATATGTTTGCAGGATTAATTCTTGTAGGTTTGGAGAATCCCACAGAGTTTAGATATTGATAGACAGCAGTAAAAGTGACAAAGTCCACCTAATAATTGCTGTACCTAATTGTCTTGCTTTGCATTTTCATATGAAAATGTAAAATAAAATATGAAAACATACTATTGTTTATTATTATTTTGTGTTTCTAACAATCACTTGTGAATACAATGAAAAATCGAGATGTGGAAATAATACACAATATATTACTACTGGCTTCATACACTTGACAGCAAGGTTTGATTTAAAGCATTTAGCGCTGATGTTTAGTGCTTATGAAAATGAGAGCGTTAAATATTTAATGTAAACAAACATCTGCATCTAAATGTCTCTGGAGCATACGAAATAACACTAAAACACTTCTGATTACTCATTTAAAGCAGCAGTAATATGATACATGAATGTAAATATATTAATTATAATTATTACAAATAATGCTTGTTTGTAATTATATTCTTAATTGCGTGTAATATAAATGAATCCTTTGCAGTGAATGAGCATTTCTTTATTTAAATATGGAGAGCATTTTCTTGGCAGCAAAAGTTGTTGTTTGACACCTCTAGGCAATGTAACGTTTTTTGTTTAATCAGTAATCCGTAATTAAGTGTGAATGTAAATGTGTGTGTTATTAATCTGTGCGATTGCGTCATTACACGTGGCGTACTAATTGCAATCGCACGGAAAATAAATATTAATTGATTTACCCGACTTCATCCAATTACTTGACTTCCACATCAGAGACCAGGATATCTTAATGCAGAATACTCTAGGAGAGGACCTTCCATCTGTGATAAGCCAACAATTATAAAACCATTGTAACAATCAGCACTAAGACACCAAAATATAAGCATATATTAAAATTGTTCACAAGCTTTTATCCGTGTCTTGGCATCATTTATAATACCCTATTGCTTAAAAAATCCTCTAATACTACAGGACCAGCTAACATATAATTTCTCTGGTTAAGCCCTTTCAGGTCCAACTTTCTGTATTTATAATACAGAAACCAGTATAAGGAGGATGTTCTCATCCCAGAACCAAGTTCAAGCCAGGAATATACCAAACTGCCCTTAGCAAAGTTATTATCCAGAGAACAGGATAAATAAACATTGTGGCCTAATTCATTAAGGAACGTAAATGCCGATATGTGCTGTATCTTGTCTGGTGTAAGTGCTAAGTGACAGTGAATAACGCATACTTGCCAACTCTCCCGGAATGTCCGGGAGACTCCCGCATTTTGTGAGAGTCTCCCGGGCGAGTGTGGCAATCTCCCGAACTCTGCCCACTTCACTAGGAAGTGCCCCACTTCCTAGTGAAGTGGGCAGAATTAGACCCCAACCGCCGCGATTCCCGGTGAATCGCGGTGTTTGGCCCCGCCCCCCGCTGTCAAATGACGCGTTTGCGTCATGACGTCACAGGGGGTGGGGCCAAAATGCCGCGATTTTGGTCGTCCCGCCCCCCTCCACTGGCTGGCTCCCGGAAGGGAGCTGAAGAAAGTCGGCAGGCATGGAATAATGGCTGTGTATGGTTGCTAGAACATGTGTTTGCAATCAAGAGCAACTGTAAAATGCATTTTATGTACAGTAGACTTTAAGAACATCATGTAAAAACATGAAGAAAAGCCCCTTTATCTTAAGGTATTTTTATAAATGATTATATTATTAACAGGTGTTAATGGATTTAATTTTTTTTTTTTTAAACTGTGCATTCTGATGGGACTTAAAAATGGTAATTGTGTTTGATTTGCATTCCTTAATGAATCAGGCTCTGTACGTCCTAATGGATATATAGGTTCCAGATTTATTACCAGGTTGTGCACTGTGAAATTATTGTTTTAGTTATGCATGATAGCATTATAATATTCTCCATTATAATATTCTCTATTATGAATCTTATTATGTATTATAAGCACTAGCATCATTGATGTTGTCTCCCTCAAGGGTAACACGATATGTCAATGTTTTCTTTACCTTTATAATTTAAATATTTAATAATATTTTTGGTCGTTTGATCATTAATTTGTTCTATAAATATTATATTGGGCTGTCGTATTTAGTTGATAAAGTGAACCTATTATTATTATTATTATTATTATTGCTGTAAAGTGTAACTTTTAATTGACACATATAGGGGATCCTGACTAGTTATCAAGTTTTGCCCTTTCTTTGGTTTTAACCAACAATGTAATGTGAGGATTCACAATACTAGCTCCAGATGACAGCTGTCAAAAAACAATTACTGTAAGTATTCACAGCACTAGGTCTAATAACAGCAATCTAGCTAGTCACGTCACCTGGACTACTGCACAGCTTTCTTTATTCTGTAGTCAGCTCTTCAGTGAAAAGGTCAAGTCAATCTGAATACTTTATCTCATCTGTTTGTAGCCTTTAGGCCCCCAGTTCTACCAAACCTTTGCAGGAGCAAAGATTTGTTTTGGATCTCTCTGCTTCTGCTTTGAAGAAGACTTGTACATCACAATTCTACCTTCTCCAATGCTTTGAACATGGCTCAAAGGATTGTATAGTATGGCATTAACTGAGTGCAGGCATAGTTCTTCTCCGAGTTTGTTTCACAGGAGAAGCTGGCATGAAAAGTATCACCCAAAAGCAAAGTTTTCTTCCTGAGTGAGAGGTCTGATGATATTGATCCAGATATTGGTCATTGGTATTAGTGAATGTTCCTTTCAGTGTTTTTACCCTCTAATATTACAGACATTGTTCTTCAATTGTTATATTTTTTTTCTAGCTCCATTAAGCCCTGTTACTAGTGTTTACATGGGGGGAGTGGATCACAAAAAAATACATATGGATTTGATGCCACAAATCTTTCTTGGAACATTCTGCATAAAAATGACACTTTTGTATATTTCCAGGACTGGTATGTGGCTTGTTTTATTTGGTGGGAGCTGTCTCCTTGGCATGGTGCTGAACTCGCTTTCCAGTACCTAGCCATGCAGGAAGAACTAGATGGTGCTCATTGTGTTGAAGTTGAGGTTTATCATGCAGTTTTGCATACTTTCTTAAATAAGGTATAACCTGTTTTAGTCTGTCTGTTAAGAAGTGGACTGATATGACCATACCTACCGACATGTGAAAAAACAATACAAATAAGCCTTTATCTGATCCATCCAAACCACGTGCAGACCCAAACACGCCTAAATCTATGCAAAATATTCCTATAATAGCACCACCAGTGCATGCGTAGGCCATTGGGGGTCTCTATTCTCAATTCTCATCTAATCCCTATCATTTTGACTGTTTGTGTTACCCGCGGCTCACTTCCTCTGTCCACGTCCCAGCTGTCATGGCAACAGTCATGACGTCACTTCCTCCTGTTTCGTCCTGACCGTAGCTTTGGCAACTATGGGCTACTGGGCGCCTGCACATTAGGTTCCAATTAATTATTTTACTCCTGGGGCTAATTATTACTTGATGGAGCTATGACTCCTGATTGGCCATTGTTACTTTTTAAGGCAGGGAGAGCTTAGCCTCCCTGCCGGTTATAGCGTTCTTTTCCTGGATAGCTGACCTGCTCCTGTCTGTTCTGGATTAAATTGCTGTTGCTGACCCTTTGGCTTGACCTGGGCTCTGATTGCTTGCTAAATGCCCTGACCTCTGGCTAAGTTTCTTGGACTTCCCTATTCGCTGCCAAACCCTGACCCTTTGCCTGTTTCTGACCACGCTATCCGTTACGGACCCTAGACATCGGTTTGCTTGTTACCACCGCTACCGTCTGTCACCGCCTCCTAATCCGTGCTGCGGTATTACTCATAAGCTTACACTACACTAGAGTTTAAGACCCGGGGTCATCTGAATACCTGTCAGCGCTACTAGCTCTACGGGAAAAGCAGCTGCTATAGACGTAGACTTCTGCAAGCTTATGATAATGGCCACTAGCCGTAACGTGGGTTGGGGGCTGATTAATGGTTAGGAATAAATCCAGCTTCTGTTTGTAAAATTTGTACCAGGATAATAAAAACATCCTGACATAGTCACCTCTCTAAATAACAGCTAGTTGTATCCATAGCAATGCACACAGCAGATAACAAACACGGCTATATATAGGCATGTTTTACATGCTAATTCATCAGAAAGAGATAATTCATGATGACAGGTTTACAATTTTTTGTATTCTGATCTGCACATAAAGTGTGGCACTACTAGTATAACGGATATACCAGTCACCTCTGTATTCTATACTTTGTCATATAGTCAGGAGATGCCTAGGGGCTAATTATATATGTATAAAAAGCATATATATTTATTCTAAGTCTGTGTTTTATAAATACACAGGAAGTATGTGTGAAAGCTATAAGTGTATGATAAGTGTCCAAATGTTATCTTTGCGGGGTTGTATCTTCTAAATTCATATTTTACATTAAATCATCATCATCCATTTATTTATATAGCGCCACTATCTCTGCAGCGCTGTACAGAGAACTCATTCACATCAGTCCCTGCCCCATTGGAGCTTACAGTCTAAATTCCCTAACACACACACACATACACACACACACACACAGACTAGGGTCAATTTGATAGCAGCCGATTAACCTACTAGTATGTTTTTGAAGTATTGGAGAAAACCGGAGCACCCGGAGGAATCCCACGCAAACATGGGAGAACATACAAACTCATGACCCCAATACTGTGAGGCAGAAGTGCTAACCACTAAACCACAGTGTTGCCTATTTACAGATGCTCATGAAACTTTACATGTAAATGTTTACCAATCATAACATTTGCAACTGTTTTATAATGCACATATTTACTTTAAAATATGCATTTTTATCCATGTGTGATGAGGCTGATAGCTGCCTATTTACTTAGAAACAGCAATAATAATTTTTTTATATATAGGAGCATAATGCAGCGATAAGAAATTTGTTATCACCGCAATTTGTGAATTAAATCTCGCTGAGGCAGCTGAATAATACTCAGCTGTCTCGGAGATACTGACCTCACAGGGGCACTCTCAGGGGATCTGCGTATGTGTGATCCAGCTAGCCAGGTTTGTGAATGAACAGTGGAATTGAAAGCCCAGACTTGGGGCTTTTAGTTCCACATAACATAATGATAAACCATACTTGCCTACTTTTGAAGGCAGCTGTCCGGGAGGGAGTCCGTCGAGGAGGCGTGGCCACGCGTGGTGCGCCGCCTGTCAATTTGGGCCAATCGCAGTAGGGGGCGGGGCCACGGTGCAGCATTTAGCCCCACCCCCACCATCTTCAACAACGGCAACAACTGGATCCGGGATTTTTGCCTGCTCTCTCGGGAGTCCGGGAGAACTCCCAAAAATTCGGGAGTCTCCCAGACATTCCAGGAGAGTAGGCAACTATGTAATAAACTAAATCATCAAATAGATAAAAGTTAACTTACAACTTGCGCTCCCCCTCCTCCATTCACTTATTTTGCACTATCCTTAATATCTCCATTTCTCCCCCTCCCCTCTAGCATGTCAGATCTCACGAATAGGGCCCTCTCTTCCTCCCCTCTCCTGTCGTCACCTCCTTGTCCTCTCTAAAAAGTTTCTTTCCTTTCTGGTATGTGTCTTCTGATGTAATTGCTTTTTCTTACTTCTCAGACTGATGCAATTATTTGTTCTCTTGCTCCTATATGTATTTGTATGAAGTGGGTGGGGTACGTATTTCCGACGACTACATTTCCGACATTACTTTAAACGACAAGAAAATTCCGATGCTTATAATCTAGACATATTGTAAAGACAGACTTACCACAAAAAAGACAGGTAACATATCCGACGGGTGTGCTAGTATGTGCGACAGCAGAAAATTCCGGCAGTGGGGATTCGCGTCACTTAAAATGGCGACAGAGAGATTGGTGGTTTTAAAGCAGCAATGCCAGGGCCTAGTGGAAAACCCTAATTATATCCCTAACTCTAAACCTAACCCTAATTCTAACCCTAACCCGAAACCTAACTGTTTTTTAGATTATCAATCCGCTGGGTCCTGGCATTGCCGCTTTAAACCCAGCAATCTCTCTGTTGCCATGTTAAGTGACGCAAATCCCCACTGCAAAAAATTTCTGCTGTCGCACGTTTTAGCACATCCGTCGGATATGTTACCTGTCTTTCTTGTGGTAAGTCTGTCTTTACAACATGTCTAGATTCTATGCATCTCAACTTTCATGTCATTTAAAGTATTGCCTCAAATGTAGTCAGCGATAATCAGTAGCACCGGTATGAGGTAACGGGTGCACTTCTGTTTTCTGTATGGCTGACTGCACGGTGCTGCTAAATCTGTGACGCTTCATATATAAACCTTGAGATGATGATAAAATCTGAAAAAAAAATAGAGAGAAAATATTGTCCATTGAAAAGAAATGGTATATTCAAGGTAAAGCATTTTCTCATTGATTGTCTTCTGTTATCGCTATTCTGACATGGTGATAATAGGACAAAGGTGGTACTTGTACCGCTGCGATCCATGTGCCACTGCGTTCTTTGTACCGCTGCGATCCTTGTTAAATTGGCTTTGCATGGAGAAGCATCGTCGGAAAGATGCAGCAAATCTAATCCCCATTGGGGGTTATCGCCGATGATAGCAGTCATCTGTGATACCCACTTGATGTATAGGGCAAAGACAACCATTTTTTCAGGCCACAGGGCTTTTTTCAGACTATAATATATATGTCCCGCAGTCTCTGTCACTTATTATAATGATTAGTATTAATCCATGTGGAAGCGCAGCATTGGGCCAAACTCTGAGATTTCTCCGTAATCTTCATCCTGACAGCTTCGTAAGTATTACATTTTCCCACATCGTTACAGATTGTCAAACATAAGCTGCTCCGAGCTCAGGGACACTGAACAACAACATAAATACATCACAGTCTGCAGCTTTCATTTATTTATCCAATTTAAAATGCTTTGAAAAAGAGAGATCTTAAAAAGAACAAGGTTTTCATTTTCTCAAATTTTAATTAAGAGGGAATTCACATGATAGTTGTCAGTGTTTCATTAATTACCATCTGCAATGTGCACAGTCCCTCTCTCAACTTCTTGATTAAAAAGAAAAACATAGCATGGTAATGAATTATTACTAAACTGATGCGTTCTATGTAGCGTTTTCTAGACATCCTGGTTCATTAAGGCACACAAAACGAACCTAATATGTGTTTTTTTTTTTTAACAAAACGCTTGTAATTCAGGCTTGAATGGAGTTTCCACAAGGTTGTCTCTTCTTCTGAGAGTGAAGGTTCTGCTGGTTCAAATGGCTGAAACATGAGGCTTTTATGTCTCCTTTGGCATAAGCTTGGTGGTTTCTGCCGCGGTGCCGGGAGTGTGGGCCTGCAAGGTGGTGCGGGAGAAGAGGTTGTGCACTGTGCTAATACAGCAGTCCTGCGGGACACACAGAGAAAAGTGCAAGACAATATCCACACTGGGAGTTATGTGGACATGTTTTCCATCACTGGTAAGGCCAAGGATGTGCTGTTGGCTGCCAAGGCGAGGAATGGCATAGGATGGGGAAGCGCAGGGGCAGGCTGGGATGGGTGGCAGGAGGGCATCTGCCCCCTGGGCTGGTCCCATAGTGGGCTACATTGGGCTGAGTCACTGGGCCACCTGCATTTTTTTCCATTAAAATAGGCTGCTGAGTCGAGTCTTGCCCCCCGGGCTAAGATTTGCCTGTCCTCCCCTGTGCATAGGAGTCATGTGAAGTGGCTGGATGGAATGTTGGGTTTTGCTGTGTGTTAATTGGAAACCAGGCAAAGAGGAATATGAACATCCTTAAGTACATTTTTTGATCCGACTTATGTATGCACTCTAAGGGCATTATGTGAAGACATAATGATGAGGGTTTTCTTTAGAAAAAGTATGGCTTACATGTGATGACGTTTTGGATGCTAGGATGTGGAGGTGTATGCTGGTTTGCCTGAGGGTGGGTTTTCCAGGCAGAGACAGAGGTCCGGGAGGCCTGGCTCATCATTTCAGCTCAAAGGTAGGTGCTTTGCCTTTAACAGCAGGCATTGTGACTGGGGCTATCCTGTCGCTTCAAACATGCTTTTTCCATGTGTGGAGAGGGGCACCGCTAGAGGGATTTACTAGGTGTCAGGGCCCGCCACCTGCTGAGAGTTCCGATTCTGAGGGGCCCCCCTCACTAAAGTTTTTCCCAAGTGGTTTTGGATGAGTTGCGTAAATGGTTGAGTTGGTACCCCATAGTCAGGCTGCTCAGTTTTTAATTGAAAGGTTTTTGCATGAGTTCTGGCTGACTGTTCATGGGAATGTTTAGAAGTGGGCCCAGGAGATGCCTCACGTGGTGCATGAGAAGGTAGCCAAGAAAGTGAGTTTGGGGAGAATGTGTGGTCATTTCCCATCCCCTCCAATTCCTGGTTTAATTTTGTCCCCGGTGGGGTTGGTGACCAATAAGTAACCAGGTAAGTTCTGTTTAATTCAAAATTTGTCCCACCCTCTAGGGTTGACAGTGAATGACTTGATTCATGCGGATGAGCAAGCTGGTGAATCATTCGTTTTAGGAAGCGTTGGCTCTGGTTCAAGAGTATGGGTGTGGTGCATTGCTGGCTAAGCTTGATGTAGAATCTGTTGTGTTGTGTGCCTTTTTTGAGTGTTTTAATTTATTTCTCCACTGGTGCATCGTTGCTGGAACAGGCCACCATGGTGTGGCTCATTTATTTGGATGATTTTTTGTTTGTTGGTCCTGCAGAGACTGCTGGTTGTCAGGCGGTTTTGTTTTCGGCACAGGCCTTGTTTGCAGTGTAAGAGTTTTCAGTTGCAGTCGACAAGACCGAGGGGCCAGTGGTTCGGCTGTCATATTTGGGCATGTGCCTGGGGCTTGTAACATTATTGCTGATGCTTTGCCCTGTTTTGACTTGGTTAAGATCCATGCTATTGTGCTGCGTCTAATGTTGTTGGTGTATCCAGCCCTGCCTATGTTTGGCAGATTATCAAGGCAGCATAGAAGATTTGCTTGGGCATGCGGTGGTCAACTGTGAAGGAGTATAGGGAGGCGTGGTCTGCTTGGAATGGTTTCTGTAATTATTGTTGTTGTTTTTAATATTATCAACATTTATAGGGCGCCACATGAGGTCCGCAGCACCTTACAGAGGGAAAGTACATGGTATGCAGTACAATATAGTAAGAAATAACACTACAACTCTCAAGACAGCTACTGGGGAGCAAGGGGTATATTCAGCACAGTCTGAAACTTGTGACCATTAGCGTGGGTGCAACAAACAGGTTTAAAACCATTGAAATAGGTGCAAAGACTATGGAGGAGTGGAGTCAATGGTCAAAGAGCTCAAGAAGGAGGTGCACAGGTGAGCAATAGTTATAGGTAATGAGAACAGAAGGGAGAAGACCCTGCTCACTACAGCTTACAATCTAATGGGAAAGGGGCAGACAAACAGTTGACACATGGGGGTGAGCAAATGTAAGGGGATCTGAGGGAAGAAGCAAGAGTGGGAGAGACGGAAGATGAAAGAGGGAGAGGTATATCACATGGTGAAATGGTTAACGTGGATTTTTAATGACTTTTTCAATACATACAGGCTAAGGAATAGTCTGATGTGGAGTGGCGAGAGAGAAAGATAAGTCTATCTGCAGCATTAAGTATAGATTGAAAAGGCACAAGATCGGAGTGCGGGAGGCAGTAAGGAGAAGGTTGCAGTTGTTGAGGCAAGAAATGATCAGTGAGTGGATAAGCTATTTGGTGGCATCCTGGTAGAGGAAGGGTGTGAGATGTTGCGAAGGATTGGCCAAGTGTTTGAATGTGAGGGGCGAAGATGAGGGAGGAGTCAAGAATGACACCCAGGCAGCGGAGTTGAGGAACAGAGGAGATAGTTGTGTGGTCAACAGTAATAAAGCAATCAAGAGGAGAGGATCCTCTTGATGGAGGGAAGTAAATGAGTTCAGTTTTAGCCATGTTAAGTTTGAGAAAGCATAAGGACATCTAGAAGGAGATGGCAGAGAGGCAACTGGACACCCAAGAAAGGAGGGAAGGTGAGAGATCATGAGATGAGTGTCATCTGCATAGAGTTGGTACTGTCGGTTGAAGAAAGTGATGAATTCACCTAGACAGAGGAAAAAAGCAGAGGGTCAAAGACAGAACCCTGTGGGACTCCTACGGGAAGGATTGATCGGGTGGAGAAGGAACCAAAGGTAGAAACAGAAGGAGCGGTTTGCTAGGTAGGAGGAGAAAGGATGGTGTCAGACAGGTCAACGATGTGAAGGGTGTGGAGTAGATGAGGGTGATCCATGGTGTAGAGAGGTCCAGGATAGCAGAGAGAAATACCCCTAGATTTGGCTGAGAGAAGATCATTGTTGACTTTGGTCAATGCAGTTTCGGTGGAGCAGAGGGGGTGGAAGCCAGATTAGGGAGGATAAAGGAGGGAGTTATCAGAGAGGTAGCTGCTGAGATGTTGTGGACAAGCCATTCAACTATTTTGGAGGCAACAGGGAGAAGAGAAATGGGGTGGTAGTTAGAGAGTGAGCTGGGGTCAAGATTGAGCTTTTTACGGATGGGTGAAACAAGATCATGTTTATATGATGTAGGGAAGAGTTCAGTGGAGAGGTACAGATTGAAGAGGTCAGCAGACAGTGGGGGAGAGGGAGCAAAAGAGGTGAGAGGGGATGGGATCCAGGATGCAGGTTGAGATTGGAGAGGATAATATAAGAGAATGGACTTCATCACATGTAGCGAGGCGGAAGGAGCACAAGAGGAGTTTTTGCAATGCAAGTGATATTATCCCCAGGATGGCATGGAGAGGCATTGTTAAGTTACAGATGGTAATAGGGGGTTCATTGGTGACCCACTCAAACATTATGTTTCAGGTTTCCCACTTATTTAGATCAGACGGGGTGCATCTGACGGCTGAGGGCATAGCTTGTCTTGTGGAGGTCACTGTGCGCAGCAGGCCTTAATGACACATTCAGGTGGCGGTTGGGAACTCTCCCTTAACAGGGAGGTTCATTTAGTAACACTCCCCTTGGGGAGTCGTGGGACACAGAATGTCCAGGCGGACCCCAAGCTATTGAGCTAAAACGGGACTCCCACCTAGAAGTGTCCAAATACATTGGGTTGTCATAATTCTGAATTTAGTTTCAATAAAATTTATGACCTTTCTTTTGCCAAACAAGTGTCATGTGTCTTTACTATTAGGTAAGATAACACTTGGCAGCTGATTTTCACAGGAACAGTGGAAATCAACCACTTGCAGACTTATTGTTTTTGCCCCTACCCCAGACTTTACTTGGACCCTGCCTGTAGTAATAAGATGGACTTTCAGGGGATATTTTTGTTGTTTCACCATATGAATCTGTGTGCAGTCCTGGAAACCTACAAAAGGTCTCATGAAATGCTTTTGTGAGGTCATTGCCAAAATCCAGAAGGAAGACATGCTGTGTGTTTGTCCAAAATTAACAATTTGGTGCATGTGCTCAAATAGAATTTTGCATATATTGCAATTCATAAATTATATTTATTACCTCCAAAATGTACATTTTGGGCAACTTAAATTTTCATGTTCTTAACAAATTTAGACTTTTAAATACACGAAAAAGAATTATGTTAAAAAGGGGAATAATTTATTTGTTAGAGTTGTTAAATATAATCTTACTTCTGGATAGAATTTCTTCTTAGCTAATCTAGCTATTTCAATATGGCTTTCTCCTAGAAATTATGGCCCTCTATTTATTGACAGTATTCATGCATTCATGGTCACAGTGATCACAGTGAATATTCAGCCTGTCAAGAAAACATTGATCAATTTCAGGGCTTAAGTTTAATTATCTTTCTTTTCCCAGTAGAAGCTTTGCCTCTAAAGATTGTCCGTCTCTGTTTCTCTGTTTGATTTGATGTTTCTAAATTGTTATATTGTCTAGTTTCCTCTTCAAAGCAACTAATTCAGTTAAATAAGCCATCTGCTTTCTTTATAGATCTGACTGCAAAGCGTTCCGAGTCTGAAGGACTCTGCTGATTGTTCTCCAGATGGTAAGAAAAAAAGTCTACCCGGTGCTGAAATTACATTATTTAGCATTGTCATATTGCGAGCAGATGAAAATGGAATCCATATAATGTAATTTGCTGGACGCTGCTTCTTACAGTGTCGGCTATTGTTCTATGTTTCTGCAAAGTATTTACATAAAATTGAAAAAATTATGTAAAGTTATTTTAAAATTCAAGAATCCAAGAAAACACCCCCAAAACCAATAGATATGCCAAGTTTGTTTCCTGAAGATGTCCAAGAATATTTGCTCTTCATTGCATATGTGTGTGTGTTCATTGCATAGCAAAGCTATAAATGGGGGGTCAATGCAATTTATTTGCGCCCCCTTTCAGGCAGGGTGGGGCGAATTTATCTGTAGGTGGGGCTAAACTGGTATGCGGCTGGGACATATAACGGTACTCATGATCAAATATCCTCATCACCAACTCCTGGTTCATTGGTCTAATATTTTTTAAATTAATAACAAGACTTGTCTAATAGATGGAACTATGTAAACTGGATCTAAGTAGAAGCAGCTCTATTAGATACAGTCAACATTATGTAATGTAATGTCAGCAAAAGGGGAGCCCTATTACACAAATCAGGTTCTCTCCAAGTTTAAAATAAGAATAATTTTTAGAAAATAATATGAAAAAACACTTTCATTTACAGTCATATCACAACTTTAAAATTTTCATAACACTACACATATTTGATATAATTATAGCTGAGGGATATGTTAGGCGAATGGGAATTAAAAGGCTATGGTTTGTGTGCGAACTCTGTGTGGCCCTACCCTTGGAGGGGGTTAAAGTAGGCAAGTCATATTTATAGGAGACAGTGTAGGAGTGTCTTAGCAGGACACTTTATAAATTTACCCTCTGGTTGATTATCTCCCTCTTGTTGCTGACGAGTTGTCCAACCTCCCAGCCCTGGATTTATTGTTTATGTTGGGTGTGTTGGGGTGTGTTGGGGTTCCAACACCTGTTTAGGGCCAGGTATAGAGTCGACTGACTATGCAGACCCGAGGAGGTTACTTTTGATATTGCTTTGGGTGCCAGCACTCGATGACAGTTAAATACGAATTCCAGCTGATTAAATCTAGTGTTGATGGTCCTAATTCATGAAGGAAAGTAAAGCAAAAAAATTAGTATCTTTGAACTTTGGGGGTGCAAATGAATTTCCTATTTTTTTACACAAGGAAAATTGGCTTATTTTTCTTGTAGGACAAATACTTGATAACTTTATTTTTAAATTTACATTTGAAGCTGATATAGGATATGCACTACCCCAATTATAAATATGTCCCTTCATTTTAAATTTACCTCCGTCTCTAATGCAGCATGGTTTTGCCAAGGTGCAAAGTTATTCATGTTTTTTTGCTTTACTTTCGTTAATGAATCAGACCCATTGTGTTTTAATGGGTGCTTTGGGTCCTGTTGAGTAGTGAGGTGGGTGAAAGAATTGGAAGTCGTCAGCCAATGCCTGGTGGGTGTTCATTATAATATGTTTATGAAAAGTCCGCCTCCCTTCAAAGAGTCAGGCATTGTTTTCTATGCAGTCACCGCCTTTGGGGGCAGGATTAGTAGTTTCTGTCAACCCAGAAGGGACGTGGGTTCTCGAATGCTTGGGAGTAATAGAGCCCCATTGTTGGTAAGGGTGCCTCGGGGAAGAAAATGCCCCCCTATTTGTTTATATTGAGCGTGTAACTGATAGAGATGCTCACTGACCCCAGTGAACTGGCTTTGGTTTTGGATCTGGATTAGCTTCGTGTTTTGGTTTTGACAAAACCACCCTCGCGTGTTTTTTGGTTTTGGATTTTTTAGAAAAAATACTAAAATATGCTAAAATCACATAATTTTGCTCTTTTTTAGTTCCTACATTCTTATTTACCTCAATAACACTAATTTCAAGTAATTTGCAGTCAGTTTTGACCACCTCACAGGTCACATTATTATTTTCATACACTTTTGGACAAATACTGCAGCGACCTGGCTGGATGGTAAGTGACAGAGCAATGACTGAAACACACGGCAGTTCATAGCACATCTAGGACACATTGGCACACAGTAGTGGCAGAAAAGAAAAATGGGGGTCCGCCTTCTCTCCCACCCATCGCTATGTTGGATCTTAAAAAAGAATTCAAAACTTGCGAGATCCGACGACGTCACAATGATGTTTTGCCTCGCTTTTTATTCCGAGGGCGCGCGACAGTACCGAGTCGGCTCGGCTGGCTCGGTACTTGGATCCCCTAAGTTCAGGTGTGTTCGGTTCTCCAGGAACCGAGCCTGAGCATCTCTAGTAACTGATCCTCATTGTGAAATACTGGTCATTGGTTCTAGCTGAGCTGCCTATGCCTTCTGCTCCACCATATGCTGGTTCACGATTAATAAACCATGACCTTTATTTTGGCTGGTTTCTCTGCCTGTTATTCACTTGCAAGGTTAAGATATTATATTTATTGGAAGAGTTTGGAGAGAGTACATCAAACATTATGATACTCGGGGCACCTAACTGATTACAATTAAGTAAATGAATGGGCAGTCTCAAAGTTACAAGATGCAGAATTTAGAAATGCTTTGTTTTTAAAAATGTTTGATTTATTGGTTCTGTAATGCTCAGCACAATGTGAAACGCAGAAGAAATTATAAAAGACTCGGCCACACTAGATGTTGCTGTGGGGAAAAGACAGAGAAAAGGGAGGAGAGAGGAAAACAGAGAAAATCTGGAGAGAAGAAGAGAGAGTAAAGAGTGAGAGTAAAGAGTAAAGAGTGAGAGTAAAGAGTAAAGAGTGAGAGTGAGAGTGAGAGAGTAAAGGTAAGAAAAAGAGAGCGAGAGAGAGAGAAGGATAGAGAAATAGAGTAAAAAAGAAAGGAGGAGAAAAGAAGAGACAGTGAAAAAGAGTAAAAAACTGGAACAAAATAAAGAGAGAGGGAAAAGGGAGTAAAGAATTGAGAGACAAAAGTAGAAAGAGGAAAAGAGATGGAAAGAGATAAACAAACAAAATAAGTAAAAAAGTGAAATAGAGAAAGAAAGAGAAAAGGAGAGAGGGTAAAAGAAAAATTAAGGTAGATGGGTTATTTATTAATAAGATATAGGACCAGTTCTCTTTCACAGCAATAGAAAACCTATAGCTTTAATGTATCAATAAAAATTCAGTGATACTGGTCAACGGTAAGAGTTAACTTACTGCTTCGATGGGAGTATGATGGAATCTGCTGGTTCACACAAGCATAGTGGAACTGGAAGCCTAGATTATTGTCTTCTATCGCTTTATGTTTCTATTGTTGGTAGATATATATACACACACACACGCGTCTAGTCAGTGAACCCCATTAGGGAACACAAATTCAATAAAGATTTTAGATTCACATCATTAAGCTCTTCAAAGTGTTTGTTATTATGTACACATTATTATTGAAACAATATCACACTATGTTAGGTTATTTTATTTCATATGTGACAAGTACCATTGGAAATTTCAGAAAAGTGAATGTCACTAAAGCATGGAAGGAAGAATGCACCCTTCAAAAAAATTTAAGTATTTCATTGTTTATTATTGATCGTATTATTTTTTTCATTTTGCATGAACACAATCAATAGCGCTGGAAACTCTACCTCTTATGTGTTTTTTTTTCAGCTTGTCCCTTAAAACTTGTATGGCTTATATCAGCATCACTATTTCCCCCTCATTTAACGCCTGAAGGCTAAATTAATTGCTGCCATGGATTAAATGGCTTAGAATACCAGTATAACAGATTAATCCCTTTGATTGTTTACATTTTTGCCATTGACTTCTCATAATGGTCATGTTTTGATCTGCATGTTTACCACATTCTTTTTCTGTTTTGGCACGTTTAAATAAGATTTTTATTAATAGGACACACCAAAGGATATATGGGAATAGAGCACTTAAACAGAGAACAGCGGATGTCCAATATCGCACAATTATATATGATGCAAAACAAGAACAGAACAATTCTCAGGGATCAGCCACTAACCAGTGCTTAAAAATGAATAACCAGTACTAGTAATAATAATTTTGGCACACCAAAATCAAGACCCAGGGCTAGATTTACTAAGCTGAGGGTTTGAAAAAGTGGAGATGTTGCCTATAGCAACCAATCAGATTCTAGCTTTCATTTATTTAGTACTTTCTACAAAATGACAGCTAGAATCTGATTGGTCAGATAGGCAACATCCCCACTTTTTCAAACCCGCAGCTTAGTAAATCTAGCCCCAAATGTGTGATTTTCAGTTGCAACTACACCTATGCTGACATGAACTTATAGGGTCTGATTCATTAAGGAAAGTAAAGCAAAAATATGAGTAAGTTTTTACCTGAATAAAACCAAGTTACATTGCAAGGGGTGCATATTAGTTTATTATTTTGCATATAACTTAAATACCGGCTGTTTTTTCATGTTGCACACAAATACTTGATAGCTTTATTTTTACACTGAAATTTAAAGTTGATCTAGGACATGCCCTTCCCCAACTATAAATATGTCCCCACATTTTAAATTTAGCTCTCCCCTCCAATGCAACATGGTATTGTCAAGGTGCAAATTTTCACTTTTTTTTTGCTTTACATTCCTTAATGAATCAGGGCCAAGGACCATAGTACTCAATTGCGACAGACCACAGTCACTCTATTAAGTTTGCTAAAGATAATTGCAAGACAGAGCAATTCTAAAATTGATCAGTAGGTGTGCAAGTGGGCAAACATTAAAGATGTTATCACATCAATTTTGCACCACCTTAGCCATGCTCTTCTCTCCAGTGCAGAGCATTCATCATACCCCTAAATAGTCCCAATTTGAATGAGACTGTCCCAGTTCATGACACCAATTAAGGGACAGGCATCCTGTTTGGGCATATGGTCCTATGTGAATGTGAAATTGATGTGGGAAAATTAGGAGTGCACCATTAGATAAGAAGTGTGGTCAGATGGGTAGGGGCTGTTATGTCCCTATTTTGGTCTCTGCACTGCAAGGAGGAAGCAATCACTGGATAACAGTTCCATGGTATTTATGTCTAATAATAAAAGGTGTGAGATAAGGGGGGGGGGATACATTTTAGGTGAATAACACCTTTAAATGTTGAAAATTAACACATACTATGATATAATTTGATGATCATTAATTGATTTCTCCAGGTGAAGAATATGTTTTATTGAATAGTTATTCTTTGTTTCTTTTCTTTCTCAATATAATGCCAATGTGTTTTGCAGCACAGGGAGATGCATTGACTGTACAACTAAACAATACCCCGCTGAAACGAAAGGTGAGAGGGTCTTTGAACATGTGAAAGAAATGCTTGTTTTGTATGGCGGATAAAGTACATTAAATGAGCAGATCTGTGGAAAATGTAGAAAGGGCGGCACGTTAGAAGACTTAAAGTGTCCCATTGCCTAAACACAGTCAAGAGAGCTAAGTTTGTAGGTTAATGTTGTGCCACATAATGAGTATTGGCTTAGCCATGACTCCAACGTCGATCTCTCCTAAAGCAGGATGGAGGCGTGGCCATTGCATTCTGGGGATGTGGCCACACCCCAGGGGCATTCCTAGCGCCATTTAAGTGCTGGACTGACCCGTTCTCTCCTTCTCTCCCCTCCAAACTCAACCATTGCCATGCAGAGCAACAGAAGACAGAGCCCTCAAATCGGGATTGTTCTGCCTAGATTGGGATGGTTGTGAGGTGTGGTTTAGCCCACAAAATGACTGCCTTGACTGTGTGTATGTGATGGGTACAGTTGAAATATTGTATACATAGAGTGGGTCTGGTGAACTAACAAACCTTAATCATCTTCCATGGGTGTTTCTGTGTCTGTACTGATTAAAAGTAATGTTGCAGACACACTTTCTATAACCGGATAGTCTCTTGTTTTGTCTTGTCCCCCCCTCCCCCCCTTTATCCATCTGTTTTTCTTGTTTGTTCTCTTTGCCGTCTTCGGCTTATGTATACTGGGTCATAAGGTGTGTTGTTGTCAGTACCAATGTTTTCTTCTGCTGTAGGTACTCTGTAACCACTGCTATGTTTGTAATATGCTTTTCTAAAAAATTCAATAAAAACCTTTTGAGTTAAAAAAAAAAAGTAATGTTGCAGAATTCAGAGCAAAAGGCCCGTGTTCCTTTGTCCCATAATATCTGTACTCTGGTACAAAGTGTGTCTTCTGTAATATTGGGCTTCTTTGTTTCCGTTTTCCTTTTATCTTTAGATTACAGGAAGAACAATTTCAGGAAAAGTGGATTTCTCTGCTGTTGTGTCTCTTTTCATGTTGTCCTAAAATAATTGTTGGTATTTTGATTCTCTTTTAATGCAATGTTTTGCTGTAATGAACCTGCAAACATTTCAGATCATAAACCACTTTATAATATATGCTGCTCCATATTACATACGAGGGGGGATTCTCCTCATTATGTCTATGTATACGCTGACATTACAATTCTGCATTTAACATGGGTTTCTTTCTAGCACAAATTAAGTGCATTTAATCAGCTGGGAAAATACAAATCATTGTACGAAATGAGGCCGCACATATATGCATTTTTATCTTATTTGCATGTTTTACCTGCATTGGGCTGTAGTGAGTTTTTTTTTAACACGTGTTCCATTTCGGTGCATTTAATATATGTGAACATAGTTGTAGACTTACATTTGCCTACCTGCACAATCACTTGACTTCCTGGTTTGTTACAGATTTATGCTTAAAAATTGCAGATTGAATGCACTTGTAAACACATCTAAATGTATATCAAATGCACACATAAATGTGTTGTGGTTTATATGCATTTTTACTCTATTATGCCAGTATGCATGTAGCCTAATGAGGTCTTTATCCTACAACCATTACATAAGAAACTATTATTTATGCTGAAAAAAAATACACAATTGGAATGAACAAAAACTTATAGACAGAAAATATTTTTTCTCTGCCAGCCCTAACAGTCTGTAATTGACTTTAGAGAAAATGTTATCAGCATATATAGGCTAATAGTAAAAACTGATTGAATAAGTTGATTTTTATAACAGATTTGTTAGACAGAACTGTTATTGAGTTCATATTTGACATCATATCACTCAATCACTATAAGCATTGTCCAGTCCTACAGCCAATATAAGTCTAAGGCTAGACTGAAAGCTTTACATGTTGAGACTGCTCAGTATATGTATGGCGCATGTTTCCAATATTTTCCCCTGTGCTAAGTTCATAGTTGCCTACTCTTTCGGAATGTCCAGGAGACTCCCGAATTTCTGGGAGTCTTCCTGGACTCCTGGGAGAGCAGGGTAACCTCCCGGACTCTAACCCTTCTTTAGTTAAGTGGTGAGGGTTGGGGCTTAGGACGCAATTCACACAACATCATGTCCCCACCCCTTGCCATAATAAGCCAGAAATGATTATGTCCGTTTAGGGGGCTAAGTGGCCCGTTTCACCTAGACCCTCCCCCACACGCCCACCTTTTCCCAGATCTCTCAGATTCAATCTTGCCAAAGTTGGCAAATATGGTTGTTAACTTTTCCCCTGTGTTAGGTCTGCAATAATATGACATCAAATGGTTATATGAATCTAAGCTTCCCATTTCAAGTCTTTCACTTATTGTACAAATCATTTCTGCAAGAGCTATTCAACAGTCAAAACATCTGCAGCACATTGTCAGTTTTTGTATATCTGTTTAACAGTTTCAATTTATTAAAACATAATTAATAGCTTGGTATATGCTTTCAACATTTTAATACAATTTTCTGTCACACCTCCCAATAACCGTGATTTGGTTATGTGGACATAGGCTTTGTCCTAGATTTGCCTAGACAATGTATGCATCAAGACAATGCCATCAAATGTTGAGGCCCTGCCCATATTGAGAAGCCTCACCTGCAGGAAACAACCTGATTGTTGGGGAATGTGCACTTTACTGCTTATCGGGATTAGAGAGGAGCAAGCCTTGAGTTTCATCCCACAAGTATGTATGCACATGCCTTATTTAGAGATATAGGGCCTGATTCGTTAAGGATCTTAACTTGAGAAACTTCTTATTTCAGTCTCCTGGACAAAGCTATGTTACAATGCAAGGGGTGCAAATTAGTATTTTGTTTTGCACATAAGTTAAATACTGCCTGTTTTTCATGTAGCACACAAATACTTGATATCTTATTTGTACACTGAAATTTAAAGTTGATATTTGTTTCAGGAGACTGAAATATTAATTTTCTCAAGTTAAGATCCTTAATGAATCAGGCCCATAGTGCATCATTTAGAGTTGAATGTATGAACTAACGAGTAAACATATGGTCACAATAGACAGGCTGTACATGTGTATATTGAGTTTCACGTATCTTAAGATACGTGCAAATTGTGCTCTAGCATATTAACCCATTTCCATCACAAAGATGATCAACACAGAGAATGACACCATGTCTATGGGACCCGCAAAGATACAGATCCTAAAAGGAGTATCTTAAGGATACGTCTAAGTCAAACTTGACCTCATCTCTAAGGGATGTCATTGATTTTCGCCTCCACACTCTCATTGTACTAAACTTATAAGTATACGCCCCAGGCACGCCTCTCCAAGTGCAAGGGGTCACAAGACAGAGAGACTCTAGATTTGCCTGCATTTTAGTATGCATGGAGAGTTCAGAAATGCACATTTTTACATTAGTTGTAAGGATCCATGAGTGCAAAGTTGTGTCTGTTTACACTAGTTGTAAGGATCCAAGGGCATTTGAAAAAAAAGTTCTTATTCTGTATCCTGTAAGCATTGAGACTTAAAAGCTAAATCTACTATTTAGTATTTTTTGCCATAATATAATCCCCAACTCAACAATTGTTCTGAAAGTACTCCTGACTGCATTTATTTTCCTTCTTAATTCACACACATAGGGGCCTATTTATCAAACAACATTCCCCTGTTAAATCCCCAAAAACTGCCATTTTCAAAGATCATCCGCAAAAGTGTAATTTATCGTTATTCCATTGCAGCAGATGTCATACATACCGGAGCACCCGGAGGAAACCCGCGCAAACACGAAGAGAACATACAAACTCCACACAGATAAGGCCATGGTTGGGAATCAAACTCATGACCCCAGTGCTGTGAGGCAGAAGTGCTAACCACTAAGCCACCATGCTTCCTTTGATGTAGAATTACGGCCAAAAACTATGTACATGGTAGATAAACTAAACTTACAACAATGCTAAATGGATTTATCATGACTGGTATCATGGCCAACCTTTTTGGATTCATATGGTATGAAGATAGTAGAGTGGATTTAAACCTTATAAAAACATACCCACACCATTGTATTGCCAGATCAGGCAACAGTTTGGCCACATACCAGTGTGAAGTCAAAGTATTTTGTTGTCACATTTCGGACTTCCCACCACATGACCTAGCAGGAAACTTAATTCACTACCTTGTTTATTTCAATGTTTTCCTAGTCCTTTAGGGCTCAGTACTTTTGTTCTTTAGTCCTTTGAACCTGCACATTTTTCTTTGTTTGCTGACCAGAGCAATATTCAGAAACAGGGACCCACTACCATGTTGTGTTAAAACTCACTTTATTCTTGTACTTGTCCTGTCCTTCCTCTGATTTGCGCACACACATTCTCCTGTTTAAATAGCATTACTGGCAAAACGGTATATTTGTATTGGCGTCGTTAGAGAGGTAATAGTGTGTATAAAATGTAGTTGTACACTTAATTAGATGTTTGAATTGCTGAATCATGTATGTCACCATCCAGACTCTGTAGCCCTGAAGCTGAATGTTATGATGGGTCGAATATAATTGTGGACTTTATTTCCAGTGCTCTTACACCCACCTCCCACTTCTCATTGATAGCAGTGCAACATATTGGGTCACACCTGGTCTGTAACGAGGGCAGTGCGACTGTCCAAGGTAGCATGCCCGAGGGGGTACAACTATCGCCTGCTATATGTCTAAGCTACGGCCCCCAGGTATACATGAATGCAGTGCTAGCACAGGGTAGCACTGCATTTAAGCACCTGTTTAATCAACGTATGTGTCACACTCGCCATATGTGATATAGATATATATATATATATATACACATATACAGCTATTTGTGTGTATGGCAGAGGAAAAGGGAAGGTGGCCTTGGGGAATGGGGGCTGCTTATGTTACTTGTGACCCCATCTGTGTTTATACATATGTTAGGCTGCCTCACTGCAGGGAAACATTTCATCTTCTCACGGTTTATATAAACCCCCTGAGGGAGAGCATGCTTGCAAAATAAGAACTTGCTGCTTCTGGCAAATAAAATGTAAAATATTTAAGAAAGGTCACCATGATTGGCTCTTGGAAGCTTCTGTTTTCTTTAGAGAGCTGACAGAAATGCAGCTGGCAAAATAAGCTTTTCATTGAATCTTTTTAAAAACAACCTTTTGGGTCTTTTTTTTTGTTGTTTTTTAAACACTTGTAATCAAGGTGATTCATATAAGAATGATTCCAAAAAATCAGCAAAAAATAACAAGATGCTATTAGTCAACTCTCAGCGTGTACAAATCGCAATCACTGCCATAGTTCCTGTATTATGAAAAATGAACATATTTATTGGGTTCCATTCATTAACCACTTATTATAATTATTCCTTGATTTTTTTGGAGCCAGATATTTTTCTAATAGACTAGCAAATGTGACTTGCACTTTGAAGCTGCAGCATTTGATTTGCCATCCCACATGGCACACGACATCATACCCGCTAGTGAGACTACCATAGTGTCCAGGGTACTGTATATAATGTAAGTGGTAGTCTTGGCCAATCCAGAATGAGGCCCAGGTCAAGGCATAAATTAAATCCAGCACCTCAGTGGCAAGTACTGGGCCTACCAGCCACCGAAATTAATATCAGTACCCTGACCCCTTAAGAACACTTCAGGTTGGGTTGCAATATCTTATTTAGACCATACTTGCCAACTCTCCCAGAATGTCCGGGAGACTCCCGCATTTAGCGTGAGTCTCACGGACTCCTGGGAGAATGTGGTAATCTCCCGGATCTGCCCACTTCCCAGTGAATTGGGCAGAATTAGGCCCAAAATGCCACGATTCATGGCGTTTGGGCCCGTCCCCGCTGTAAAATGCAGCGTTTTGCATCATTACTTCACGGGGTAGGGGCAAAATGACACAATTTTTGGAGCACCGCCCCCTGCATGCCCACCTTCCCCGGCAGGGCT
This sequence comes from Mixophyes fleayi, assembly GCF_038048845.1. Taxonomy (NCBI): domain Eukaryota; kingdom Metazoa; phylum Chordata; class Amphibia; order Anura; family Limnodynastidae; genus Mixophyes; species Mixophyes fleayi. Next base: position 23,202,053 of record NC_134409.1, on the reverse strand, counting down.
CCCGGATCATACTTGCCATAAGTTTAGACTGCAGCTTTGGCCTACCATTGTCCAACAAGGGTATGCACAAGTGTGGAAATGTGATTCTCCAGAGGTCCCATAAAACGTACAAGAGGAGACCCGAAAGCAGCAAGCTCTGAGCATGTGTAAAATGTAGGTCCTATTTTGAAGCAAAAGTAAGTGCCCCTCTGCACAGCAAGAGCACTCTAACAATATTACCTCTTTGTTTATTTATTGAAATGAGATAAAAGGGCAATCTGGTACTAACGATAATCTCTTATTCCTTACTAAACAAAACTAAGCATACTGGTGGGCAGACTTCTGCTCGTCCGCATTTTGCTCCATAAAAACATGCACTTTAGTAGATATCTAGCTGCACTTGCAGAAATTGTGGAGCACAACCAGTCCAAAGCTAGTTTTGCACTTCGGAAGTGTCCTCCAGTGAGTTTAGGAGCAGGCAGGGAGGAGCGGTGGTAGCCGACAGTGACTACCACGAACCCAGAAAAACGAAACTCACTCGCCCATCTTATAATAAATGATGACTGACCTTAACAATGACACAACAAGTCCCCTACCGTGTCATGCCAAATCCTGATCAGCAGTAAGAACGGCAGCGTCTTTTGACGTCATTTGAAATTGCGACCTCTATAAAGCGGCAATGCCGATTTTCATACCACCTAACTCTTACACTTAGGCTTAGCGTTAGGGTTAGAGTTGGGGTTAGGAATAACAATAAGGTTAGATTTAGGGACTGATTGGAATTTGGTATGACCCTGTTGGGGACTTGTGTCATTGTTAAGGTCAGTCATCATTTATTATCAGTTGGGCAAGTGACTTTTGTTGTTGTGGATTCGTGATAGTCACTGTCGTTTACACCACTGCCATTAATTCGTACCACACCCAGGAGGAGAGGGGAGCTATTGACATCATGATGACAAAGACCGTTTTGGAAGTGAGAGGGAGGATGGGTTTAGGGTGAGGAGCAGGGAAAGTAGAGAGTGGGTTGTAAACTGGCATATGCAACTTGTGCGGTGTGCTAGAAAGGCCTTAAGTACACTAGTGTATTTATGTGTCTGGAGATGATGTGGCTTTGTTTTAATGTGTATGTTATAGTATAAGAGATACTAATAATATTCATGTATTTACATTTGCAATGCGGTTGAGTGTAGGCTGTCCTTGCTTGGCAGCCATTTAAGACAAAAAGAGCGTGTTGAAGCATTTTCAAACCTAAAGCTGCCAACACCCGATCTGTTCCTCAATAGTGACCATGCTCCAAGTCCCAGGATCACGAGACTAGATCACATGGTGATCACACAGGCAGATAGCTATCACCTGCTGAACGGTTTTATGAGCGTGTCGGAAAATAGTCCAAATAATTGTGGCTGGATTAAACTTGGGCATTGAGTTAGCTTTGGGGCCACATTTGATGTGAAACTCGATTAATGGACTGATAAAGACAGCAATGCTACAAATGATGTCATCATAATAATCGTTCAAGTTGCATTCCAAGGAGTTTGCTGGTACAATTAAAGAGCTCACAAAGTGATGTAGTCTTACTGTTCGGATTTATCTTATAGATTTATAGATTGAGTTAAGCCTCAGGTTACAATTTGGATTAGAATTGTCAGAGTTACTGCTCCCCTGGCCAGTCCAATCGTGGGCTACCTTGGGCTGGGTCTCTGGGCCACCTGCATTCTTTTTTCCTTTAAAATGTTCCTAAAAGGCTGCTGAGTCGAGTCTTGCCCGTCCAGGGCTAAAATTTGCCAGCCCTTCCCTGGTCTTAATCTAACCCTGACGACCTTTTACTAAAGAAAAGTCAGCAATGCATTGACTGGCTATATCAAGAAGCTGGGTTAGAAATATCTGTGAATGGTGATTTGCGGTAAGACTACAAAGCATGTGGACGTAGTGGGATCTGTATGGAACTCCAACTGCAGTAGAGAATTGTTTAACTCATCTCTATATTTTAAGGGTCATTAGTTTACTCTCTATCAGGATTCCTTGGTGTTTTTTTTTCAATTTCAGTCGCAGACAAATGTTAAATCCCCAGCAAATCTATTTAGTTCACCACTTTAAAATGGCAGCTTAGTGAAACATAGAAACATAGAATTTGGCGGCAGAGAAGAACCGCTTCTCCCATCTAGTCTGCCCATTGTTTTATTAACCTATGGTAACCTTAAACCTTATTTGATCCCTTAATCTTTATAAGGATATTCCTATGTCTATCCCAAGCATGTTTAAACTGCTCTACTGTATTAGCCTCTACCACATCTTATGCAAGGATATTCCACTTATACACTACCTTTTATGTGAAGTAGTTTTTCCTCAAATTTCCTCTGAACCTACTTCCCTCCAGTCTCAGTGCATGTCCTCATGTTCTAGTACTTCACTTCCTTTGAAGAATGTTTCCCTCCTGTACCTTGTTCAAACCCTTGATATATTTGAAAGTTTCTATCATGTCCTCCCTTTCCCTTCTCTGCTCCACACTATGCATATTAAGTTATTTTAGTCTTTCCGGATAAGTTTTGTGCTGAAGGCCATGCATCATTTTAGTTGCCCTTCTTTGTACAGTTTCTAATGTATTTATATCCTTCTGGAGATTTAGCCTTTGGGTTTTTGAGACCCAAGTGCATGATTTTGCATTTTTTTTGCATTAAACTGTAGTTGCCACTCTCTTGACTATTCTTCTAGTCTACCTAGATCATCATTCATTTGTTTTACCCCTGGTCCTAGTACAGATCCTTGGGGTACTCCACTGGTAACCTTTCCCTCCTGTGAATGTACTCCATTTACTATAACTGTCTCTGTTTTCTATCCTGCAGCCAATATTTTATCCATTCCACCATCTTTGAATCCAATCCCAAGCTTTCAAGTTTAATTAACAGTCTGCGATGTATCAAATGCCTTACTAAAATCTAGATAAGCTATATCTACAGCCCCTCCTTGACCTATAACTTTAGTTACCCAGTCCAAAAAGTCAATAAGATTTGTTTGACATGATCTCCCCCCAAGTAAATCCATGCTGTTTGGTATCCTGTAAGTACGTGGATTTGAGATATTCTACAAGTCTTTATTTTAAGAGTGCTTCCATCAATTTCCCTACTACTGATGTAAGGCTCACTGGTCAGTATTTGCTCACCTCTTCCTTGCTTCCACTTTTGTGCAGTGGGACTACATTCGCTCTTTTCCAGTCCTCTGGAATTACTCCTGTAGCTGGTGACTGATTGAATAATTCTGTAAATGGTGTTACCAACACCCCTTTTAGTATCCTTGGATGTATCCCATCTGGCCCCATTGATTTATCCACTTTCAGTTTTAAGAGCTCTGTTAGGACCTTCTCCTCTGTAAATGTACTTGTATCTACCTCATTTTTATGAGTATACTTGCAATTTAACTGTGGCCCCTTCACCGCTCTTTCTGTAGGGAACACTGAGCAAAAATAATTATTAAGATGATCTGCTATTACCTAGTGGGTGTGCATTTGTGGGAGGACCAATCATCAGCTGCAACCACAAATCCAAAATAGCACCCCGATCCAGGTTTCAGTCAGGGCTGTAAGAAGAAGGGAGGAGGAATGAGAAAAACTGATGTATAGAGCAAATCCTGGGGCTCCTAGGGGGAGGGGCATTTTTTAAAAATCTTGGTAGAGCTGCTTTAAATTGTAACAAAGTGCTGCTTACGGAATAGACTGATTCATTTTACGCATTGTATAATAAATGCTTCTTGCTTCAGTTCAACTACTAAATTGATTCACCTTTAGACTAGAGCAAAAATTAGCAATTTTTCAATAAAAGCAGATACTGAACTCACATGTATAGTTTCCAAAACATATTGTAAAAACTCACACAGTATATCTGACTCACAAACAAATCATAGTAATTAATTCTCAGAATTATGGCTAAACTGATATTTCTAGTAGCTCATTTAATTAAGATAACTGAAGATAGAATCTCTATCATGTTAATATTCTAACCATAAACCCCTATTATGTGTACGTTTACCAAGTACCACCTTGGGGTAAATGTATCAAAGGAATAACCGCATTAGTTATTGTGTATTTTCTCTCTTACATTTTAAGATGCTTACACTCCTGGGAGTATATTTACTAAACTGCGGGTTTGAAAATGTACAGATGTTGCCTATAGCAACCAACCACATTGTAGCTTTCATTTATTCAGTGCATACTGCAAAATGGTTTTTGAAACCCACAGTTTAGCAAATATACCCCCTGGTCTCTTATTATTGAGGAGACAGCCCCCCTTTATTTATTGTTTGTTACTGTGAAATATATTAAAACCAGAAAAAAAAGACAGTGATAGGAAAATAGTGATCAGTAAATAATGTGTATTAAAATGAATGCCGTGTGTTATTGATCTCTTTACTTTTAGTATAGCCTTTTAATAAAGAATTATAACATCCATCATAATATTATGTCTTTTCTTGCAGAGTGCAAATTATTTCTAGAACTTCAGTCTTTCATATATTGTGTTGTTATACTTCCGAGGTAGCATGTCCTGTTGATAGATAATAAAGTTGCAATTTATTATAGACTAACAAGTCTCTTGCTACTAATTTGCATTTTACCTCTGGGGGAATGGGGGGAGGTATATTTAAAACCAACAGTACCCCAATTGGTTTTATTTGTTTCCCCTTATTATATGGGTAATGCTACTGTTGTTGTTAATTTATTTGCTTAGTAGTAACCTGTGATTCATAGAATGAAAATAAGATCTACAATTGTCATTGTGTCATACTCTATTAAATCCTGGTGTTTACTAGCAAATTTAGTGTTATAATAAAAATTCTCAAAACAGTTGTCTTCAATTACTGATCTGGTATGTTCAACCATTAAAATATCCTTGTAATTAAATTATCTGACTCATTATATTCATTAAATGCCCTGTCTCAAGAAATAGATATGATTCAGTGCTTAATAAGCTGGATGTAGCGTCACTACCACCAGGTAGATAGTTCCCTATTTGGATTGTGAGATTGCTGGATTATTTTATGATTCAAATAACCGGACGCTTCCATCGCTCATCTCTCGCTACTCTCTCCCTCTCCGGCCATCCCTACCGGCCTCTATCCCTATGGTTACAATCTCACAGTCCCGAAGAGAACTCCCCTCCCACCCAAACCTCAGCATGCTCAAGCAATTGTGGGACTACAAGCTCCTGTATACCAGGCATTCTGGGGATTTTAGTTCCACAACAACTGAAGGTCAACAGGTTGCATAATACAATTGGTCCTTTATCAACTGTTATTAAAAAAATTATACTTGCCTCTACTCACAGACAACTCACTCTTTTGATCCTGTAGTGCAGGGGGCTGATTGCAGTTAGTTATTAATGACAATGTCTGCTCAGTGACCACAGTCGTACAGCCTTAGTCATGTGAGGAGCACAAGCTGAACCCAGTGCAGAGTGAAGTGGGACATCCAACTGTCCCTACAATCAGGACAGCTATAGAACAGGACAATCCACAAAAATCAGGACTGCCCCACCAGAATCAGTTGACAGACTGATCTCCTCTCTCCTACATATTGTTGAAGCTATCACTACCTGCAGTTGGGGTTGCTACTTGTTCAGACACTGAAATGTTGGGGCCCTGTTTGGAAAATGGATAGATACTATTCATCTCCTGGTAATACGAGCAGCGAGTGAACACTCTAGGCCTCCATTCCCCTATCCAGCTGTGGCCTCAAATCAAAAGCAACCACATTTAATAAGTATGTCTTCTTTCCCCCAATGAGCCCCAACATTAAATTAATTATGTTGCCCAACATAAGCATGGAAGACGAAAAATGACTTTGAGATTGCCACATATGATCTAATATGGCAGCATGGTAGCACGGTGGTTAGCACTGATACTTGACAGCGCTGGGGTCATAGGTTCAATTCCAACCACGGCCCTATCTGTGTGTGTACTCCCTATGTTTGTATGGATTTCCTCCCACAAAATCGACTGGTATGTTAATTTGCTGCTGCTAAAATGGGAATTTAGATTGTTAGCTCCAAGGGAGCAGGGACTAGTGGGAATGGTTAATTATTTTATTTACTGTCCTGCGTAATATGATTGGCATTATGAATATAAATAACAATAACTAGCCTCCCTGACTGTTTAGGGCTGAATATCGTCAATCACAACCACTTGATGATATTTGGGCAGCACGGTAACTTAGTGGTTAGCACTTCTGCCTTACAGTACTGGGGTCATGAGTTCAATTCCCGGCCTTATATGTGTGGAGTTTGTATGTTCTCCCCGTGTTTGCGTGGGTTTCCTCCGGGTGCTCCGGTTTCCTCCCACACTCCAAAAACATACTGGTATGTTAAATGGCTGCTAACACATTGACTCTAGTCTCTCTGTCTGTTTGTCTGTTTGTGTGTGTGTGTGTGTGTGAGGGAATTTAGACTGTAAGCCCCAATAGGACAGGGACTGATGTGCGCGAGTTCTCTGTACAGCGCTGCTGAATTAGTTGTGCTATATAAATAAATAGTGATGATTTTTCAGCAGTGTAAAGATAATTAACTACTGAGAATCTCACAGAGGACATGTAATTTGGTTTTCCATCCTAATTTCATGGGCTGAGTATCATGCACAGTTACTGCAGCTGCAGAGTAATTAAATACAAATCTACTCTGCACTATTTTGCATTTTGTTTTCAATCCTTGATTATGAATGCAGGAACTCTTGTTTAAAATACTTTGCTGAAAAGGTTATAATCAACATAAAAGTATTGTTATATGACATTTGCTGTTCACTGCTGGTTGTGAAGAGATAGAGTGCTGACTTTTGAGTAGCAGACTACTGTAACTTAATTTTATGGGTTTAATAGCTACAGGCTTCACATCTTAAAATCTAAGACACGTTCAGCCTTCTACGGCACCTGCTATTAACAATGAGAGCACCGCCAAGCAGCACTCTCAGTCCTAGAACAACTGGTCACTTTGGCTGTCAAAATGATTGACTTTTTCTTAATTCTGGAAAGGTATCAAGTGAAAAATTAATTTTCAGCATTTGTTTCTTAAAAAGATTTAGCTAAATTGTGCAGATGTTGCATTCTGTATATAGAATAGCCAGGGGTGTAACAATAACTGTATGGGGCCCTGAGGCCCAAAGGGAGATTCACGTCACTAAGGCTAAAAGCAGAGGGGTGCTTCGCACGCCCATGTCCATTAGCCTAGGGATGTCTGTGCGATTAAGAAGTGTTTTCCAGCACACAGCAGGCAGCATAAGTGTTTACTTACTGACAAAAATGAACTGTATTGCCCTATAAACACATTAGTGTAAATGTATCAGGTATTAAGTGCAGGAAAACAGTATATAAGCAGAGTTGTCTAGGCTAATATAAATAGATCATGTTTGCCCTGTGTTAACTAAATAGAGCTAACAGCCAAAATCCCATATTCGCTGAATAACTATTATATAAGCTAAACAGGATAATAGCTGCTTAGTATGAGAGACGCGGATAGAACCCTATATATCCTAAAAAGAGAGTTTCAAGAATTGCTGGGCTATGTGAAAATGCCCTGCCTAATAACACTGGGGAGCGATTCGTGAGAGAAACTCTGCTGGAGAAGATGAGTGAGGCGAGACGCCGACGCGCGTTTCGCTCTGTGGATTTTTCAAAACAAAATGAGTTTAAGAATTGACACTTCTTAAATAGTGGTACAGGTAGGTGTGTTTAGAAATTCTAAACCAATCATGAGCATTACCTCTAATGGGTGTGTCAGACTGTTTCGTTCCCCACGTGGGTTTGATTGACATTATCCTGAACCAATCAAAACTCAATTTAGCGTTTTGCAAGTCTATTATTGGTTAGATAATAACTGCATTCAAGTATACATACACTGATAAGTTTTCTCTGTACAGACATTCCTCGTAAGCTTCAGTAAATTGAGATAATTAAGCAGTATGAATCAAATATCAATATAATTACATCATAAAAGAAATGAATGATAGTACGCTGATAATGATATTAGCTAAGATGATAATAATACCATAAAGCACAGTATTAAATCTCATAATTCTGTATGTGATGGTCTATTAATTTAGTTGTTTAACGTGACAATTTTTCCATACAAATGAAATAAAGGAAGTCATTTGTATATGTCCATAATAGATTGCCATACTTAGTGATCTGTCTGACAAAACCGAATAAGACAAGGAGAGGATGGAATCAAATACATATGTCAGCAATAAGGTTCACAAATCTCATTAATATGAGTATCTATTGTATTGAGAGCAAATTTTTGATTGACATTATCCTGAACCAATCAAAACTCAATTTAACGTTTTGCATATCTACTATTGGTTAGATGATAACCGCATTTAGGTATACATATGCTTATCAATTTGCTTCGTACAGACATTCCTCGTAAGTTTCAATAAATTGAGATAATTAGACAGTATTAATCAAATACCAATATTATTACATCAGAAAAGAGATTGTTAATAATACACCGATAATGATATTAGCAAAGATCTCATAATTCAGGATGTAAGGGTCAATTATTTTAGTTGTTTAACGTAACGATTCTTCCATACAAATGAGATTAAGGAAATCAAATGTATATTTCCATAATAGATTGCCATACTTAGCGATCGTTCTGATAGAACCAAATATACAAAGGATGAAATATACATTATTATTATTAATTTTTATTTATAGGGCGCCACAAAGTATCCGTAGCGCCGTACAAGGACAAACAATGGCACAGTACAAGGTGAAACAGCACAGTACAAGTAACAGTAAGCACTATAACTCTGGGGGCTCAGGCACAGCATGAAAGAGAGGGAGGGAGGGGAAAAGTGAGTACAGGCAGGTAACTATGGCCCAAGAGGGTGGGCACGGTTGACAGGTTGAGAGTCACTGAGGGGAGCGGAGAGAAGCGAGAGGAGACAGAGGGCAGAGGGACTGAGAGGAGGTGAGCTGAGTAGCTGGAGAGCGCAGTTAAAAGTGATGGAAACAGAAGGTAGGAGAGCCCTGCTCAAAGGAGCGAACAATCTAAAGTGAGAGGAAGACAGACAGACACATGGATGAGATGGAGAGACAGGAGAAACGGAGACGGAGTCGAGGAAGGGGGAGAAGGGAAGAAGGGATGAGAAAGAGAGGTAGCCGACCGGTGGGAGTTTAGGCATGAGACTGGAAGGCTTTAAGGAAAAGGTGGGTTTTTAATGTACGTTTGAAAGAGGACAGATTAGGGGAAGTTCTGATGGAGCGGGGGAGCTTGTTCCAATGGAGGGGAGCGGCGCGGGAGAAGTCTTGGATACGTGCGTGAGAGGAGGTAATCAGAGGGGAAGAGAGGCGACGATCGTTGGACGATCGCAGTGAGCAGGAGGGAGTGTGAATAGAGATAAGGTTACATGTCCGCAATAAGATCCACAATTCTCGAATATCTATTGTATTGAGAATAGATTAATATAAGGGCCAAAATACAAATATGGTTATGATTGGTGAGCACTCCATAACGGATGATACCACAATTGAAGTGTCAATTAAGGCTATAAAATGATCACCCAAAATACCATTATAATGGCCTTAAAAGAAAAAAGATGTTCCTAGATAGGCAGTGAAAATAAATAAAATAGAATAGGATTGTTGTGGGAACAAATCAGAGGAAAGACATGTTGCTATTGTAATCGTTGAGACCGTATGGGGCCATACTTCCCATCTGAAAAATCTTTCTCGACTCCCTTTTCAACAATTCCTTTTGCAGATCACCACCTCTTATTCCTAATTTTATTTTTTCCATTGCAAATACTTGTATTCCTGTTGGGTCACCATTATGTTGTAATAAAAATGTTTTAATGCAACCTTTGTAAGTACTTTAAGTTTCTCATGATCTTTTTTACTGTTCTTTATATTGTTGACATGCTCAAGTAGTATTTTTTTAAAAGGTCTTGTAGTCATTCCGATATACAATTTGGTACAAGGACATGTGAGGCAATACACTACCCCAGGAGAATTACAATTCAAAAAATATTGTATCCTCCATTCGTTGTCAAGTTTATCTCTATACATGCTCTTCTGGTAAGTAAGAGAGAGGATGTAGTGCTGAGACATGGTTCAACTGTCTATATACCGAATGAGGTATCTGTCCTTCTAAATTCTGTCCAAATTAGACAAGTTTCCTCCGTGAGATTTACAAAATGGTACTCAACACTCATGGCACCTGCAAACGTTACATTTAAGAATTGTAATATGCTAAATCCAGCTACATACCTACCATATGTGCCTCGAGATGCACAAAGGGTGGTGGGAGACTCTAGCTGAAGGAGTATTGGCTGGTATCCAGATACACATGATTGTATGGAATATTTGAATCGGACGTCTACCGCAAGACCTAAGATTTTACGTTTTACACGGATGGGAGTTGTCATAGACAGAAGGACACAGGAGAATTATGTACCGGTTATGCTGTTGTAGATGACAGATATGTTATAGAAGTTGAACTGCTTGGCCCACTTCACTCAGCACAAGTAGCTGAACTTGTGGCATTGAGAAGAGCATGTGAGTTGGCAGAGGTTAAATCAGTTAATATATACACTGATTCTAGGTACGCCTTTGGAGTAGTGCATGACTTTGGGGCTCTATGGTGTCTTAGAAAATTTATGACAGCGGCAGGCACACCATTAACGCAGTCACAACACATAAAAGACCTTCTGACAGCTATACAATTACCTACGGAAGTAGACACTATCAAGTGTAAGGCACACACATACGACAGAGACCTCCTATCACTTGGTAATGATAGAGCAGATGAGGCTGCTAAGAGAGCAGCAGGCTCACTCAAAAAATTTATTGTAACAAAATGAATGTCTTTTGAAGCTCTCAGTGTACAAAAATTAATAGAACGCAGGATCTGTGTCCCCTACAGAAGAAGGTTGTCTGGAAGTTGAAGGGATGTGGTCAAGAGTCCTCTGGACTCTGGAAAGATGGAGAAGGTAGGCCAGTAGCTCCCAAGACATATCTTACAAGCTTTGCAGAGGCAGCACTTTGTCTCACTCACCTGGGTAAGGAGGGTATGTGTAAATTGGTAACAGCATATTGATGTGCGCCGGGCTTCTCTTCACTGGTTACTAAGAAAGCAATATCTTGTCTTACTTTTCTGAGAAAGAATACGGGAAGAGTGATACCAACAGAGTCATCCCACATTTCTTCTACAGATGGACCTTTCCAGGTCATACAAGTCGACTTCATCCAATTGCCTCCCTGCAGAAATCTCAAGTATGTGTTACTGTGCATTGATGTTTTCTCTAAATGGGTATAGACTTATTACGCTGCCTCTAATATTGCTGTTTTCACTGATAAGAAAATCGTTCAAAAATTTTTTTGTAGGTTGGTATCCCCAAAATCATTGAAATGTGATAGGGGTACACATTTTACTGGGGAGGTCTTTTAGCTTATGTGCAAGCTCAAACATATTGATAGTTAGTTACACACTCCCTATAGGCCACAAGCCAGTGGAAAAGTCCACAAGCCAGTGAGAAAGTAGAGAGGGTAAATGGTACTATAAAGAACAAATTGAGTAAAGTGATGAGTGAAACTGGATTGGCGTGGCCGGAAGCAATGCCACTAGTACTCCACAGCATTAGAACCACTCCTAGACCACCTCTTAACCTGTCACCTTTATGAGATACTCTTTGGCAGACAACCTCACTTGATGGTAGATCCCTAAGATTATTTAAAATGCAACAATGAAGTGACAGTTCAATATCTTATAAAGATGAGCAAACAATTGAAACAGCAACAAAATAATCTCAAAATTCTGTCTCCTGATATGCCAGACACTAACTGTCATGATGTTGAACCTGGGGAATATGATATGATCCACAATTTCTTACACTCAGGTTGTTTAACTGACAGATGGGTAGGTCAGCACCAAGTGTTGATGACAGCACTGCATCTACATCGCAGAAGTCGCAGAACTTGGATCCTTTCCACCCACTGCAAAAAAGTCAACAATCTAAAGTAGGTTAAAGACAAGGCTGAGACTGACACTACAACCCCATCACTTGTGAATCTGCTCCATGAAACCTAAAATCGCAGTCTATAACATCTGAGCCGAAGATTCCGCAAAGTCTCTTCTCCAATCATGGAGCAGCAGTTTTTCTGTTTTTCTTTTTCTACTGTTTATCTCATCCTTATTCTTTCCAGGACAATATATTTTTGCGGCAGTGATCAGGTGATGGAAATTGGTTTAGGTAATAATACTGATGTTGTGGAGATGAAGGAGAATATGTTGGCTCATTCAGTTCAACCTAACATGTTATTCAATTCAGGTGTAAAGAAAAGATCTGCTAACCTTGGAGTTCTGAGATAGTGTGAGGGGCTATTGTCTGAAGAATTTTGTATTCATAAGTACTGTGACCCCATAATCGAAGAGAAGTGCATTTAGCGATGACAGTCTAATAGTAATTTGAACCTGGGCGGATATCCAGTGGATGGTTATCATTCATTAGTGGGTAAGGTCTTAAACTAAACTCAATGCTGGGTATGTTCTCACGTGTCACGGACAGGGCTGCCAAGAAGAATTCAGGGCCCGGGTACAACAAATTCATGGGGCCCCCCCTCATAGTCAAGTAAGCCCCAAAATTTTTTAAGTTTAAGTTTATGGTCATACATTCAGGGGCGTGGCTAGCCAAACGGCGGTGCAAAATTTTTGGGAGGTGTGGTCATGCATTTGGGGGCTTGGCAAACGTGAAATTGGGGCGTGGCTAACATCAAAACCACTAGGCTCTCAATTCGCCGGAGCGTCACATATGTTCAAGCACTCCTGACTTTCAGGACATCTACCACCACAGTGTAGTATACAAACAATGCAGTATGTACACAAACAGTTCAGTCTTGGCCTACACCTTACATTGGGCACAACATTCACCAGAAATTGGTATTGTCCCTACTAGAATCACAACATTTCACACACTGTGCGGCTCTCTCCTACCTGTTCTTCTCACTTTCTCCACCTGTGGCTGCTGGTTTCTTTAGTTGTGGCTTGTCCGGATCCAGAAATGTTGAAGGACCTATTTTGAAAAAAAAATGGCTACATTTAGAAAATTACAGCCAGCCCCGGCGTTAAATCAATAGCACCCATGATTAATAATTAGGCCTTCCTCCAGCCCCAACATTAAAATAATACTATTTACATTTAATAAATAAACCTATTTCCCTTCCTGCAAACAGCCCCAGCAATACCTATTTCCCGCAACCATCACTGCCATTAAATAATTCATAGTCACATTTAATAAATAGACCTCATTCTCCCTAAACTCACCCCAAGATTCAATAGCCCCCAAACCTCTTAAATTAATAGTCCCCACTATTAAATTGCCTCACCATCACCCTATAAACAAAATAGCGCCCATTAATTAGCCACCACCTATCTCACACACACTACATTGCAACAAGCCCCCTGTGCCATTACACACACAATACTGTGCCCCTTCATCACAACTACACTGTACCCCCTTATGCTCACACTGCGACCTCCATGCTGCTTTTCCCCCTTCTTTTTTACTTTGTGCTTCTCTCCCACTTTTTTTATTCCTCTGTTCCTCTCTCCCACTTTTTTTCCTCCTCTGTTCCTCTCTCCCACTTTTTTTTTTATTCCCCTGTGGCTCTCTCCTTTTTTTTCTCCTCTGTTCCTCTCTCCCACTTTTTTTTTATTACTCTGTGGCTCTCTCCTTTTTTTCCTCCTCTGTTCCTCTCTCCCCTTTCTTTATAGTACTGTCCCTTTCTGTTTTCCTCCCCTAGCCTCTCCGTTTCTTTACTTACCTTTTGTCAACTTCTTTCTTTTCTTTTCTGCTCTTCTGTCTCCTCTTCTGTCTTCTTTCTTCATGCTGGCTGCGGCGCTCCTCACTGACTGACGGGCGTGACTTGATGACGTCACGCCCGGCAGTCAGTGTAAATGGAGAAAAGGAGAGGAGGGACACGGCACCGCGCGATCACGTGAGTATTGGTTTATTTTTTGTTTTGTTTTCTTCCAGCTCCCAAGAAACCCAATTATTGGTGGATATTGTGTGACATTAGCCACCCAGTTTGGTGTTAAATATATCTATTTGTTTTAGTTAATATAAAATATAATGTGGTGAAAAGGCTAATTAATGTTTACAATATATTACATTGAGTTTGGTCTCATTCTGTTCGCAATCGCATGAGAACATTTACGGTGTTATTTATGTAGCATTCGCACCTTGAAAACACTAATTATACACAATATAACTTTTTAATACACTAAATAGCCAGTTCACAGGGATCATAAAAAAACAGTTTATACAGGTCTAGAGGTGGGAAACTGAAGAAGGACACCTGGCAATCTCAAGGAACAATGATCAGAGGAATCAACCAATGCCATGTTGAGTTCTTGGGAGGACAAGATCCTTTAACCTATGAATGAAGACCTTAATACTTAACTGTGTAGCTTTGTGATGTTACTGTTTTTCTCAAGTGTTCTGTACATAAATTGTTCACCTCTGGTTTTGGAAACCAGAGCGTTCTCATAGAAGCTTGTGTTAGTGCTGACTAGCACATGCGTATGCATACCAAACTTTGTCTTGTTATACTATTGCAAATAAAACATATGTGCTTTGGAACCACAGCGATCGCATTGGAGAATCTTTATTGGTGACAATAGTTAAGGACATCACACCTAGCTCTTTCCCCATGATTACCAGGGAAAACTTGCAAGGCCCTGAGGACCCATTATGCTATAACTGCATATAGGGTCTCACATCAGCCCTGTCCAAAAGGACTGATTGAGTACGAAAGGTAAAAAGACTGTGTGGCCATGTTTCTCTTTTGACAGAAAGAGTTACAGAGCAAGAAAAACTAGGGAGGGAATTCCACAGGAGGGAACACAAAGCATAGCCATAGCAAGAAATCTTAAGTAGCAGTAGATGACTTTGAGCTCCTGTAATCCTCCTGTGAACACTGACTGAATAGAGAGGGGTAAAAGTATTCGAAGGCCTTCTAACGTGGACATAGGCGGAAGGGAGCCTTGTGTAAGTAAATCTCCACAAAGACCTAACACACAAGGTACTCGATAGCTTGGTTACATAATTAGCTGTAACACAGTTTACTACCTCCCTGAGTGCAGTGGGGTGTGATCATCAGATTAATACCAGCTTTTGTAGCATTGTCTATTGCAGGCTTAAAGAACCATAGGTGGTTGATCAATATCACAACTTGACCTTACTTAGTGGGACTTGTGTACTAAATAGAAATGAGGGGGCCCTAAGTGTATGTCTGCAGATATGTGCGTATCATATAACAAATGATAGTCACTCTAGTTACTTGTTGGGAAGTCTGACCCTTTATTACATTTGTTTACCTTCATCCACTCCTTCCCACTTCCTGAATAAATGTATAATTTTGGTTTTTACCACATATCACCTGTGTTATCTTTGTGAGTCATGGACAAGTCAGGCAGGGTGTGGCTGGGTCCACCTTCCCTAGACACACATGGGAAATTATTTCGTTGTGGATTGTCCCTGTATATAGGAATGTGCCTATCTTCTCTTTGTCTATAGTATTTCTATATTTGTATTAAAAAAGAACACTCCCCTAGTGGTCTAGTGTGGTCATGGAAGGTCAAGTAGTATTACACTGGTGCACCTCTAGTCCCAGGTCAGAGGACCAAAAAGTAGCAGTTCCGGAAGTGATGTTGCTGGTCTGTGTACCAGGACAAGACTGCAAAATTCCTGTATCTTCATTCAGTGTGGAGGTGGCACTATATTCCAAAGATAAAGCCATGGTAGTAAGTATGGGCAGGAGACAAGGGGGGGGACTATATGTAGTGCAGTGAGAGTGGCTACTATGGATCTTCTAAGACCCCCGCTCTGCTCTCTAAAGAGCTGAACAGAGGCCTCTTCTGTGCAGGACCACACAACATCAGAAGAGGCCCCCTGCTACGCTCTTTTGAGAGTAAAGGGCCCGGCCGGGATACTAAAGCCGCATCACCCTACCCAAATTGTGCTATGGGGCCTGGCAGTGCACTTTTCCCCCCTTGGCTGGAGATCTAAAGCTTAGATCTCCCAGCTCAGACTTAGTGCCCCCAATGCTGAGATTGGGCTGTGCTGAATCCAAAGCTGATCATGTACTAATCTCAAAGGCATACATTCCCAACTATAACTATATTCTATGTGGTGGCAAATAGGGGAAATAAAACAAAAAATCAATCGTACTCCAGCTAGGAGACTGAGTACAAATAAATCTTTCCTGAAAAACTAACTGGCCAGCTACTCTGGTCCCCAGTTAATTAAAAAGTAATCAGTCTTTTTTTTTTTTTTTAATCCCACACAACAGCCAGATTAATTTTAGCTTTGGAACACTTCAGCACAACTCAATCTCCTGGCAGAAAAATGGCAAGTTCAAGAAGAGAAAAAAAACGGCATTCTCGTTGAGTGTATATGTCCAGAATACTTTAATATAAGAGGTACTTCAAATAAGAAAAAATTCTATCAGATGCAGCCTTAGAATGCAGTATAGCAACCTCGAGGGATTAGATAGCGTAACAGTGTATTCGTAATTATAGTTCAGAAGCACAGAAACCTTACATATACCTGGCAATTGTTATTGCTAGAAGCTGAGTTTAGGTTAGTGGTTTTCCTACAGAGGGTAACATAAGTCCAGAACTCCCTAATCTCTAACGCACATAAAGATGATTAAATGTGGAGACTTATTAGAAAATGAATATGTGATGGTATTACTGTAAAATCGGATACTATAACCAATCACAGTGTATGTAATGAACGTTTACTGGAGTCTACTATCTAATTTCCCTGGTGGTCTCAGGGGAATCTAGAAGAACCCATGCTTTATAACTAATTGCAACAATGTATCGAAAGAAGGATTTCAATTCCCTCATTACATTGTAGTACAATTTACAAATGTCTATACAAGTATATGAAGAACTGAATGCAATAAAGTTATAATACATAGACGCTTATTACTTATTCGTTTGAATTAAATGTAAATTGATACAAGAAATAAGGCCAACACGTTCTCTTCACCTCTTGACTATACAGGAATTAGGACTATCATTATAATATTTCAATATTCTTTATTCTCTTCATCTCTTAGACAAATGGCATATCCCATGTCAGATATCTGAATGCACTGGGAGCCTGGAATTTCTTTGGGTGTAATCAGTTGGTTAATTGATTACACCTAGAACTGTGAGATGCTTAATTTAATAACCCCAACTTTCGTAAAACAAAGTTCTGCAAACATAAATTAATCCCTTACTGTGCAGTCATACTTTCCACAGTACTTTCCACATGTGTAATAGGTTTTCATTTGCATGAAGAAAGCCAACTCTGTGTTTTAAAAACTTAAATGGCTGCAAGAAAAGAAGAATGCTGTCTGTATTGCACAGAAGTCAGTAGAATGCATTTTCTATTTTATTCTATTTTATAGGGGTCAATACAATGCTCTCCGTATAGTATACAGGTCTGTGGGCTCCTCAAAACAGGGGTACTCTGCACTCTCCAAACACGTTAATGCTGTACTAACTACTTTTCTGTATTAAAAACGGGGAATGTTCCACATATTGCAATATATGTTAAGCTGATCAACTAATGCGAAAAGCCTTCCCATTGTGGTCTGTCCTAACATGATCAAATGCTATGCTATTTTATCTGGGCTAAAGGTCTGTGGGCTCACCTCCTTCGTAGTCTGCCTCTACAGGGTAGCACGGTGGCTTAGCACTTCTGCCTCACAGCGCTGGTGTCATGAGTTCAATTCCTAACGATGGTCTTATCTGTGTGGAGTTTGTATGTTCTCCCCTTGTTTGCGTGGGTTTCCTCCGGGTGCTCCGGTTACCTCCCACACTCCAAAAACATACTGGTAGGTTAATTGGCTGCTATCAAAAATTGACCCTAGCATGTCTCTGTCTATGTGTATGTGTGTCAGGGAATTTAGACTGTAAGCTCCAATGGGGCAGGAACCAATGTGAATGAGTTCTCTGTACAGCGCTGCGGAATCAGTGGCGCTATATAAATAAATGGTGATGATTATGATGCAATAAGAGAGTAGAGCCAGATGGCCTCATACCACAGCACACAGTCCCACCTCTAATTGCTGAAGTTAGCAACTGAGGAGCGTACTGCACACTTTGTCTGTGAATTGACCACAATAAATATTAAATCAACTGGTAGGTTACTTCAGTTTTCAATGAATACACACATGTGTAGGTAGATAGTATTAATTTTTGATTTGTTTTAAATGTAAAGTGTATTTTATTTTTCTATATTTTTACATATTTACTATGATAAGCACTGTAAGCCTCAATGGGACATAGATTAAATATTTTCTGTACAGCACTGCAGAATATGGTGGCGCTATATAAATAAACAAACAATTTAAAACTTTGTGGTCAATAGAAATATATCTATATTGTACAGACTCTAGAGTTAATTAGAATGTTCTCACTACTCTATATATTTGTTCTCTGTATTGTGTAGAGGTCAAATATACGATGTCTATGTACTGGTCAATTGAGTGTTCACTGCTTTGCATAGAAGTTAATTTATTGCAGTCTGTATTATATACAGGCCAATAGAAAGATGTTTATATTTCACAGATATCAGTGGAATGCTTTCCTTATTGTATAACGATCAGTAGATGGTTATCTTTATTCTATTGAGTCAGTAGAATGTTCTCTGTACTGTATAGTGGTCATTAGATTCCTTTCTGTATTGGTCACTAGAATAGGTTCGTTATTAAGTATTGGGTTTTTGTGGGGGTGTTTTAGGAGTCAGAATGCTCCAACCTTGCCTTACACATTCAACCATTGTATGTTGCAACTGTAAATTGTTATATATCACAGCTTCCAAACTCTACACTGAAGCTTTGCAAGTTCATGTAAAATCTCCGTCTGTCACACAGTTGGCTGTGAGAGGAAGCATCAGTGATTTACCAGAACTCATCTTCAATGAGTCACAAAAAATAGCCAAACACCAAATCATTCTATATTCTCAGCAGTGTAGAATCTAGAGATGTAATGGAATCTGATTGACGTGTATGGCATGTACTGCAGAGATAATACATTGTACTTATGAGTTCAAATACAATTATTCATGGTCACTGTGAAAAAATACAGAACATTGAAAAATAACAATTTAGTAATAGTTTCAAGTTTACCTTGAAGTTGGTAATGAAAAAAATTATTCTCAGAGCCAGAATAAATAGACTATAAAAGACATAGAATTAAAGACTTAAATTGCTTTTCAAATCTCTATAAAGGCAGTTCACAAATGTTAACTTGTTAAGCTGGGTACACACTACAGGGATTTTGTCCAATAATCGGCTCAGCCAGCCGACATACGATTGCTCTTTCGAAAGTAGGGTCAGTGTGTGTAGTGACACGATGGTCGAAAGTCTGCCCAAATGGATGATTGTCGCCTCATTTGGTTGGTCATACCGTTCAATATTTTCATTCCAAATCTCCTTTCTGTTGTGTAATGTGAATAAACTTCCGACCGATCCACAACAATCCTCCGATACTTCCTCGACCTGGGGGGAGTGTGTATGTAAATTTGTGATGTCTGTACCAGTCCCACGTGGTATCCGCATATCACTGACTTGTGTTTTGTATACATGTGTATTGAACCTGTCTGGTTGCAGGCCATTACACTTTTGTAAAGCACGTGGGTTATTACTAGAGATGGGCGGGTCCGGTTCTCTGAGAACCGAACCCACCCGAACTTTGGGTATCCGAGTACCGAGCTGAGCAGCTCGGTACTCTCCCGCCCATTCCGAATCCAAATCGAGGCCGAACGTCATTGTGACGTTGTCGGATCTCGGGACTCGGTTCTCGCGATACTTCAACTTTATAAATACACGCCTCCACAGCAATCCATCGCCATTTGACAGAGGGAGAGAGCAGGGTGTAGTCATAGGCTAATTAGAGCAGGGACAGAGAATACAATATTGTTCTTGCAATTGCTCTAACCAAAATCGCTAGTGCAGAGAGGAGGATAGAGGTTTATTATTTTTTCTTCATATTTGGCACTCCCCAGCGCTTTTGGGGTGTCCCCCATAATTGTGCATTAATATTTCTGGCTGTCAAAAGTCATATCTGTCAGCAGTATCTACTAAATAATTTATAGCACACCTCAGTGCTTTTGGGGTGTCCTCCCTAATTGTGCATTAATATTTCTGGCTGTCAAAAGTCATATCTGTCAGCAGTATCTACTAAATAATTTTTAGCACTCCTCAGTGTTTTTGGGGTGTCCTCCCTAATTGTGCATTAATATTTCTGGCTGTCAAAAGTCATATCTGTCAGCAGTATCTACTAAATAATTTTTAGCACTCCTCAGTGTTTTTGGGGTGTCCTCCCTAATTGTGCATTAATATTTCTGGCTGTCAAAAGTCATATCTGTCAGCAGTATCTACTAAATAATTTTTAGCACTCCTCAGTGTTTTTGGGGTGTCCTCCCTAATTGTGCATTAATATTTCTGGCTGTCAAAAGTCATATCTGTCAGCAGTATCTACTAAATCATTTTTAGCACTCAGTGTTTTTGGGGTGTCCTCCCTAATTGTGCATTAATATTTCTGGCTGTCAAAAGTCATATCTGTCAGCAGTATCTACTAAATAATTTGTAGCACTCCTCAGTGCTTTTGGGGTGTCCTCCCTAATTGTGCATTAATATTTCTGGCTGTCAAAAGTCATATCTGTCAGCAGTATCTACTAAATAATTTTTAGCACTCCTCAGTGTTTTTGGGGTGTCCTCCCTAATTGTGCATTAATATTTCTGGCTGTCAAAAGTCATATCTGTCAGCAGTATCTACTAAATAATTTTTAGCACTCCTCAGTGTTTTTGGGGTGTCCTCCCTAATTGTGCATTAATATTTCTGGCTGTCAAAAGTCATATCTGTCAGCAGTATCTACTAAATAATTTTTAGCACTCCTCAGTGTTTTTGGGGTGTCCTCCCTAATTGTGCATTAATATTTCTGGCTGTCAAAAGTCATATCTGTCAGCAGTATCTACTAAATAATTTGTAGCACTCCTCAGTGCTTTTGGGGTGTCCTCCCTAATTGTGCATTAATATTTCTGGCTGTCAAAAGTCATATCTGTCAGCAGTATCTACTAAATAATTTTTAGCACTCCTCAGTGTTTTTGGGGTGTCCTCCCTAATTGTGCATTAATATTTCTGGCTGTCAAAAGTCATATCTGTCAGCAGTATCTACTAAATCATTTTTAGCACTCAGTGTTTTTGGGGTGTCCTCCCTAATTGTGCATTAATATTTCTGGCTGTCAAAAGTCATATCTGTCAGCAGTATCTACTAAATAATTTGTAGCACTCCTCAGTGCTTTTGGGGTGTCCTCCCTAATTGTGCATTAATATTTCTGGCTGTCAAAAGTCATATCTGTCAGCAGTATCTACTAAATAATTTTTAGCACTCCTCAGTGTTTTTGGGGTGTCCTCCCTAATTGTGCATTAATATTTCTGGCTGTCAAAAGTCATATCTGTCAGCAGTATCTACTAAATAATTTTTAGCACTCCTCAGTGTTTTTGGGGTGTCCTCCCTAATTGTGCATTAATATTTCTGGCTGTCAAAAGTCATATCTGTCAGCAGTATCTACTAAATAATTTTTAGCACTCCTCAGTGTTTTTGGGGTGTCCTCCCTAATTGTGCATTAATATTTCTGGCTGTCAAAAGTCATATCTGTCAGCAGTATCTACTAAATAATTTTTAGCACTCCTCAGTGTTTTTGGGGTGTCCTCCCTAATTGTGCATTAATATTTCTGGCTGTCAAAAGTCATATCTGTCAGCAGTATCTACTAAATAATTTGTAGCACTCCTCAGTGCTTTTGGGGTGTCCTCCCTAATTGTGCATTAATATTTCTGGCTGTCAAAAGTCATATCTGTCAGCAGTATCTACTAAATAATTTGTAGCACTCCTCAGTGTTTTTGGGGTGTCCTCCCTAATTGTGCATTAATATTTCTGGCTGTCAAAAGTCATATCTGTCAGCAGTATCTACTAAATCATTTTTAGCACTCAGTGTTTTTGGGGTGTCCTCCCTAATTGTGCATTAATATTTCTGGCTGTCAAAAGTCATATCTGTCAGCAGTATCTACTAAATAATTTGTAGCACTCCTCAGTGCTTTTGGGGTGTCCTCCCTAATTGTGCATTAATATTTCTGGCTGTCAAAAGTCATATCTGTCAGCAGTATCTACTAAATAATTTTTAGCACTCCTCAGTGTTTTTGGGGTGTCCTCCCTAATTGTGCATTAATATTTCTGGCTGTCAAAAGTCATATCTGTCAGCAGTATCTACTAAATAATTTTTAGCACTCCTCAGTGTTTTTGGGGTGTCCTCCCTAATTGTGCATTAATATTTCTGGCTGTCAAAAGTCATATCTGTCAGCAGTATCTACTAAATAATTTTTAGCACTCCTCAGTGTTTTTGGGGTGTCCTCCCTAATTGTGCATTAATATTTCTGGCTGTCAAAAGTCATATCTGTCAGCAGTATCTACTAAATAATTTTTAGCACTCCTCAGTGTTTTTGGGGTGTCCTCCCTAATTGTGCATTAATATTTCTGGCTGTCAAAAGTCATATCTGTCAGCAGTATCTACTAAATAATTTGTAGCACTCCTCAGTGCTTTTGGGGTGTCCTCCCTAATTGTGCATTAATATTTCTGGCTGTCAAAAGTCATATCTGTCAGCAGTATCTACTAAATAATTTGTAGCACTCCTCAGTGTTTTTGGGGTGTCCTCCCTAATTGTGCATTAATATTTCTGGCTGTCAAAAGTCATATCTGTCAGCAGTATCTACTAAATCATTTTTAGCACTCAGTGTTTTTGGGGTGTCCTCCCTAATTGTGCATTAATATTTCTGGCTGTCAAAAGTCATATCTGTCAGCAGTATCTACTAAATAATTTGTAGCACTCCTCAGTGCTTTTGGGGTGTCCTCCCTAATTGTGCATTAATATTTCTGGCTGTCAAAAGTCATATCTGTCAGCAGTATCTACTAAATAATTTTTAGCACTCCTCAGTGTTTTTGGGGTGTCCTCCCTAATTGTGCATTAATATTTCTGGCTGTCAAAAGTCATATCTGTCAGCAGTATCTACTAAATAATTTTTAGCACTCCTCAGTGTTTTTGGGGTGTCCTCCCTAATTGTGCATTAATATTTCTGGCTGTCAAAAGTCATATCTGTCAGCAGTATCTACTAAATAATTTGTAGCACTCCTCAGTGCTTTTGGGGTGTCCTCCCTAATTGTGCATTAATATTTCTGGCTGTCAAAAGTCATATCTGTCAGCAGTATCTACTAAATAATTTTTAGCACTCCTCAGTGTTTTTGGGGTGTCCTCCCTAATTGTGCATTAATATTTCTGGCTGTCAAAAGTCATATCTGTCAGCAGTATCTACTAAATAATTTTTAGCACTCCTCAGTGTTTTTGGGGTGTCCTCCCTAATTGTGCATTAATATTTCTGGCTGTCAAAAGTCATATCTGTCAGCAGTATCTACTAAATAATTTTTAGCACTCCTCAGTGTTTTTGGGGTGTCCTCCCTAATTGTGCATTAATATTTCTGGCTGTCAAAAGTCATATCTGTCAGCAGTATCTACTAAATAATTTTTAGCACTCCTCAGTGTTTTTGGGGTGTCCTCCCTAATTGTGCATTAATATTTCTGGCTGTCAAAAGTCATATCTGTCAGCAGTATCTACTAAATAATTTTTAGCACTCCTCAGTGTTTTTGGGGTGTCCTCCCTAATTGTGCATTAATATTTCTGGCTGTCAAAAGTCATATCTGTCCGCAGTATCTACTAAATAATTTGTAGCACTCCTCAGTGCTTTTGGGGTGTCCTCCCTAATTGTGCATTAATATTTCTGGCTGTCAAAAGTCATATCTGTCAGCAGTATCTACTAAATAATTTTTAGCACTCCTCAGTGTTTTTGGGGTGTCCTCCCTAATTGTGCATTAATATTTCTGGCTGTCAAAAGTCATATCTGTCAGCAGTATCTACTAAATAATTTTTAGCACTCCTCAGTGTTTTTGGGGTGTCCTCCCTAATTGTGCATTAATATTTCTGGCTGTCAAAAGTCATATCTGTCAGCAGTATCTACTAAATAATTTTTAGCACTCCTCAGTGTTTTTGGGGTGTCCTCCCTAATTGTGCATTAATATTTCTGGCTGTCAAAAGTCATATCTGTCAGCAGTATCTACTAAATAATTTTTAGCACTCCTCAGTGTTTTTGGGGTGTCCTCCCTAATTGTGCATTAATATTTCTGGCTGTCAAAAGTCATATCTGTCAGCAGTATCTACTAAATAATTTGTAGCACTCCTCAGTGCTTTTGGGGTGTCCTCCCTAATTGTGCATTAATATTTCTGGCTGTCAAAAGTCATAACTGTCAGCAGTATCTACTAAATAATTTTTAGCACTCCTCAGTGTTTTTGGGGTGTCCTCCCTAATTGTGCATTAATATTTCTGGCTGTCAAAAGTCATAACTGTCAGCAGAATCTACTAAATAATTTTTAGCACTCCCCAGTGGTTTGCGCTCAGAATGGATTCAAAGCAGTCCACATATGATCTAAATGAGCAACCAGGTTCTGTCACCAGTCCTGATGTTAGTGTTCCCAGTACGTCATCTGGCCAAGGCGATGTCAAACAACAGAGTGTTTTCAAATTAGTGCAAAAAACAAAAACCAAAAAAAAATTTACTGTATTGAAGCGAAAAAGAAGTGTAACTGAGCAAAAGTTAAGTGACGATAAAAAAAAAATTGCAAGCATGCCATTCTACACACGCAGTGGCAAAGAGAGAATGAGGCCTTCACCTTTGGCTATTAGTGGCAGATCCCAAAAAGTTACCCAGCCTACAATTGGTGCACAACTACTGTTACGCGTCAAAGCTGAGCTGCAAGATAACAGTGAGGCATTACAGGAGAATATTTGCTCTGATTCACAAATGACAACAATCCCTGTGGAGAGTCCATCCAACAGTGGGATGTCTAATCGTGAGCATTCTGCTGATGTGTGCCTTAATAGCCCGAGTGTAGCCGGTGATACCCAAATTGAGGATGCCACTTTGGAATTAGAAGAGGATGAGGGGGAGATTTGTGTAGGCGACGAGGGCGCTAATGAGGATGTTGATGAGGATGAGGTTGTTTGTGTAAGTCCTGCACCAGTGGCAGCAGTTCTGGCACGTGACAAGAAAAAGGCCATTGTCATGCCTGGGCATAAAACAAAAAAATCCACTTCTTATGTGTGGAATTATTTCTACCCAAATCCAGACAACAATTGTATAGCCATTTGTAGTGTATGTGAAGCCACAGTCAGTCGAGGGAGGGACCTTAACCATCTTGGAACCTCGTCTATGTTACGCCATTTAACGAGAGTTCATGGCAAAGTGTTGGGAAAAGCTGAAAGTTCTTCCCAAAAGAATACAAGCACTCCCTCATCAGCTAAGACCCTCCGCTCACCGACATACCGACGGCTACAAAATACACCCACCACACCATCCTCATCAATATCCTCAGTAGCGCTCGGAGTTAGCCCGGCATCCCACTTAAGGCTGGATGACTCCGGCACTATTATTGATTCCTCTGAAGAAAGCGTTAGTCCTGCTGCTGCTGTTGCTGCTGCTGGGGGTGAATCGTCATCCCAGAGGCAGGTGAATAAAATGAGCAGTCCTACATTTCAGCAATTAACTGTGAAACAATCATTTGCGAGGGGAAGCAAATATGACAGCAGTCACCCAGTCGCCAAGCGAATCACAGACGCCATGGCTGCAATGTTAGTGTTAGATCTGCGCCCAATCTCCACAATAAACGCAGCTGGTTTTTCACAGTTAATTGAGGTTTTGTGTCCGCGTTACAGAATTCCATCGCGACACCATTTCTCCCGTAAAGCTATTCCACAACTATACCAAAAAGTGTGTAAAAATGTAGAGATTGCGCTGAAAAATGCCATTCTGCCCACTGTTCACTTAACCACAGATATGTGGACAAGTGGAAGTGGCCAAACCAAAGACTATATGACTGTGACAGCCCACTGGGTTGGTCATTCACCTTCACCAGCAGGAACAGCAGCAGCATGTACACCACTACGTAACATTTGTCACAGGCAGGCCACTCTTTGTATCACCGGCTTCACTAACAGGCATACGGCTGACAATTTGTTACGCAAACTGAGAGATGTGATTGATGCATGGCTTATACCACTCAGACTCTCCCCAGGGTATGTCATTTCAGATAACGCCAACAATATAGTGCGAGCATTACAGCTGGGTGATTTCCAACATATTCCCTGTTTTGCTCACACCATCAACTTGGTGGTGCAGAGCTTCCTACGAAATAACCGTGAGGTGCAGGAGATGCTTTCGGTGGCCCGTAAAATTTCAGGCCATTTCAGGCATTCAGCCACAGCATGTAGGAGATTACAGCAGCTCCAAGAGCAGTTTAACTTGCCCTGCCACCAACTTAAGCAAGAGGTGGTAACTCGGTGGAATTCCACCCTGTACATGCTTCAGAGGATGGAGGAACAGCGCAAAGCCATCCAAGCATATTGCACATGTCATGACATTGGGAAAGGAGGGGGGATGTATTTCACTCTTGCACAGTGGGGAATCCTTTCAGTGCTGTGCAAGGTGCTGAAACCATTTGAAGTTGTGACATGTGAGGTCAGTGCTGACTCTGCTAGTTTGAGCCAAGTCATTCCTTTAATTAGACTATTGGAAAAGCAGCTTGAGAAAATGAAGGAGGAGCTGAAAGCAAGCAATTCAGCAAAGTATGTTGGCCTTGTCGATCAAGTACTTAATTCGCTTCACAATGATCCTCGAGTTATTAAGATCTTGAACTCGGATCAGTACGTTTTGGCCACTGTGCTTGATCCAAGGTTTAAAACCTACATTGAGTCTTTACTTGTAAATGAGCGAGATGTGAACTTTTGCAAGGAGCTATTGCTCAGCAAGTTGGCCGCTGAACTGGGCCTCGGCTTGACGAAGTGTCCTCCTTCACTTTCTCAAGCTGTTGCTCGTAAAAAATTAAATTTCCAAAAAAGAAGCAGGGAAGACACAGGGGGCAGACCAGAACAATTTAACATCTGGGCTGGTTTGAAGGATTTTTCAAAAAAATGTGTCACTTTGCCCATAACTCCATCCAATATGAGTATAAACATGCAAAGGATGGTGGAGGATTACTTTCAAGAGGTAGTTGATATGGAAATGTCAGACAGTCCCTTTCCTTACTGGGAAGAAAAGCAGGCCATTTGGAAACCCATGTACAAACTTGCTTTGCAATACCTAAGCTGCCCACCCTCCAGTGTGTACTCTGAACGAGTGTTCAGCACAGCAGGGAACTTGCTTTGCAATACCTAAGCTGCCCACCCTCCAGTGTGTACTCTGAACGAGTGTTCAGCACAGCAGGGAACTTAGTCAGTGATCGCCGTAGAAGGTTACTTCCCAAAAATGTGGAGAAAATGATGTTTATAAAAATGAACTACATCTTCCACGAGGAAGGCCTTCACCATCCAAGACATCCAAGCACTGACTGTTCTCTAATGGCGGATTCAAGCGGCGATGAATTGATAGTCTGTGATGATGACGTACACACTGATGAGGGTGAGGATTAAGCTGAAGATGATGCCGATAACATCTTTTTAAAACTTTCTATGTAAGTGTAGGGTGCAATCTACCCCCAAAGAGGAAAGGGACTTGTGGCATTTCCATATCACATACCATCTTGAAAGGCTGCTGTTAGGGCAATTTATCCTTAAGGGTAGGGTGTCATAGACAGAGTGACCCTAAACTGGCTTTGTCCATTTTTCATAATATTGTACAGTCTATAATGGCTGAATTTTTGGGTATTTTATACAAGTGGAGGGGGGCCTAGAGAGACAGAAACCAAACTGGCTTTTTCCATGTCAATTAATATTGTACAGTCTATAATGGCTGAATTTTTTGGTATTTTATACAAGTGGAGGGGGGCCTAGAGAGACAGAGTGACCCCAAACTGTCTTTCTCCATGTCAATTAATATTGTACAGTCTATAATGGCTGAATTTTTTAGTATTTTATACAAGTGGAGGGGTGCCTTGAGAGACAGAAACCAAACTGGCTTTTTCCATTTCTTTACATATTTAACTATAAGTGTAGGGTGTAATATACATTCAAAGACGATGGCTGCATTGCCAATATGCATAGATGGAGAGGAAGACAATCTGTTTTGTGTGTAGAATAGGCCTACCAACGAAGAATTAAACTGTTTTTTTGGATGATTTATTACCTCAACAATTAGATTACTTGTCTCTAAAACAGTTGGAGCACTAAATTGGGTTAATTTAGGCCCAAAAACATGGATTTTCCCAAAAAATAGCAAAACAAAACCAAACAAAACCAAAACCAAAACCAAAACACGCAATGGCGGTTTTGCAAAACCAAAACCAAAACCAAAACACGACGGTAATCCAGATCCAAAACCGAATCCAAAACCAAAACACGGGGGTCAGTGACCATCTCTAGTTATTACCCTTTGCATCTATGTTGGGAACCTATTCATATTTACCCTTTATAAACAAATACTAACTGCAATTTGTAAATTTAAAGGCTAATCTAACTACTGGGGATTAATTTAACTTGTCCTCACAGCTTCAGGCTAACCTGCTTAAAAGTAGGGATGTTCAATGACCCCCGTATTTTGGTTTTGGTTTTGGATCTGTATTAACTTATTGTTTTGGTTTTGGCAAAACCGCCCTCACGAGTTTTAGTTTTTAAAAAACAAATTGCTAAAAAATGCTAAAATCACATAATTTGGCTCTTTTATTTGTTCCTACATTATTTTTAACCTCAATAACATTAATTTCCAGTCATTTCCAGTCAATTTTTGCCATTGCAGTGTTCTTGTCAAATGACAAGAACACTGCAATGGCACTGAGCAATGTCACTGGAGAATGGAGAGTGACAAGAATACTGCTACCCCTCTTTCTGTGTGAGCAATGGCACTGAGCAATGTCACTGGAGAATGGCGAGTGACAAGAACACTGCTACCCCTCTTTCTGTGTGAGCAATGGCACTGAGCAATGTCACTGGAGAATGGCGAGTGACAAGAACACTGCTACCCCTGTTTCTGTGTGAGCAATGGCACTGAGCAATGTCACTGGAGAATGGAGAGTGACAAGAACACTGCTACCCCTGCTTCCGTGTGAGCAATGGCGCTGGATCTGCTGGGGAGGGAAGTACTTATGAAATCCAAAACCTGTGAAATCCAACGACGCAACAATGATATTTTGCCTCTATTCAGATCCAAAGAAGCAGGAATTGGCGATGTTCCGGGGGGTTCAGTTTTCATTAAACAGAGCCTGGGCATCCCTACTTAAAACATATGTGACTGTTTAACTGGTGTACCTTAAATTATTCATGGATAGGAAAGATTCCCAAAGCAATGTTTAGAAAATCATCACAATGGTAAAGAAATATTAAAGCCAAGAGGGCCAATGGAATGTAGAAGTGTCCCAACCATGAGCGCTCATACGAATATAACACAATAAAAAGAAATAAAAAAAAATGCATATTGCATAAACCAATCAACAACTTTTTGGGGACACACAATGTTAAAATACAAGTCGATCCAATGCTAAAAGTAACAATTCCACTGGTACAAATAACTCTGTGAAAATAATTTTCATAGAGTTTAGACTGAGGAGATCAGAGTTCTTTTAGAAAGAGGGAGCATATTTATAAAAAGTTAAAAAGCCCTATAGAAATAGAAGTTTTTGCTGGCAATAGAGTCTCTTCACTTCACCCTTGCCATGCTGTGATGAAAGCATAAGGTGTTTATTGAACAGGCTTAAATCAGAAAATACAGGAAATAGTATGAACCGAATATTGCTGATACTGCACAGAGATTTCTGAGTAAAGCTGAATACTGGTAGCAATGGAAAACAACCATAAGGAACAGCAACAAAACAACAATGACCAGCACAGGTAATAGACAGAGGCAGATATAAATAGGAACCACCAGGTGCACGAGATAATTGGTGCAACAGGTAGTAATGACAAAGGAAAAGGCACAATAGCAGCATCTCTGGTGAATAGAGGTACTGTCAGATAAACATTAAATGTAACAAGTCCAAGGTCCTGGAGGCAATAAAACACAGCATGAAATGTAGAAAGCTGCAGGCAGATCCTGACAGCCCTATGCATATAAAGAGTTACTAATGGCAATAATACTGCCAGTTGGCTTTGACTGGTGAAGTCTTTCCCATTTCATTAATCGTGGTAAACTGAATGGGGCTACAGTATGATTATAATGTATTATAATGTTTTACTTCATTGCAGTCTCCCATACTGTACCTCTCAATGCTTAAAAAGGAAAAATATAAGCTCTGCCTCCAATCCATTCAAGTCCCTCCCACCATTCACCCCATCACGCACTGAACTGTCCAACTACACCTTTGCTTGTAGACGGCAACCCCCGATAGGCCAAACCCCTTCTGGTGTCCAAAAATATGCTATGGTCTCTAACTTACTTCATTGTGTAGGCCACTAATACAAATATATGTTTGAGTTTCTCCACCAGAGATTAGTGTTAATAATTTACAATAAGAAAATAAACACCACAAACTCTCCTATTTACTATGCCCTTGCGATAATCTGGACTGTAGAATCTAGAGTTAGGCTTCCAGTTCCACATTCCATAAAAAGAAAAAAAAGCCAAAGAAGTAAAAAAAATAGAAAGAAAAATAATTTTAATATCATCAAAAAAGAAACAATTTTTTTTTGAATAATAAAGCATTTTTCCATTACTGACTCCAAGATGAGATATTGATAGCAATAAGAGGCTAACGGTGGTATTTGTACCAACACGGTTCATAGTAAATTTTTATATTTATGTTAGCCTTACAGACCTCATAAAAGCTATAACCAGCAAGGAGGACTTGGCAATAGGGAGAAGCCCTATCTCTGGTAAAAACATCCATCTTTGCCGGAGAAATGGGGTTTCTCATAATAGTAAATAAGCCACCTAGAGTTAAATCACATTTTATTTAATTTCATTTCATAAATCTTATGTATTTCAAGTTGTTTACATACCGCTCTACAACTGCCCTTTATTTTTCTGTGGGTTGGGTGCTTAGATAATTGCAGTCAATGGATATCTGTTATTTTAACTGCTTCCTAGCAGAGTTTACAGACAAAATTAATCTCAGTAAAAATCTGACAGATACGGAACAGTAAGCTCAAATAAAAAAAAAACTATCTCTGAATCCTTCACATAAAATTAATCTGATTAAAATACTGAAATATATAATTCTGCTGTAATTATAAATTCTACTATTATTGTCTAGTGATCTGTTTAATTACATTGATTTTATTAATGGTTTCTTTCATGTGCAGTGTTAACATAATCCTCAAACAAAAGAACTGCAGAGGGCAGATTACTGTTAAATATTTCACTCCTGTAAATACAAATGTGTACCTTTATGTGAATGTGGATAGACACAGGATTAAAAAATGTACCCTTGGTATACAATATTTTACAATATGCAATATTATGTGCTAGAGTCTAAATTAGTGGTTTCCAGCTTACTAGTAG
This sequence comes from Mixophyes fleayi, assembly GCF_038048845.1. Classification (NCBI taxonomy): domain Eukaryota; kingdom Metazoa; phylum Chordata; class Amphibia; order Anura; family Limnodynastidae; genus Mixophyes; species Mixophyes fleayi. The sequence goes on along the minus strand of NC_134409.1, from coordinate 23,170,505 downwards.
ATTGATACTTTAGTACTGATTAAAGAGGCAACATGTGTTTTATGACGCAGTGTGAAGCTTGCAGAGTTACTCACAGGGCTGTCAAGAGGAATTCAGGGCTGGTACAACAAATTCATGGGGCCCTCCTTATAGTTGAGTATGCTACAAAAATTTGCGACGCCTTACGGAGGCGCTAAATTTTTCAGAGGTGTGGTCATGCATTTGGGGCGTGGCAAACCGCCATTGAGGCGTGGCTAACACATCAAAATCACTAGGCTCTCAATTCACCGGAGCGTCACATATGTCCAAGCACTCCTGACTTTCAGGACATCTAGCACCACAGTGTAGTATAGAAAGAATGCAGTGTGTACACAAAGAGTTCAGTCTTGGCCTGCACCTTACAATGGGCAGAACACTTACCAAAAATTTGCATTGTCCCTACTAGAATCACAACATTTCACTGTCCTGCTCTCTCCTACCTGTTCTTCTCACTTTCACCACCTGTGGCTGCAGGTTTCTTTAGTTGCTGCTTGTTTGGATCCTGGAATGCTGGGGGCCCTATTTGGAAAAAAATGGCTACATTTAGATTATTTCAAACAACCCTGGCATTAAATCAATACCACCCACGATTAATAATTAGGCCTTCCTCCAGCTCCGACATTACAATAATCATCATCGCCATGCCTTATGATCACACTACGCCCTCCATGCTGCTTTTGCCCCCTTCACCTGGCTCCCCTTCATCACACTATACTATGCTGCCCCCACCCCCTTTTTAACCCCACTGTGCCATGCTGCCCCCTTTTTTAAACCCCATTGTGCCATGCTGCCCCCCTGTTTAACCCCACTGTGTCATGCTCCCCCCTGTTTTTTAACCCCACTGTGCCATGCTGCCCCGTTTTTTTACCCCCCTGTGCCATCCCCCCCCCACGTTTTTTAACCCCTCCGTGTCATGCTGCCCCCCCCCTGTTTTTAAACCCCTCTGTGCCATGCCCCCCCCCTCTTTTTTTAACCCCTATGTGCCATGCCCCCCGCCCCCCTGTTTTCCTCCCTTCACTTACCTTTTCTTCTCTCTTCTTTCTTGGTCCTCTCTGCTCCTCTCTGCTCCATTCAGACTGAATGCCGGGTGTGACATGATGACGTCACGCCTGCCATTCAGTCTGAATGGAGCAGAGAGGAGCAGTGAGGAGCAGAGAGGAGGGACGCCGGCGCTGCGATCATGTGTGTATGTTTATTTTTTTGGACTACCCTGCTCCCCCCACCAATGACCAACCCCCCCTCCCCCCCCCCCCCCCGCCACAAAAAAAATTAAAAAATGTAGTTTTCAAAAAATAAAAAAAAATGTAAAAAAATTGTCGGCGCAAGGGTAATTAGTACCCGCTCCCCACCCCCTCTCGACGGCCCTGGTTACTCACACAGGTTTCGGACAAGTGCCAGTTCTATATTTTCAACAGACATTCCAAGAAGGGCTCTTAGGGCTCTGACTGTTTCCTTAGGCCTCCCAGCTCATCTGTGGCCAGACAGTAACATGCAGGCTGTCCCTCCTTTGCCAAATGCTTGGTAGGATAGTGATTGTGGGCACTTGGGCAATGCTGGAAACCTAGTTTAGGTCTGGACTCTCTGGACCTGGACACTACTAGACTGCTGGATCGAAATCTCTCCTGATTTCATCTGGACTGGATACCCCCTGGACCTGTGGGGCGTATAGCTCTGGACACCTGGATCTGACCACCTCTGAACTCCTGGACTGGATCTGGATGCCCTCTGAACTACATCTGGACTGGACACCCCCTGGACCTGTGGGGCATATAGCTCTGGACACCTGGATCTGACCGCCTCTGAATACCTGGGCTTGATCTGGATGCCCTCTAGACCTCTTTACCCGGAATACCTCTGGACACTCCTCCTGCGCTTTTGGGCTACCTATGAGTGATTTTCCTTCTGAATACTCTGCTACACTGACTGAAACTGCTGGAGTCCACTCCTGGAAGTGATCTAAGACCTTGGACTTTACCTGTGGTACAACACATAAGCTGAAAATAATTATACATTAGGGTGACATATTTACTAAATTATAAGTGTGTTTTTACACATGAAAGCCCCCAAGAGGATTGCAGGAAGCACAGAAATGGACATTACACCGTTGAGCCCAATTGCAGGCAATTCAAATCTACACAACTGATACTATGACTCCCTACGACCTGAGAGGCGGAATGGTGGTGGGAAGGGGTGGACTAACATAGGCCACGAACAGTAAGGGTATGTTCACTCAGATACGGCAGATTCAAGTCCTGTGTTTCTTGTAAGTATACTTGGTTTCAGCCGTATCTTCTACAACCGCTACAGGGCAGGACAGCTGGCTGAGAGTGATGACCGGCATAGTCTTTGAAGTACAAATTACACGTATGTGTGTCAGTAGCTATGACAGAAAAACGGTATTCAACTAAGATAGGCTTTGTATGTCCTTTTCGCAATGAAGTCATCTTTATTTATATAAATAATGTACAAAAAAATGATTATACTGTTAACAGTTATTATTTTAATTTATGATAACATAAAAGTTTTATGTGTTCTGATGTGAACTTATTGTACATACACATGTACAATATTCTGCAGCCTGGCATGTGTGTCTTCGTATGGCAACTACTTTTTAAACAGAGCGTATTACCACCCATATTCAATATAACATAATGCATCTTGAGATACGATTGGATCTGAATACGGGCAAAACTATACACAAGTTACATGCTCATTTTAAACACTTACCTTATGCTCAAGTTGCGTTTGGACCTAAAGCAGATCCTAAGAGTGTAAGAAACAGCCAATGTATACATGTCATTTAAAGATAATGTATCATCATATAAAGCAAAACACACGCACAGTTATTAGATGAGGCACCAGATGGCATTACCCGTATTGTTGGCACTAGAGAAAATAAATGCAATCTCATGTTTAATCGTGATTACAATGTCCCTGAGGAAAGTTACAAACTGAAACATTGGATGAGATTGGATTGAAGCACCTTTTTTCAACACATCTGTTTGACTAAGATCCTTGAATGCCGCCTCACTTGGAACGGTTATATTATATATAATATGTAATGTGTATATATAATACAAGTTAACTTATTAATTTATTATAGCAATCCTCTTCCAGCATTCTGGTCACAGCATTCCGGTTCCATTTCGGTTACAGCAATCCTCCTCCAGCATCCTGGTCACAGCATTCCGGTTCTATTCCGGGTACAGCAATCCTCTTCCAGCATTCCAGTTACAGCATTCCAGTTACAGCTTTCTGGTCACAGCATTCTGGTTCCATTCCAGTTACAGCAATCCTCTTTCAGCATTCTAGTTACAGCATTCCGGTTCTATTACGGTTACAGCAATCCTCTTCCAGCATTCCGGTTACAGCAATCCTCTTCCAGCATTCCGGTTACAGCAATCCTCTTCCAGCATTCCGGTTACAGCAATCCTCTTCCAGCATTCCGGTTACAGCAATCCTCTTCCAGCATTCCGGTTACAGCAATCCTCTTCCAGCATTCCGGTTACAGCAATCCTCTTCCAGCATTCCGGTTACAGCAATCCTCTTCCAGCATTCCAGTTACAGCAATCCTCTTCCGGCATTCCAGTTACAGCAATCCTCTTCCGGCATTCCAGTTACAGCAATCCTCTTTCAGCATTTAGGTCACAGCATTCCGGTTCTATTCCGGTTACAGCAATCCTCTTCCAGCATTCCGGTTACAGCAATCCTCTTCCGGCATTCCGGTTACAGCAATCCTCTTCCGGCATTCCGGTTACAGCAATCCTCTTCCAGCATTCCGGTTACAGCAATCCTCTTCCAGCATTCCGGTTACAGCAATCCTCTTCCAGCATTCCAGTTACAGCAATCCTCTTCCGGCATTCCAGTTACAGCAATCCTCTTTCAGCATTTAGGTCACAGCATTCCGGTTCCATTCCAGTTACAGCAATCCTCTTCCAGCATTCCGGTTACAGCAATCCTCTTCCGGCATTCCGGTTACAGCAATCCTCTTCCGGCATTCCGGTTACAGCAATCCTCTTCCAGCATTCCGGTTACAGCAATCCTCTTCCAGCATTCCGGTTACAGCAATCCTCTTCCAGCATTCCAGTTACAGCAATCCTCTTCCGGCATTCCAGTTACAGCAATCCTCTTTCAGCATTTAGGTCACAGCATTCCGGTTCCATTCCAGTTACAGCAATCCTCTTTCAGCATTTAGGTCACAGCATTCCGGTTCCATTCCAGTTACAGCAATCCTCTTCCGGCATTCCAGTTACAGCAATCCTCTTTCAGCATTTAGGTCACAGCATTCCGGTTCTATTCCGGTTACAGCAATCCTCTTCCAGCATTCCGGTTACAGCAATCCTCTTCCAGCATTCCGGTTACAGCAATCCTCTTCCAGCATTCGGGTTACAGCAATCCTCTTCCAGCATTCCAGTTACAGCAATCCTCTTCCAGCATTCCGGTTACAGCAATCCTCTTTCAGCATTCTGGTTACAGCATTCCGTTTACAGTCCGGTCTAGCATTCCGGGTCCAATCCGGTCCAGCAATTCAGTTCCTGTTTGCTCCCCGTCCTAGTGTAACCACCATCTGCACCAGTCCATTCACTATATGCAGAGGAACATTATCAGGTCACCCAGCTTTGTCCTCGTAGTCACCAGTCCAGCTCCAGAGACACAACCCAGTCCGGGTACAGACAGATCATCATCATCATCATCATCATCATTTATTTATATAGCACCACTAATTCCGCAGCGCTGTACAGAGAACCCATTCACATCAGTCACTGCCCCATTGGAGCTTACAGTCTAATGCCCTAATATAGACACACACTCACACACAGACAGACAGACACAGAGGGGGAGACAGACACAGAGGGGGAGACAGACACAGAGGGGGAGACAGAGAGACACACAGACAGAGAGACTAGGGTCAATTTTGATATCAGCCAATTAACCTACCAGTATGTTTTTGGAGTGTGGGAGGAACCAGAGCACCCGGAGGAAACCCATGCAAACACAGGGAGAATATACAAACTCCACACAGATAAGGCCATGGTCGGGAATCGAACTCATGACCCCCGTGCTGTGAGGCAGAAGTGCTAACCACTAGGCGTGACAAAATGAGTCTTCTAGTAAACACAAACCCAGAGACACAATGTATTCCTTCTATACTATGCCTGGTATTGCTTAGGCATTGGTTAGCATTATTCTATGTATTTTGCTACGGGCCAGTCTATCTACCTTTTTTATACTCTGTGTATGCAGAAGACACTAGTGTTTTAAGGGTTGTAATTCAATACTTGTTGAGTCTAAAGCTGTCGATTTTGTCAACCACTTGAAAGTCAACCAGTTTATTTGCTTGTTTAGCACATAGCCATCAATAAGAGGATGACTATAATCGATGCCTTGTACACAAGAGCTGGATGACTTTCAAGTGACTTGCAGAATATGTAGTATATGCCCCAGGTTGGGGCTTTAAATACAGTTGTTCCCCATTACCATTAGTGAACACAAGGCTCACTTGTAATGTATACTGCGTGTTACTATTAACCATTTCCTGGGTTTACAGAAGCACAAGATGCCTCAAATCTCTCATTCGTAAGTTTGATAATGAAACACAACATAATATCGGATGTCAGCCATTACACAAATAACACGTATGTCTTAATGGCACACTAATGTGATGCTAAAGATTTATATTTCATTGTAAAACAAAGGTTACAAGGTTTTTCCTCTGTAAGCTAAACATCCCCACTTAGCATAAGATCCCACGGAACGGCTTTAGGTCAATGCTGCTAATTGGCAGATAGTGCTATTTATAGGCTCATGGGAAGAGAAGAAACTTCAACAGAGTTTCGATTGTGTGCCACAAAAATCAGTGTTAAAAGAGACATGAGAGGGAAGGTGTCTGTCAGATGTCACAGCGGGTGAAATGATCAAGCTCTATGAAATTAAATACCATGTTGTGTCGGAAAACTTGCCGTCGGCCTTGAACTATCACTGTAAGAAAGTGGTGGGATATCTTCACAGGTTATAATAAAAGTACAGGTCAGCCGGCTGGAAAAGAATACAGATGAATTACAGCTGCATTAGTTCAGATGCTTGAGGCATATTTGTAAATTAGATTGTAAACTCTCAAAAGCAGGGTCCTCTCTCCCCTCTGTCCCATGTCTGCCCCTTCTCCATCAACCTTAAGTCCTTGTTCTGCTTTTATGTATGACTTGTTTTTATGATTTTTTTTCTATACTGACTGTCCTGCGCTACAGAGTTTTCTATAAATGATGCTGATGGCGACTCAAACCTAAGCCACTGTACAGTGAGAAAATAGACTTCTTCTGCTTTTTCCACTTATTTTCTATTTATAATAGTGTGCGCTGAATTCATGAATTTCAGTAAAAAAATGTATCTGATTCTTTTTTTTTTTTACTTCAGCCTAGACCAGTGTTTCCCAAACTCAGTCCTCAGGGCTCCCTAACAGTACATATATTCCATATCTCCTTGCTGGTGCACAGGTGTATTCATTACTGGCGGACGCATTATAATTCTACCACCTGTGGATCTGTTACAATGTGTCAGTCAGTAATGAATACACCTGTGCTCCAGCAAGGAGATATGGAAAACCTGCACTGTTAGGGAGCCCTGAGGACTGGGTTTGGGAAACCCTGGTCTAGACTATTGAAAGTGGAAAATATATTTGAAATACTTGTAGAAAAAATAGCAACATTTTATTATACCCTATCCTGAAATAGTATATAAAGAAGAACAGTGTAGTGACAACTTGTATGTGTGAACTTTGTCTCATATAGAGGGATAGCTGTCAAGATTTTTAAATAATTTTCAGGGACATGCTGCTGCTGAACAAGTGCATACAAGCTTGTCAGTTTCAGTACTGTCTAGGCAAAAACTTTGGTGCACTAAATTGCATTTCAATATCGATCACAAGAAAAAATTTCATGAGAATTGCATCCAGCATGCATAATAAGAGGAATTGCTCAGGGCATTTGGTATCTATTGAAAAATTCTTTCCAGAGTCACATCTTCAAAACCTGGGATTCCTGGAAATTATGGACGGTTTACAAGTATGTAGATTATCTACTTTTAAATTGTATTTAACACTAGAATTTTTCCACATCAGGGTGCTTGAAGCCTCACATCACTATCCTCTGCTGTTGGAGGACCCTGCTCCTTCTACTATCTAATGCTCAGTCTTACTCCTACTTGCCTACTTTTGCAGGCAACTTTCCGGGAGGGGGTCTGTCGAGGGGGTATGGCCACGCGCAGAGTACTGTTAGGCTCCGCCCCTGTCAATCTCAGGCAATTTTAGCCAATAGCAGCAGGGGGCGGGGCCACGATTACACATTTAGCACCGCCTCCACCATCTTCAACAACGCCGAAATCTGGATCCGGGATTTTTGCCTGCTCTCTCGGGAGTCCGGAGAACTCCTAAAAATCCGGGAGTCTCCCGGACATTCCGGGAGAGTAGGCAACTGTGGTCTTACAATAATATGTGGCTTTGCACACCAATTAGTTGGACAGCTCTGAGATAAGATATTCTATGGTATAATAAAACAGGGTATTAGGCTCAAACCCAGTTCCAATGCAAAATATGAGTTTAATAGTTGTAAATGATTTAAATACAAATATTGTTGCTTAATGTAAGAGGGAGGATCTTTAACGTCTTGCTCTGGATCAATAGCTAAATTGAAGTGGGGTGGTGATTGGGGTTTTAATGTGCTGCACACATAAATGGTTGAATCAGATTAAAACATACAGTGGACATATGGTTTTCTCAAGCTCAATCAATACACATAACCCCAAAGAAGGGCTCCACCCCATATTGAATCTGCTGTGTTGTGAAAGGGTTAAAGCATTTTTATTTTCTGCCATTTTTGTGCAACTGTTTCCTATTCCTAGCTCAGACACTATTTCTTCTTATATGATAACAAGATTGGATAGTCTAAATGAGTATGATGAGTCATTATGGTGTGTCTATTATTTGTCTGATTGGAAGTGACAGTATCGGCTGCGACAATCTCAGCTAAATGTAATTCAACCTTTTTGTAGACGATCTGTGGTAATGAAGAGGGTCATGTGACTGGTCTCACAGATTTCCCTGCGGAGACATGAAATCACAGGCAGAGTGACAGAGCAGTAGGGAGAGCCAGGAAGCTATAAATAGCACTTGCAGATAAAAAATTAAAAAAAAATTAATAAAATAGTATATATTTTATAAGCACTAAAATAAAAAGGATGATTTTCTTAGTAAAAACAGTACAAAAGGAAGTCCTTTCCAACGGTCAGGCACCTTCTAAAAAGCATTCTGCAGTGAAGCATGGAAATGAATGTAAATTTAATTCCTTACAGTATATACACCAGGGCCATCTTAACAACATTATGGGCCCCCGGGCAAAGCAGTGCACCGGGGCCCCTACACACACATTATATATATATCTATATATATATATATATATATATATATATATATATATATATATATATATAGATATATAGATAGATAGATATAGATGTATAGAGATACATATATAGATATATAGAGATAGAGATAGATAGATGTACTTGCTCAGTGACCCTTGAAGGTTTTTTCTTTTGCAGGATTATTTATTCTAATTAAGAGCCCTGCCTCTGGGGCCCCCTTACCCGTGGGGCCCCTGGGCACCTGCCCATCGTGCCCAATGGAAAGATGGCCCTGATATACACTACATGGGCAAAAGTATGTGGATATCCGGACATCACATCTACATGTGCTTATTGAACATCTCATTTCAAAACCATGGGCATTATATGGAGTTTTTTCTTTTGCTTTCATTTGGGGATGATTGCAGCCTCTCTTTATAGCTGCTTGACCTTTGTATTCCCATTTATTCACAATATATTTCTTTTTCGTATTATTTATGCGCCATTTTCAAAGGTTGTTTCTTTATTTTGTTTCTACCACATTGTGGCTGGGCTGTTGTTGTCCCTAGATGTTTCCACTTCACAATGTTTAACACTTAGGGGCATATTCAATTAGCTTTCCGGTTCGCGGTAATACGCGTTACCGCGAAACCTGCGCAGTATTGCCGGTAATACGGTACCGCAATAACGCGGATTTTCGTACGCAACCCTATGGGCTGCGAACGAAAATCCACGTTATTGCGGTACTGTGGATTGACTTCGCGGCCCGTTCCGGCGCGATCCCGCGGACCGGAAAGCTAATTGAATATGCCCCTTATAGATGACCAGGGCAGCTCAAGCAGGGCAGAAGTGTGATGAACTGACTTGTTAGAAAGGTGGCATCCTATGGCAGTGCCAAGTTGAAAGTCACTGAGCGCTTCCATTCTACTGATGCTGCAGACCATGACTACAGAGATTGCATGACGGTATGCTTGATTTTATACACGTGTTAGAAATTGGTGCGGCTGAAATGGCCAAACACACTAATTAGAAGGGTTGTCCACATACTTTCGGCCATGTAGTGTATGAGCTATATGTGTCCCTGATCTGCAAGTTTACCTGGTCAGCATAAATTACTATTAAGACTAGAATCCTTCTATGTGTGATCACTCCCACCATCTACAACAGATTGTCCACATTTTTAGCACTTTCCCATGTGTATCAAACTCCCATTGTCCCATAGATTGTAAGCCTGCCAGCAGGGCCCTCGTACTTCTCTGTCTGTATGTATTACTCAGTATTGATTTAATGCTATTTGTTCCTAATTGTACAGCACTACGGAATTTGTTGGCGCTATATAAATAAATGATGATGATGATCTGGACATTGCCTTCTGCTTCAATAGTTCCACTGAATTCCCTATTAGGGATTACGACATGCTTTCCCCCGGACCCTTTCCATTATCTGTTTCCAACTACCAATCCCAGGAGGTGGATCCTGCAAATGATTCAGGAAATATACAAGCTGAAATTGAGTGCCACTCAGGGGATGGCTGGCAGCTTTCAGATTGTGGGGCAAACACAATCAAATGGCCCAGTCTCTTCTAACAGCAAGCTGCAATGGCAAAATGGTTGTGACAAAAAAACATGCGGGCATGGTTTGTTTAATGTGGTTGTGGTTTATATATCCAATTAAATATATGAAAAAATGCTATGTTGCAGAGCTATGCTGTGATCTCTATGCAAAACAGACAACATTCTAGTGAATACACACAGCATTTTACTGACTGACTTAGAATACACAGAGCATTCTAGTGACTGACTTAGAATACACAGAGCATTCTACTGACTGACTTAGAATACACAGAGCATTCTAGTGACCGACTTAGAATACACAGAGCATTCTATTGACTGATTTACATAATATGCTATTAATCAGCCTATATTGCTAATATATTTCTCGTGTAATCCGTTAAGGAAACATTTTTATTCAAAAACAGCAGTGATTTAAATAGAATCGAGACAGGGCCAAATGGCCTATATCTTATTTTAGTCCTGTTAATACAATTTGGCCAGTGGAAAACATACTTTCTGGCGCAGGGTACGCTTACAATGTTATTGGGTCAATGTGCGGCTTGATCATTAGATGCATAGCGCTATCCCGATTCATTCTGCATACACATGATTATTGTTTATATACAATAATAATGTATAGATGGCAACACTATTATACTTAGTTAATATGGATGTGGCTTAAAAAGTATGCCTCCCTCCCAACTTAATCTCTGTTTTGTGATAAAAATCAGATGCCAGGGGCCTAATTCATTAAGGATCTTAACTTGAGAAACTTCTTATTTCAGTCTCCTGGACAAAACCATGTTACAATGCAAGGGGTGCAAATTAGTATTCTGTTTTGCACATAAGTTAAATACTGCCTGTTTTTTCATGTAGCACACAAATACTTGATAGCTTATTTGTACACTGACATTTAAAGTTGATATTTGTGTACTACATGAAAAACAGTCAGTATTTAACTTATGTGCAAAACAGAATACTAATTTGCAGCCCTTGCATTGTAACATGGTATTGTCCAGGAGACTGAAATAAGAAGTTTCTCAAGTTAAGATCCTTAATGAATCAGGCCCCAGATATTTGGTGTTTTTATAATGCATTCCCTTCAGTCCCCACCCTAACTTCTGTGGGGATAAAAATCAGACGGCAGATCTCTGATGGCATAATTATACATACCCACCCAGGGGCATAAGCTGGATTTTTAGATGGGTTTTTCCATCCCACACCTCCAGAGTTGGCATGACCATCATGCAAGGAGCATGGCTATCATTTTAGCCATTGCTAGGCCGCTTTCCAACCCTTTCCCACCCAACTCAAATACAGTGCAACTCAACGTGCAATACTGTTAGGTGCACACAGCTCCCCAATAGCCAAGCAAGGTGAAGCAGGATATGCTACAAAGTCCTGAATGAGAGGGACAGTCACCAAAATCAGGACTTCCACAATAGAATCAGGACAGTTGGCCAAGTGTCCTCCTCTCTCCTACCTGTCCATACAGGTTTCACTATCCACTGCTGTTCGCTTAAGCTTAATTGCTGCTTTCCTGGTAACTTAAATGTTGGGGATCTGTTTGGAAAAAGATTAGTTAAGCTGGGTACACCCTACAGGGTTTTTGTCCAATAATCGGCTCAACAAGCCGAAATACGACCGCTCATTCGAAAGTCGGATCAGTGTGTGTAGTGACACAATGGTCGAAAGTCTGCCCAAATGGACATTTGTTGCCTCATTTGGTTGGTTGTACCATTCAATATTTTCGTTCCAATCTCCTTTAATCTCCTTTCTGTTGTATATTGTGTATAAGGTTACGACCGATCCACGATAGTGAGTACGAAATTACAATCATTGCTCACGACAACATGGCTGTAAAAAGTCGCTAACAGGACAGCCACTCTTCCCTTTATTATCTGAAACAAGGCTAGTGTGTATGCAGTCCATGGACCGAGCGATCAGACCATCGATCGGATGTAAAATCGATCGGCATAAAAAGTTGGTGGAAAATTCTGTATTGTGTACCTAGCTTTACATGGAATAAGGAAAGCCTAGCAATGAGTGAGCACTCTAGGCCTCCCTGCCCCCCAACCACTCCCAATGTTAAATCAATAGCAGCCACATTTAGTAACTAGACCGCTCCCTGTAACAGGTCCCAACTATAATTAATAGCATTCACATTTAATAAATGGACCTATTTCCCTGCTAAACAGCTCCAACATAAATTAATAGCATTCACATTTAATAAATGTATATCTATACCACCCCCCTCAAACAGCCCCAACACTTATTGGAATTTACCACCTTCTGCCCAAATGCAGCCCCACATTTTGCATTTAAGGCAGTAAAACCAATGAACAGTAGTAACAAAATATACAGTAATGGCATTATCGGAGGAACATAAATAATTATTTGGACCTATATCCCCAGACACTTGTGCCTCAAAACACAGGGAAGAAGCAGAAGGTATTGTCTGATTTTTATTGCAAAATGTAACTTTATTTTGCATAAATATACAAAAAACAGACAGAAAACATTATATTCAAGTGTAAAATAGCACAAAACACAGTAAAACATAGTCAGACCTACTTTCTAACACAATTCAAAGCTTATGGCACAAGAGGTTTGAATAATAACATATATACACTACTAAGCTGTTTATTCTGCCGCATTATCTTCTCATGAATTTCCTAGGTTTTACAAACTCATTGGTACCAGTTTCGCTGTTACCTGGGTATGATTTTGCATGACACAATCATGCACAGATAAAAGCGAAACCAGTACCAAATAAAATGTTATATCAAGATATTTGTATTGATATGAGAATAAGTTAATGTAAAGTAATAGAGGTATTACAGACACAGGAAAATGGAGAGGATGTTGTAAAGGGTAAATAAATATTGTGGCGGTTTGTGCAATAGCATATGCAGATGAGAAACCAAAATATAATTATGAATAGAATAGTCAGTAATAAGAGAGAACAAGATAATAAAACAAAATAAAAATCATGACAAATACAGTTTAATCAACTACTATCTCTATGCAGTGTCCAGATACAGAACACAAAGGGCTGTTATCATTCCCTCTCTCTTTGTTGGGTCAGACCCGACTACATTTTAAATCATCATCATCACAATTTATTTATATAGCGCCACTGATTCCGCAGCGCTGTACAGAGAACTCACTCACATCAGTCCCTGCCCCATTGGGGCTTACAGTCTAAATCCCCTAACATACACACAGACAGAGAGAGAGACTAAGGTCAATTTTGATAGCAGCCAAATAACCTACTAGTATGTTTTTGGAGTGTGGGAGGAAACCGGAGCACCCGGAGGAAACCCACGCACACACCATAAGAACATTCAAACAAGGCCATGGTCGGGAATTGAACTCATGACTCCAGTGCTGTAAGGCAGTAATGCTAACCACTTAGCCACTGTGCTGCCCATTTTAAATATTTCTTTTTTAAAGACAACTGCATCAATTAAGAATGTGGGATTGGACAGCATTAAAAAAAAACATAAGAAGATGCGACCATATATATATATATATATATATATATATATATATATATATATATATATATATATATATATATATATTATAAATATCTGTGTTAGTGTTAGATTTGTGATACTTAATATAAGACATGTATAAATGTGTTTGGCCCAGCAGTATTTTAAGAGAGAAGAGAAAATGTTAACTTAGTGGACGTAGGTTGCATTTTGAAGTTATTTTTTTTGTTATTATTCCACCATGTCCATTGTCATGTCCCCATAAATGGCATACCCCTTTTTCCGGGGCAATGCCAAAAAGCAGATTGTAGGTGTATACCTTGTTATTGGGCAGACAACTAGGAACATTTGTGGCTGGTCATGCTTGGTTCTATGGTTCCACTGCTGGTGCAGAGTCTCAAGTTCCCTAAACCTACAATAAGACACAAATCATGCCTCTAGGTCAGTCACATGACAGTATTGTAGCTAACATACTAACTGCAGACATCGAATGCATGTCCCTGCCTGTTGCCTTGACAACTTATAACATTAATTAACGCATAGGGAATGTCAATACTGTGTCTAAGAAAATCTGTTAAAAAGTTCACTGTGCCAGATATTGCAATTATTATGTAAATCCACATACTGTTCCTTGATTTATCCATTAGCATTCATTTGGTGTCTTGCTAATTGTTGTAACAGCGAACTTGATATAGTATTTTTCTCTATTAGAAGTGGCTTAGTGGGTTTGTCTTATTTATTTATTTATTCAAGAAAAGCAATAATGCTAGGAGAAGTATAGGAAGCAAAATTATCTTGCACCCACGACATATTCACCAAAGTAAATTTAAAGGGGCGTTATCATGAAAAAAGTAGTTATTGGAATGTGTGAACAAAATGATTGTATTTTAAAACAACTTTTCAATACCACGGAATCTTTTGTGTGGGCATAAAATGTTAATTTATATCAATTACTATATTTCGCCTCCTCTTTTCAGAAATCAGTTGTCATTTACAATTTTATACTATCTGTCAGTGACCTCATTAGCATGGTGACATTCCAATAGAACCTCCTTTGGAGGTGGGTCTATGTCAGAGTTATAAGTCTATTGATGAATCACTAATACCTGTGTGCAGCCATTGAACATTGTTTTTTCATACATACTTTTAGAGATTCTTTTGGGAAGAACATTTCCTTGGCTAGCACCAGCCACACATAGTTAGTCGTGGGGGTGCTCTGTTTTTAAAGATAAATAGTAGATGTAAAACACAGCTGTTAATTGTGTAACTCACCAACTAATATTTAAGCTATCATCCTCTCACGCCGCTCCTCCTCGGCCTCCCCACTCTGCCTCACCTTACACTGGCTTCCCTTCCCCTATAGAATCCTCTTCAAGCTCCTCACCACCACTTACAAGGCTCTCTCCAACTCTACTGCCTCTTATATCTCTAACCTCCTCTCCATACACACTCCGGCCCGCTCCCTGCGCTCAGCCAATGATCGTCGCCTCTCCTCCACTCTCATCACCTCTTCCCACTCCAGAATCCAGGACTTTTCCCGGGGAGCCCCCCTTCACTGGAATGACCTCCCTCGTTTCATCCATCTCTCTCCTACTCTGTGCTCCTTCAAACGTGCACTGAAAACTCACCTCTTCCGTAAAGCCCTACCAACCATCCACATAACCCCTTCATCTCCTCCACTCGCTCTCCCGTCTCTCTTGTGCCTGTTCTGTCTAACCTCCCTTAGGATGTAAGCTCACATGAGCAGGGCCGTCTTCCCTCCTGTCTCCTCACCTGTTCTTCTACTCCATGCCTATTGTATCAGCCTGTGTGGAGCTTCTGAAGTATTGGTATTTTTGTTTATTGTTCTGTACTGTTTCACCCTGTATAGTCTACTGTTTGTACTGTGTACGGCGCTACGGATACCTTGTGGCGCCTAACAAATAAAAGATAATAATAATAATAATCATACTCAAAGAGCTGCAGCTGCTCTACTGGTACTTTGAGCAGTTATAACAGTAATCCACCCAGCCTAGATGAGGTTAATGAGTAAGAAAATGTTCATGCCGAAATAAGCCTGAAAAGTTTCTTCCAACAAGTTCATTAATGCATCAGTGACATTAAAAGACTTAAGAGCAACACCCTCCACTATTAGCAGCAGCAATGCCTGAAAAATAGATGGATGTAATGTCATTGTTTAGTATAATGTCCTCATGTAGTGTCCATGTTGATCCAAACTCAGAAAAAGTGACAGCAACATTTGGTCAAGTAGCATGACCTTTATTTACAAGAGTCACTATTGTAGTTAAAAAAAAGTACTTGTTAACAGCAGTAGCAGCCAAAACATGTTGACAGTGAGTGTAGTGATGATGATAATGGATCAATTACTTTGCAATTTTATCCATAGTTATTCTCCAAGGCTGACATTCTCCCCTGTTCCCCAAACATTCAGTGCTTCTCCCTACACAGTTCCACTTGGTATAACGTGATGTCTATTGCTGACCATGAAGTCAGCATCTCTAATATCTGTTTTCTTTACTGCCCATGTAGTACTAGGTACAATAATGTAAGCCCCACGTTCTAGAGCGGCCTCCTGTTCCACAGCCCCACGCCGCTACTGTCTAAACTTTCAAAAGGCATGACTGTATCAGGCAAAATTTGCCTATAAAGCTAAAAATGTGCTTTGCAAGTTCCTCATCCTGTGGCAGGGTTGCTTCTTCCAAAACAGCGCTCTATCCAGGTGCGGCAACTACAATAAGTAAGGTTGAAGGAGGCGAAACCTCCCCCAAACTAAATTCTGCCTTAACCTTTTGCCCTCAAACAGGATCAATAACACTGGTCGGTGTAACTGGCAAGTCAGTGCAGTAACACATCAAACAGCAGTTACAATAACTGTGGGCCTGATGCTCTTTCATGTTATGCCAGAAATGGCGATTTAAGATTTCTTTAAAACATTTCATTTGTTTGGGAGGAGGTCTCTAAACCTACCTCTCTCTTTCTCTTTATCTATCTAATTATTTATCTTTTTCTCCCTTTCTCTCACTCTCCCTTTCTCTTTATCTAATTCTTTCTCTCTTTCTCTCTCTTCCTCTCTCTTTCCGTGTGTGTGTGTGTGTGTGTGTGTGTCTCTCTCTCTCTCTCTTTCTCTCTCTCCTTTCTCTCTGTCTGTCTCTCTCTCTCCTTTCTCTTTGTCTGTCTCCTTCTGTTCTTTCTCTCTGTTTGTCTGTCTGTCTCTCTCTCACTCTCCTTTCTCTCTGTCTTTGTCTCTCTTTTTCACTCTTTTCTTTCTCTCTGTGCCACTGATCTGCTGCCTTCTCACATCAGCAATTAGTGTGAATGAGCCTCTTGACATAGAACTAAACCCATAAGGTGGAATGCAGCACAGAATACTCAAATGTAATTTCTGCTGGAAAAAAACTGCTACATTCCACAGCCAAACGCAGAATGAGGCAAATGTTCCATGAAACAGTTTGGAAATCTCCCCCATCATTACATTATTTACACACAGCAGATTCTATGGTGTCGAGAAATTGCCCAACAATTGAAAAGGAGATCTTATATTTAGTAAATTATCTCTGCTGTATAGAAGTCCATTTCTTAATTATTATTGCTCCTGTGCAGCTTGGGCATCTACAACATCTATTTTATGTGCAACTAAGGTACAGATTTTTGGGGGGATATTTGCATTTAGCTATGTTGTCTAAGAATCAGGGGCAAATGTATAAGTATTTGGGCTTTTCTGACTGATTATAAAAAAGCTATAAACACAGCATATTGCATAATTTAAATGCTATCAGTGAATGTGTAATGCAGTGGTTTCCAAACTGTGCACCGCAGCTCCCTGGGGTGCTACTTGGTATTTATTTTGGCTTAGGGGTGCCTTGAAACAATTATGGAGACCCTAAGGGTGCCTGGAACTGAGAGTCTGAGATCCCCTGGTTTAATGCATTTTTTTTTTTATTTCACAGACTGTGGCTATTGCAGTTGACATTGCTGTATATGAAAAGGTTTATCTGTCGGTTATATCCTTGCTGCAGACATCTCATTCTAAAACAAGGCAATGCATTGAAGATGTGACCCTGGGACCCAGCGCTCACCTGTTAAGTAGGAACCAGGAGAGTAGAGAGAGTGCAGGAGCAGTCGCTGGCTGGGGACAGTCCAATATTTCCTCAGGTGCTAGAAGAAGGCAATGACGTCAGAGCCCACTATTCCTGAGGAGTTTGGCGCCAGAAGAGGAGAAGCGCTGGAATGTAGCCAGAGCTGAAGGAGATGCGGTTGTTGCCTGTTTGAGAGGAGCCTCTGGGGAAGGCAAGCAATTTAGCTGAATCCAGGAAGCCTGACCGTGAGCACAGCAACCGCTGAGAGGCTGGAGAGAGAGGCACAACGGAGAGGGCTGCCAGTCTAACAGGGAGAGCTGCCAGTTTACTAGAGAGAGCTTCCAGAATCACAGAGGCAACTGCCAGTATAAGAGTTAGAACTGCCAATTCAAGAGGGTGATCTGCCAGTGTCAAGGAACAAGCTGCCATCACCAGAGAGTTACCATTACCAGTCAGGAAGCTGGCAGGTGTCCAGAAGGAGTCAAGATCCAGTCCAAGTCCCCAGAGGGAGTCCAGATCCGGTCTAAGTGTCCAAAGCGAGGTCAGATCCGTTCCAGTTGGCCACAGGCCCTTCTGATTTGTTCCAGTTGTCCAAGGTGCCTGCATTTGATACTAATTTTACTCTTTGGCCTAGTGAGGAGAGCCATTGGGAAACTATTGAGGTCTTTAATCCTTATTTCAAGTCCCCACCATTCTCCCTAACTGGTTGGTGTCCATTGCAAGAGTGAGTAAACCACTAAATACTGCACCGCATTATTCAAGCACCAGTACAGCGGCCTTTCTAGCTAGAGGTTTATTTGTCATCGAAGTTTAAGCTTATCATTGTACTAGATCAGTAACAAGTGTCATGCAATTGTTCTTATCTTCATATTAATATTCTGAACTAAATTCATAGTATTGTCATGTATGCAACTTGTGTTCTACGGTTATAATAACTTACACCACTGTACATTATATGAGGGCAATATATCAGGCCAATTAATAAATGAGCCAAGGGCCCTGGTGTGCGTGTCACCATTTATTGTGAGCCAGGAAGGAGTTTCCCCCAGTCAACATCAGGAAGACCTTGTAGAGAGCTACAAAGGGGGTATACATCTTGGGTGGAGGCACTGTGTTTGAGAAGTGATGAGATTTATCTAACTGTGAAATTATCAAAACACCCACCCCCATCGCAGTTATGTGCAGGCACCCAGCAGGGCAGGGGATGCAAAACAATCATACTCAGGAGGAACAAAACATGACATATAATCCAAATTAAGCATTTTTTGTAATGAATAAGAAATGAGGGCTGAATTAAGCTTGAACGATTTTAAAAGCTAAGGCTGGATCATTAAACTGTAGTTAGTACTCTGGGGTTAATAGTTTAACTAAAGGGAGTACGCCCATCTGATGTCATATGGGAGGACCAGGCATAGCACATAAGTTAGATGGGTGGAGAGTTAAGCAGTCTCTGGGCTTCTGGACGTTGCCCACCCACCCTCCCTGGTTGGATGACATTAGGGCCTGCTGGAGGATACAGGCTGTTTCTATAGTGATGAAGCTTGTTCTGGTACACCTGGTGCTGTTGGTCGTTGTCAAGGATACTGAAGTTGCCGGAAAACGCAGTGCAGTCGACGGCCAGTAGTTAAGGCTCACAATACAGTAGCGGGCACCCTTAATCCGCCTCTCTTCGATGGAGTTGGCTATAGTCTCGGACCAAGTACCGCCCATACGGGTCAGTTTGTGGTTGCATTACATTAGCCCAGAAGAGTTGCGGGTTCTGTAGTGCCCGGGGCGAATGCCCCATATAAGGTAAATATGTGCGCCCGGGGTGTATATGGTTGTCCCCCCATCTGCGGGTGTCCCATGGTCAATGTTGGGGCATCCTGGTTTGCCTGACGGATGTCGAACTGACTGATCTTTTCTCCACTAGCATACTTTCAAAATAAACTCTGTTAATTTTGCCACACTAAGGTGTTGTGTCAATTATTCAAGAATGGTTAAAATAAGGTTAAGCGGTTAAAGGAAGTAAAGATATCAGCCATTAAGCATTTTAATAATTGCAGAACATGGTACTCCTTGACCAACATGAGTATTCTGTGATTAACCTATGGAGTAAACATTGTCACATTTTCTGTGCTTCATCACGGCGTAGATGTCATAGCTTATCTTTAGTAATAGAAAAAGGGTGACAACGTTCTATCAAGTGGTAACTGGTGAGCTGTTGTACACGACTGTTTCATATGTAAGCACCTCTCTTCCAGGATACTGGCCATGGTCCCACAATTTAGCCACCCATAATATTATATAGTACGGCGGTGAGGTATATTTGGAAAATACCAAAATATATCTAACACTGCTGATGCCATATATCAATTGCACCTTATCTAATATGTGATGACTTTTATTTTTTCATAAATGATGTCATCATCGCCAAAAGGAGTGTTTACAGGCCCATTCGCTTACATCATTTGTTTTTACTAGCAGCATTAACTAGCATTTAACATGACCATCTTACTACATCCCTTGTAAGGATGTGAATAATTCCTAGTGTATAAGGTAAAAAAATATCATAGAGTAAATGTTATTGAAGCTGCTAAAATCATTAAATATATTTGTCTTTTGCAGCGCAGTAATATATACCATAATCTCATGTACATATGGGCTTCAGAAAGCAATCCGTATAAATGGCAACAAATATGTCTTTCAGATAATATAAACTTAAGGTCAGATGCATCCGTGACATTTACTAGTGTTATTATAGGTAATGTACAGATTGGCGTGAATAGCTACATCTTCTCCAATCACAACAGTGCATTAGATGGGGCAGAGAAGAGGTCATTGCTCATCATATAATTTATTTGCACTCGTGTGTGATCCAGGAAACACATTTCACCTCTGTCTGGAATGCCTTTGATCTGCTAAATCAGGCTCTTTATCATAATTAGACTACATTAGGGGATGAAATCTACACGCTGAACATGACTCACTGAAATAATAGAGGATGACGGATTTACCTCTGATGTTCATGAAACAGATTTAGAGGCGATGTTAGAAAAGTAACGCTAGCATGTTTTTTGTCATCAGAGAACACTGACCACTTACAATTCTTCTTACACGATACCATCATGTAGTGGCTGAGTATGTGGGGTACATAGAGATACTGTATAAGTTTACAGGGCATGGAAAAGCATGATAATTTTGCAGGGTAATTTGCAGGGTAGTTTGTATATCTGCTTTCAAGTCTCCTTGCACCCAAGGAAAATGCATTTGGTGCCTACCCCATGTCGTGGCCCTGCCTGTGTGCAGTCCAAAAATGCTGCATGGCTGCTAACAAACTGAAAGCAACAAATGCATTGCAAGCCATCAAGGTGGAGAGATAAAAAGGGCAATCTTCTGAGATGTGGGGGTGTGGCCACACTAATTACACCATTAGGCCCCACCCATCACCATTTCAAGCCTATTGTAGCAGGGGGCGGGGCCGTGATGACGCAATTTGCTGTTAATCGATCATCGATCCACACAATTTAAATGTCTTTGTATTTACTCAACGGGACATCAGGGAACAATTTCTATCATTTAAAATTTGGCAATATCCCCCGACCTCCACCAACGGGATCCACAAGAAGCATCATAAAAATTTGATTTGGTTGTTTTTATGGAGCAGGAGGGATGGACGCTCCTTAGACAAAAGATTACAGTTGTCGATCAATGCTGCCGTTAGGGAGAATGTGTACAAAATATACACAAGATGATATATGGTCCAACCCAAAGTACAAAGTATTTCCCCTCTTACATTTATTTTATGCTGGAGAAATTGCAGAGAAATAGTGACATTTAGGCACATTTGGTGGGATTGCACAATTATTACCCAATTTTAGAATAACATTTTAAGCCTTATCGAACAAAATACCGAATCCCACTCGATCTACTGATCTAGTGAAGGAGTTGTTGTGCAGACCCATAAGAACTTTTAACAAGTTACTTAATAAACTTATTGGGCACTTTTGTAATGCTACCTAAAGTACCAGCAAAACATTGTAAGAAACCAAATGCTCTAAATTTAAATGCATTGATTAGCAGGATATGGTACATTTCATCTGTGCGATATATTTTGGGTCTATTCAGCAACACTGTTGAATCATTTCACAAAATTTGGGAAACCTGGTTCCTTTTCAACAATTCCCCATGCCTGTCACGCTCTAAAAACATATTTTTCCTTTATTGCCGGAAATGTAATCCTATCCCTACCTCTCTCCCAATGGCAAATTCCCATTTTAAATTTAGCATTATCTTACCGAATATCGGCAACTTGCAAAAAGGGCCCCTTACTACATTTACCCCTTGGTTTTTTTCTGTGATTAAGAAGGGGATAATTCTATTGAACTTTGCCTGAGGTTAAAAGCATATACAGACCCCTTTGATATAGATTCTAATCAGGAAATCTATGTGTTTTTAAAAGTATTTGATATATTCAAATATCCAGATTATTTCTCTGGTAAATAGACAGACAAAAGTTTACTATGTTTGTCCTCAATTGTAAAGCGCTACGGAATATGTTGGCGCTATATAAATAAATGATGATGATATGTATACGAATATCCAGATTATCTGTCTGATAAACAAGTAAAAGGATTTTAGAACAACCCCTAATATAGCTATTGTTAGGATATACTGTTGCGGAAATGTTTAAACTTCATTTTCTAAATGAAGGTACTGTAACTTATTTTAAGGCAAGTAATATGTTACAAATAACATAAAAAAGTGTAAAACAATAACAAAACGATTGTCAGTGATTCTTTTTGGTGCATTTATATTAATCTCATCAAACATAGATAAAAAAAACGATAATTATTCATGCAGATTGCACTATGATGGTTCTTATTGTCTAATTTTGTCACATGTAACTTTGGGGAAAAAAGAAGAAAATCATTATTCATATTTAGAAAAGAATAACACCACTTATGAAAGGACTTTTTTTGTCAACATTGGACACTGTAATTATATCACGGTTTAACTTATTTATGTTGGTAAAAATTTAAATATTATTTGTTTTCATAAGCGCATATTTGCACAATATTTTTATATTTTAGATTTAGGATTGGGTTATTATTGGATGAAACCTTATAGTACAAATATCTGTATGTGAGGGGTGCGCAGGGAAATTTAGATATACTTTTTTTTTCGGTGAGATCCATATTTACATGCTTACCTTGTAGTCGTAGATCCACATTCACAATGTTGCCACAATTACCAGTAAGAACCTCATAGTTTGCCAATTTGTTATTGTGTCTATTATTGTGAACATTAGTGTTGAAAGAATGCCCCTCCATTCTTACTCTCTATTTTATAACGTTATTGACAGCAGTAATGCCCTTTTCTGTACATTTGTTCATTATATCATTTGTATTTGTAAATAATTTTAAACATCTAATCTCTATATGGTACATTAGGAGCTTTTTTAATGAATTTAAAAATGTTTCCAAAAAATAGGAGCTCTTTAATTGTTATGCTATGTATGCACATATGTGTACATTTTTGTACTTTGAGCAATAATTACCATTAAGGCAATACTGATTGTTTACACGCTCTTATAGCGCCTTCGCTGGGTGCTGATGAAGGTGACACAATGCAAGTGTCAACATATAGCTCTGTTTGTTCTCCCTGGTTTGCTTGCTCTGGTTTCCTCCCACACTCCAAAAACATACCAGTAGGTTAATTGGTCCCGTGGTAATCAGTATTCCGGTGCTTGGAATACAGACACGGTATATCTACAAAACACCCCATTGGCTATAATAATGACATATTTTAAATGCAGACTAACATTACCATGGACAACGCAGATTTTGGAACAGACTGGTATGTGACTGCTGGTAATTCTGGAGATACTGGATGCCGGCACTTGAGTTTGACATCACAAAAGTAAGCGGCATGAACATTTAAAGCAACGTTTCATCTAAGGGTTAGGGTTAGGATTAGGGTTAGGGTGACACTCTCTCTTCATGTTACCCCACAAATGAAGAGGAAGTTTCTACTCTCTTCTTATCTTCCTACTATTATTGGTGCTATATAAATGGCTGCTGATGATGATATAATAGAAAACAAAAAGCAAGGAAAGATGTTATTTGTGTGAATTCTGCTACACAATTTGTATAAATTAAACATAAATAATCCAGAATATTTCAAATGAACACTGGTTCACTCACTTTTCAGCTTTTGTAATGGTTTTTTTAAGAAACATTATGTAAACATATAATAAATAAATATATATATATATATATATATATATATATATATATATATATATATAATTTTTATTATTATTATTACCAGTTATTTATATAGCGCCACTAATTCCGCAGCGCTGTACAGAGAACTCATTCACATCAGTCCCTGCCCCATTGGGGCTTACACTCTAAATTCCCTAATATACACACACACACAGACAGACATAATGAACAGAGACAGACACACAGACTAGGGTCAATTTGTTAGTGGTCAATTAACCTACTAGTATGTTTTTGGAGTGTGGGAGGAAACCGGAGCACCCAGAGGAAACCCACGCAAACACGGGGAGAACATACAAACTCCTCACAGATAAGGCCACGATCGGGAATTGAACTCATGACCCCAGTGCTGTATGGCAGAAGCACAAACCACTTAGCCACCATGCTGCCCATATATATATATATATATATATATATATATATTTATACATAGCATCTCTACAACACTTATGATATTTGTAAGCTTTACATTGTAGTAAGTAACCTAAGTAATATAAGTTATTTCTTTTTTTTTAGTAAAGAAGGAAACATTAATCTTCCAAAAAGTAAGTTAACAGTTCTGCTGTAATGATCAGCTTTGAATCATTTTACATGACGCAGACCAGCCACAGTGATGTCCATTTGCCAAAGAACAAATCCCTGGGGGAAAAGATTTCACAGGTGTGATAAATACAAGACAATCTAAAGTGCTTACAGTGCTAGCTATAAATGCCACAGCTGCGGGATACAACTCATACACAGTAGCGTTGCCCTAAACCAACATTAGCATTCTAATTTAAATGCCACAAGAAATAAATCTAGTTTACATTGTTAGCTGTGAATGCCAAAGACACGTAAAAAAAAATAATTTTTGCAAACTTCAATGGGAACCTTCTTTCCTACATTAGTGCAGATGTAAACGACAAAATAAGTAATGTAAATAAACTCATAGACGCAAAGAGACGCAATTTTGATATAATATAGGATGACACTGATGAATTAAGTAGTATCCCTGCACCCAGGTTAAATTATGTGTACATGCCCTTAATGTACTCAGCCTACCCATTGCTGTCCCTTTAATCACTATCATCATCAGCTATTTATAAAGCGCCACTAATTCCGCAGCGCTGTACAGAGGACTCACTCACATCAGTCCCTGCCCCATTGGGGCTTACAGTCTACATTCCCTAATATAGACACACAATGATCAAGAGAGACTAGGGTTAACTTGATAGCAGCCAATTAACCTACTAGTATGTTCTTGAAGTGTGGGAGGAAACCGGAGCACCCGGAGGAAACCCACGCAAACACGGGGAGAACATGCAAACTCCACACAGATAAGGTCATGGTTGGGAATTGAACTCGTGACCCCAGTGCTTTACTGCTGCCTCTCCAGGGGTAGAGTCATAAGTGTAAGATGTGCCTGTGCATTTTTGGTGCCTTATATGTATCTTCCGCAAATAAAACAGACATTCATTCAACTCTACATGAGCCTTTATATGTCCAGTGAGGTCACTGCAAACACCTGGAACTTCCTGTGGGGTCCAACAGAAATGATGGTAATACTGGGACCCACAGCATTACTACATGTTTCCATTTCACATGAAATCACCACCTTTATAAGAAAAATAAACCATATGTGTTATATTCACAACCGCTAAATTAAATGTGTTTTATTAAAATATTCACATTTAAGAGCAGACTCATTAATCAAAGTCTTCCCTATGCTTCACTACTTTTCATTCCAAGTCCAGTGAAGTATTTCCAATTTAAATGAACAATCTCACCATTTATAAATTGTTGCAAGAGCAAGGAACTCCGGTGTGGGTTCATTATAAATTGGTAGATCGTTGTGTTATAAAGCAGGACGTCTGCTGGATGAAGTCCTCTAGCAATATATTTTAGATTGAATTCATTTTATTTGTGAATCCCTGGTGGAGGGACAGAAAAGTTCATTGTAAAGTTGTTAAAAGGCAGCACAGTAGAAATTATTCCCAGTGCATTTTGGAAACAGATTTTTTCTTCTTTTTTTTTAAGCAGAAAAGTGTTTGGTTCAAAGTTACACATTGTTAAGTCTTTCTTATACAATGTACAGCGAAGGCTGAAAGTTGCATGTATGTAAGTAAAAAAAAAGTCCGCGCACGATTACCGTTATTACGGTAATCGTGCGCGGGAAAAACAGTTAATACGGTAATTTACTCGCTGGATTTCAGCTTGCAGCTCTCTGAGCCGCGAGCTGAAATCCTGCTACAAATTACCGTATTAACTGTAGTTGTTTTTCTGCGCCACGGAAAAACAACAATTGAATATGCCCCTTAGTGCCTGAGTCATGAAGGAGAGCAAAGCATAAAAAAGGAGTAACTTTGCACCTGGGTAAAACCATGTTGCATTGGAGGGGGAGGTAAATTTAAAATGTGGGGACAAATTTATAGCTGGAGTAGGGCATGTCCTATATAAATTTAAAATTTCAGAGTATAAAGAAAGTTATCAAGTATTTGTGTGCTAGATGAAAAAACAGGCAGTATTTAAGTTATGTGCAAAATAATAAATTAATTTGCACCCCTTGTATTGTAACATGGTTTGTCCCAATGAACATTTACTCCATTTTCTTTGCCTTACTTTCCTAAATGCCTCACATGGGGAGGGGGGGGGGGTAATATATTTGGGGGATTGGGGGGCTGTCTGGACAATCTGCTGCCTGAGCCGACTACTGACATGATACCCTATTTCTTTACATAAACAACCATAAATATTTACACACAGATCATGTCGACCTGAGAATCAAATATTGATTCTAAAGAGACTTTCCGCCCACAAACAAGTTAAATTTGCTGTTTTGTACGTTACTTTCTATTAGGTTTACTAAACATAATGTTTATCTCTTTGGCTTACCTCTGTTTAGCTGGTCAAGGTTTTCAGATCATACAGGCTGATGTGTTTATATATGACTCATCTTTGCTTTGTGCACTAGATACAATTATTCAAAGGGGAGGTTGATGTTCTATCTATGGACAACAAGAACAAACTGCTCCGTTCTGTTACCTTTACACAAACCCACGCCCGACAGCAAGAAAATCACTATAGCACCCTCAGACACATTTGTCGACACTCCTGAAGGAGCCACAACGCTGGAAATGCTGGGGAGTGTGCTGGAGAGCAGCGGGCATTTGGGCAGAGGGGCTGAAAGATAAAGATAGGGGAGGTGGG
The DNA here is from genome assembly GCF_038048845.1 of Mixophyes fleayi. NCBI lineage: Eukaryota > Metazoa > Chordata > Amphibia > Anura > Limnodynastidae > Mixophyes > Mixophyes fleayi. The sequence continues at coordinate 23,143,512 of NC_134409.1, read as the reverse complement.
GAGAGGAAGGAGGTGAGAGAGATGAGTGGGGGAGAAGGGAGGTAGAGGTGAAAGGGGAAAGAATAGGGTTAATAAAGAGAGGGGGTAGAGAGAGAGAAAAAATTGAGACAGAGAAAGGGGAGGGGGGTAAAAGGGTCTGTGGGTGATTAGGAGAGTGAAGGAAAGGTGGTGAGAAGGTTTGGGGGGAGAAGGGAGGTGCTAAGCCCCACCCATTTACTAATGAAGTGGGCTGGATGCGAGAGGGATGCCCTGCTCTCCCGGGAGTCTGGGAGGACTCCAAGATATTCAGGAGCCTCCTGGACATTCCGGTAGAGTAGGCAACTATGAGCTTACTGTGTTAATAATAATAATAAGTAATATCCTTTATTCATATAGCACCAACATGTTATGCAGACTATGATTGTTTTTGTAGTTGTGATGGTTCATTGATGCCTTTAATTAGAGGGCTGAACATACTTAGCAGTAGTCAAAGAGGGGAGGAGGCTTTCTCACACTCAAGTCTCTGTCTTTTTCACCTCCTTTGACCAACAGGTTAGAATATGGCAATATATTTTATAGTCCCTAGCATAGGCAAACCAAGGGGGGGGTTTCTAGTGCCTGGAAACCCCCCCTGCAAGCCTGGGGCACTGTATACTTGAGGTGGCTAGACCCTGCCCCCGCTTCACACAGCTCTGCTTGAAAAGGGAGAGCTGCGTGCACCTAACAGTAGTACACGCACCATTGCCCATGTATATGATGGGGATAGGAAGAGTTGGAGAGCAGCCAAGCACTGTCTAAAATTATAGCCACGCCCCCATGCATGCTGGTCACGCCCACTGGCGGCGTAGTGTGGAAACCCCTCTACAAATCCTACATTTGCCCCTGCCTATAGCAAGCAGCATTTTGCAACAGTTTACATTTACAGTTTACATTTACTATTTTATGGTCCTTCGAGCACCCAGCATTTTGCAACAGATTTAATGGGTGTGATAAATGCAATCATGCTGTGAGTCATGATCATATATGAGAAGACAGCTAATTTGTGGATTTGTCAGTGTATTGGGGATTGTAGTCATCTCTGGCCAGCAAGGATTTAATGAACATGACATTAACATGAAAACATAAAACAAGAGCCAACGCAAGCACATCTGTTCATACATACACAGATGATTAGTTATGACAGAAGAACAAAAACAAAGCAGGAATTAAATGTACACAACGCCAGTATATAACAGCTCGACTGGATTCCACATATCTAATAAGCTTTTTACAGACTTGTCATGTATCTCATTCCAAACCAGAATAAAGATTATTTATTTTTTAAGGAGACAGGAAAATAAATAATTTATATCAAAACTGAATATAGTAGAAGTCACAAAATCCTTAGATGGTGCTAAAGTATTCAACAGGGGTATGAGCACCTACTTCTCTCGGAGTTCTGCTACCCCTAAACATCGAACATATCAAAAAGAAGAAAATAAACAGCGCTAATTAAAAGATACCCTATAAATAATAGTATGTAATTATTAGCTATGTAAAAAAAGGGTGGGACAAAGTGTATATTAAATCTAAATGATTCAAAAAATCTTTGAATTCACAAAAAGGGATCAACTTGCTGATATGTAAATAAAAGATAATTTATTAATGCCAAATAACAGATAAACAATTAATATATACAACTGTAATATTATCATATGTCACAGTGATCATGTTATATTAATGCCAATTATAATACTGGAATTTGTACAAAATTGCTAAAAACAAAAATCGATAGAAACACACAAGATATTTCCAGCCAATATATGGACAGATCAGATTAATATAGCAACACACTTCAGTTCCAAGGAACTTTCTTTCTTAGAACAAAATTAATGTCCCTAATACTTTCGGATAGATAATTGTACTGAAGTAGATGGAGCTATGTATAGATGGTTGTAGTGTAACGCTAATCCAGCAAAATGCAATCTCAGAGCTCTTAGAAACAAAAATTGTCCCAGGATTGAGAGATATAAATAAAAAAATGCAGGTTTGTTACAGAGAAGAGCTGATGAAACATCAAATCTTACCTCTCCTTTGATCATTGCTCTCAGAATAGAATCTCAGCTGTTGCCAATGTCCCCAATAAAGGCTGCTGTGGAATCAGTTTCCACTGTATTAAGCACAATGGTAGCATGGATCCAATTGAAATGCCTGGGCTGACTCCTTTCTTCACAAAATGTGATTTTTTTTCTGAGGCATTACTGATTTCTTTGAACTGAATGTGCTATATTGCTATTAATTTGATGACTCCATTTATTGGTTGGAAATAACTTGCGTATTTCTATTTATCTTAAGCAATTATGATTGCTATTAATGCAATATAATCACTGTGTTATATAATGTTGGTGTTGAGCAATGAATAATTTGTTATTTGTTCTTTCTGCTGAGAGAAAGTCCCTAGATAAAGTTTTTCCAGAAAATCAGATTTAGTAACTTTCATTTTACAGTGTGCCTCTATTACTGACTAACTTATACAAGTGGCAGACATTTTTCTGGAGCCCAAAATGCACTGCAGCCTATGCAAATATCGCAGCCACTGTGACTTCTGCATTGGAGACAAATTTGATTGTGATAATTGTTCACCAAGTGGTGAGTTAGACTCAGAAATGACAGTATAGGATACCGGTCAGGATTCCCAATATAAGACCAGAGAGAGCGTAGTGAACAAAGTGGTTTTTATTAAACACCGGTTACACAGGTTTCAGGATGCAGTACGGTAGGGTAAGGTAGAAATAGCAAAATAACTCAGTAAACAACAGATGCTGAATGTGATGGTCTGCAGGACTTTACCACATAGTAGTGGAGATGACACACAAGATGCAATGGTCTACAGAGCAAGGCACTGAAGGTAACAGACACAGGATGCGATGACTTTACCACAAGGTAGTAGAGTCTGCTGCTAACAATTTGCAACAGGTTAGTCCTCTGTAACACTGGAGAGCTGAAAGCAAGTATTGGTGGTAATACTCTGCAACAGGATAAAGCAGAAACACTGGAGAGCTGAAAGTAGGTACAGAGTCACAGGCAGAGGTTCAAAAACGCAGGGACGAGCAGAGGTCAATACCAGGAGATAAATCAGGATAGGACACAGAAATACCAACCCAGGTAAAGGCAACAGATGATCTGGCAAAGACTGCTGAGACAAGCAGGCTTTTATAGGCCAGAGGTAGATGTTAAGCATCCCGGAGTAACGAGGCAGCTCTGGCAGGTAAGAGTACCACAGTGTCCCCTTTGGTGGAACAGTGGTAATACAGGCAGAATGCACATACATACAAAGGTTCAACATAGTTCCTGGCAGACAGTAGCTGCAGCATGCAGATCGTGCAATATCGTTGTATACTGGGCTGGCCCACTTCGACCACTGATTAACAATAGAAAGCTGCAACACAATTAGAGGTTATTGCGGCATTTGTCCAAAAGAAACATCCTACATCTGTATACATCGATAGTCCTATAGTAGTGCCAGAGAGGGAGAAGCACAAAACCTGCTACGTTGGTGAAGTCATGGAGGACATATTTGCGTGTCATTGATCTATTCTGTAGGGGTATTTTACGAAGCAGATTTTCACCACAAATGGTATTGTGACATCACCAATCTACATTTCAGGGCAATGCACCTAGATATAGGTAGGGGCGTAGGAACTGGGGGGGGGGGGGGGGTCAGAGGGAGCAGTTGCCCCCCCATGATCTCTATTGGGTGGGCTAAACAAAAGCCTTAATGCTACTTTCTGAAATCATGGTATCTGTTCTAAACTTGTGAAAACTTTTTCAAATTATAGATTGTCTTAGTATAACTAACAAATGTTCTGTAATATAGATTGCCTTAGTATAGATTTAATACAGATTGATTTTTTTTTTTTTTTAAAAAACTGTAAGTGTTCCGTTTATAAACATTTAATAAATAAACTGTATTTATGATGAACAACTATTCACTTTACTTTTACCCTGAATTTCGTGCGGTGCGTCCAGTAACAAACATGAGATATAGCAATTTAAATTTATAACACATACCATAACCTGTGAGGCAGTGACTATAGATTTTAAAAATACTCCCAATCAAATGAGATTAGGCTGTCAAGGAAATCTGAATAAAATCTAGGTTAATGACTATGAAAAATGTACATTTTAAAGATGAACAATTGAATTTATCTATCTTTCTAATAGCTATTGTATGACTTGGTAGTTAATATTAATAATAATATTTATTTTATTTTATTCTTTTTTAAATACATTTTATTGAGGTTTTTTTTCCCAAAAATAAGAGGTACAGAAAGTGAATCAGCAATACATACCAGAATTTTAGAAGAAAGCATTAGAGGCATTTCACATATGTTTAAAGTGATAGTATTAATAACTTGTAAATAACAGTCTGGAGCAGTATTACAAGGTTAATCCAGATTGAGGATTTATTGTGAAAATGCACTCTTTGTATCAAAATGGGGAGAAAGAAGGGTCGGGAGAGGGGGGGGGGGGGAGAAGGAAAAGCCAAGGAAAAAAAGGGGGAGGGGAGGGCTTGTTAGTAAAGGGATGAGTAAGGAGGGAGTAATATAGGAAAGTAGGAAGGTGAAGAAAGACTCAATACCAAAAGTATATTCTTTAAATTTTCATTAAGAAGTGTGCTATGATGAGGTAAAGTAAACTTGCCAAGAATGCCATGTAGGAAGGAATTGGTTAGGGCGATCATTTAAGACGCTAGTCGTATGTTCTAAATTATATATTTGCCAAAACAGTTTGAATAAGATCTGGGATTGTGGGGCTCTCAGCTTGTTTCCATCTTCTAGCTATCAAACATCTAGCAGTGAGAATGTGGCTCGGGAATTTCCAAACAAGTTTGAGTGTCCGGGGGAAGGCGGGAAAGAAGATAGTAAGAGAGATGGAACGGAAACATTAGACTGGTTATTTTATGGATAAGATCAGCTACGGAAAAGGTTAATTTTTGGTCAACTCCACCAGTTGTGGGACAGGGTACCTCAATGACCACAGTTACACCAGCAAAGGTCAGAGGTTGTAGGATAAATAGATTTCAGTCTGGAAGGGACTAAATACTAGCAAAATAAAAGCTTGTAAGCATTTTCTTTTATCTGAGTACAGATTGAGGATTTAGCAACTGCCTCTCGGATATCAGTCCACTCTTCAGGATCTAAAATCGCGGCCATGTCCTCATCCCAGTGGAGCTCATGTAGCTCTTTATCAGGTAAATTGTTATTCATCAGCAACGTGAGAAAAGTAGAAATTAGTCCTTTAGAAGTTGATCTGTGGGCACAGAAAGACTCCAGAGGAGTTGAACAGTAAGGAGTTTGTGGGTCTATTTGGTTGTTGAATAGATGACGTATTTGAAGATATTGATCAAAGAATGAGGATGGAAGGTGGAGTAGATCGCGGAGCTCAGGAAAAGATGGGAAAAAACCCATAGGAACTATATCAGGTAAAAACATAATGTAATGCTTTGTCCAGTGGGAAAAGATTTGGGAGGAAATGTTGGATTGTTCCAGGGAGGGAACATTCATTTGGGGTTATCTATAAGCTTGAAGGAGCGCATACAATATTTCCATATTTCAAGTGAAAAGCGAACTGTAGGAGGGAGAGTGTGTAGAGGGGTAAGGTCTTTTACATCAAGTCAGAATAGGGTACTAGGAGATGACCTCTGTAGAAGATCTGCTTCCGTGTCGACCTATAATCTAGTGTGAGGTCGTGCGTGAGCTAAAACTGCTTGAGTGAGATGCAATGCTAAATAGTATTTATGGAGGCTGGGAAGACCCAAGCCACTCTTTTTACCATGTCGGTAGAGGACTTTTAGACGGACTCTTGGGCGTCTGCTGGACCATACAAACTGAGAGATACTGGACTGTAAGTCTTTGAGAACAAGCGAAGGGGACACGAACTGGTAAGGTTTGAAATAGATAAAGAAACCTGGGTAAGATATATATTTTTATTGAGGTGACTCTACCAACCCATGATATGTATGGAGGTGACCAAGAGTGAAGATCTCGTTTTAAAGTGGGTATTAAAGGGGCAAAGTTGGACGCAAATAGCTTGTCATGACTTTTGGGTAGCTTGATTCCTAAATATTTAATATGGTGTGTTTGCCAATTAAACTTTAATGTGTCTTGCAAGTGTTTTTGAGTGTAGGCTGAAAGTTGAGAGCTAGGGCTTCTGTTTTGTCTGAGTTTATTTTAAAGTTAGAGAGTAAATAATACTTTTTAATTTCAGAAAAATAGAATATTAAATAATTTAATATATAATAGATTAATATATTAACATATAATATATATTAATAATATAAATATAATAATATTAAATAATATTTATTTAATAATGTATAAATCAATTTTTATAGTAAAATAAACAATGAAACTGGGGTTGTCAAACTCCTGAAATACAGACAAAAAATAACATAGGATTGCGAGTCTTTGTATATCTACAGTCACTGTTACAACTGTTGTAAAAACGAAATCCCAAACGCGAGAAAAAGGCTCCAAGCCCTATAGTAGTCCCCCCCATGAAAATTTTCGTTCCTACTCCCCTGGATATAGGAGACCAGGCCAGAAAGAGCAAGTCTTCCTTCTGAGGATGGTGGGACAGGACTGAGAATAGGCCTTCTTTACAACTAGGTGCAGTAATGGTTATTTCTTTAGGCAATGCATATAAAAAATTATGTCCTATCCCTTAGGTTTCTACAGCCTTCAGCAAAACATTGCAGCAAAGGCTGTACACCTAAGCCTACGCAAACGCATACGTCTATGTACAGTCAGGCATATAAAGGTACAAGCTTCCTATTTACTAGAAAAGGGCAGTTACATATATAAGGCCTGGTTTAGAATAGGCTTTAGTTTTACGGCCCACACATACACATAAAATTACAACCACCAAAATTCATCATCATCATCAACATTTATTTATATAGCGCCAGCAAATTCCGCAGCGCTTTACAATTGGGAACAAACACTGATAAGACAATACTGGGTAATACATACAGACAGAGAGGTAAGAGAACCCTGCTTGCAAGCTTACAATCTATAGGACAATGGGAGTTAGAAACACAAGGGCATGTGCTACATCAGGCCTGTCCAACCTGCGGCCCTCCAGATGTTGTGAAACTACAAGCCCCAGCATGCTTTGCCAGAAGACAACCTGTTGATAGCTGGAAGGGCATGCTGGGACTTGTAGTTTCACAACATCTGGAGGGCCGCAGGTTGGACAGGCCTGTGCAACATCATATTGCACAATGGACCAGCTAGAATGCAAAGGTAAAAGTATTGAGTGGGCTGTGTGTGTTGCAATGTTGGTCAGAGGGTTGTTGTCTTGCGTTAGCAGTGTAGAGGATGGTAATAGGGTAATCTAGGGCAATTAAGATAGTGGTTGAGGAATATCATAACCTTGTCTGAAGAGGTGGGTTTTCAGTGAACGCTTGAAGGTTTGAAGACTAGAGGAAAGTCTTATTGTGCGTGGGAGGGAATTCCACAAATTGGGTGCAGCCCGGAAAAAATCCTGTAACCGAGAATGGGAGGATGTGATAAGAGTGGAGGAGAGACGTAGATCTTGTGCAGAACGGAGGTGTGGAGTAGGGAGATATTTTGAGACAAGTGAGGAGATGTATGTCGGTGCAATTTTGTTGATGGCCTTGTATGTTAGTAGAAGAATTTTATATTGGATTTGTTGATATACAGGCAGCCAATGTAGAGATTGACAGAGTGGCTCAGCAGAGGAATAACGGTTAGTAAGGAAAATCAATCTAGCCGCTGCGTGCAAAATAGATTGTAGGGGTTCAAGTCTGACTTTGGGAAGACCAGTAAGGAGGGAATTGCAATAGTCGATGCGGGAGATGATGAGTGCATGAATTAATGTTTATGCGGTGTCTTGTGTCAGATATGTGCGTATTCTGGAAATGTTCTTTAGGTGTATGTAACATGATTTAGATATAGAGTTGATGTGGGGAATAAATGACAGTTGTGAATCAAGGATTACACCTAGGCAACGAGCTTGCGGGGTGGGATTTATGGTCATGTTATCAACAGAAATAGAAATGTCAGGCAGGAAGCTTCTGTTTTTGGGTGGGAAAATTATTAATTCGACCAAACATGTATTTTGAGTTGTTTGTATTTGTCCCTATAAAGATAGGCCAGTCATGCTGGTCACTGATGGATCCGGCTTGATGGATGCTAGTCCAGAATCATCATCTAAATTATTATAGGACAAGGATACTGGTGCTGGTACCAACAGTGTATATGTAACTAGGACTGTTCATCTCTGGTATATGCTACCATAGATGACCAGTCCTTCAAGGAGCCTATTGTACATATAATTCTACTTTAGGCTTTAATGGTAGCAGAGTAAAAAGAAAGAACACCAGTGACCCAGAGAAGCGACTAGACATCACCCATGCACTCCAGTGAGACTTCACGAGATATCCCTCGGCTTTGGGTGAGAAGCTCAACGTCAAGAGAGAGAATCAATGAGTCAGAGAAACAAGCAACCATCACATTGTAATATAACGTCATTAAGGTACAAGAGTCTTGCATGCCTCCAAGGAAAACGCTAATGCATCTTGGTGGGAAAGTCTATTTAACTATTGTCCGAAAATAAAGCTCTTTCCTGCATATCAGCCTGAAGTATATGTACTTCATAGAGGGGAATCAGAAAAAGTGTAAATGAGGAACTGCTTCTATGTTATGCACAATGATTAAAGAATCTATAGTGTCTATATGGAATGTGCACTACATTGTAATACCAGGATATTGCTGTGATATATAGGAATGCTGAGCTAATGCTGCTAATGTTAGGATTATAATGGAATCTGGGATACACACACATGTACAGATACACATGGAGAATTTAAAGCACCAAGACATATATATTGTATCACCTATATTGAACAGCTATGTTTGGTGTGTAAGATTTTGTTACTGAAGATATATTTTAACATTGTATAAGTAAAACATACGATTGATAGATTGATAGATTGATAGATAGATTGATAGATAGATATGAGTTACATATGAGATAGATATGAGATACATATATGATAGATAAATAGATAGATATGAGATATAGATAGATAGATAGATATGAGATACATATGAGATAGATAGATATGAGATACATATATGATAGATAAATAGATAGATATGAGATACATATGTGATAGATAGATATGAGATACATATGAGATACATAGATATGAGATACATATGTGATAGATAGATAGATAGATATGAGATACATATGAGATAGATAGATAGATAGATAGATAGATAGATAGATATGAGATACATATGAGATAGATAAATACATAGATATGAGATACATATGATATAGATAAATAGATAGATATGAGATACATATGAGATAGATATGAGATACATATGAGATAGATAGATATGAGATACATATGAGATAGATAAATACATAGATATGAGATACATATGATATAGATAAATAGATAGATAGATAGATATGAGATACATATGAGATAGATAGATATGAGATACATATGAGATAGATAGATATGAGATACATATGAGATAGATAGATATGAGATACATATGAGATAGATAGATATGAGATACATATGAGATAGATAAATAGATAGATAGATATGAGATACATATGAGATAGATAGATATGAGATACATATGAGATAGATAGATATGAGATACATATGAGATAGATAGATATGAGATACATATGAGATAGATAAATAGATAGATAGATATTGCACTGTAATTGTGAGCTATCTATAACAAGAATAGGTGCGTACCAAGTATAGTCTTGATATGGAGACTTGAGTATGAGAGTTTTTTATATTTTAACATGGTACAAAGAACTATAGTAGATATTTGTATAAAAAGCACAAGGAAATGTGTGAAAAGAGTTTCAACATTAATACGCTCCTGTAGAATATTTCATTAAATCACCACAAGGTTAATTTCTAAGTAGATGTGCCAAAGGATGGAGACTTGATTCCCCAAACTAATGATACACCTTGAGATAAGCTTTTGGTGATGAGAATTTCTTCCATTAAAGGTTGTTAATGTCATACCGAGACAGAAACAAATTGTAACAGTTTTGTAGGAGTAGATCAATATCTGACTTTTCATATACGTGTACCAAGCTGTTCTTTTAATTGGAACAGTTTCAAAGCCTACAGAACATATTTACAAACATCGCAAAAGTGTTCCTGGAAAAGCAAGATTAGTACAAATGTCACAGAAAGACAAACGGTGTAAAAGTCAATCCAAATGTTTATTGATAGAATGTGTATCTGGCTATCAAAGCAAAACAGTTGCTTGAAAATACTCAAACGCAATGATCTGTGAAGAGAAGACATTAGAGAATAAGAAGCAATGTAGTTACACAAAAGCAAAGTGGATTAATGTTGAAAGCTTCATAGTTTGCACAAGTGGAAGTCGCACAGCATTTTAGAATAGATATAATTTTGATTAAATGTCACACAGGCAATTTAAAATTTGAGAATACCCCCTCACACAAACCTGTTTTTTATCTTTATTTGGTATTCATCTAATAGAAATATTAAGAGTTGGATGTATAATAATTTTCTCTTTTGTAGGAATTTTTCAAGTTTCAAAAGTGTTGCAAAATTGGCATGCAGTGTTTATGTACCTTACCATGCACTATGGGGGGGAATTCAATCCCCCCGAAGTACCACCGTGCTAAAACTGTTACCGTTATTACAGTAGTTTTAACCCGGCTTTCTGCTCGCAGCTCAGGGAGCCAGTTGTTATTCTACTTATGTTACATTATAAATGACAGTCAAATATAAAAAGAATAAGATTGCACACATTGAATTGTACTACAATTTAATTGCTGATTCGATTGACTTCATCCAATTATAGCTGTGCCACACCCCTTCAATTATTCATATGAAAGGCCACACTTGGCTCTTCTGTAACCTTTTCCTGAATGTCAGATCAGACCTCTGCCGGGAGACAAATTTAAATAATTGCTTCTGTTGCTTCCCTCTGTTAAGCTGAGGTCGTACATGTTAAATGTCTTTTTTCAGTCTGGCTGGGAGTGTTTCTGAGAAGGATCATGGGGTATACTGGAAATAGAAGTAGTCGGTTCTCCCTGAGTTTAATATATATATATATATATATATATATATATATATATATATATATATATATATATATATAAATATATATTATATATAATATATATACACATAGGTATAAATACAAAGATTACTGTAGTTAAGTAATCATTTCCCAAGTAACAGGGCAATTACTCAGAGATTAAATCGAGTAGTCCAGTGATGGCTAACCTGTGACACTCCAGTTGTTGTGAAACTACAAGCCCCAGCATGCTTTGCCCTTACATAACTAGCTGATAGCTGGCAAAGCATGCTGGGACTTGTAGTTTCACAACATCTGGAGTGTCACAGGTTAGCCATCACTGGAGTAGACAGTTAAATGTTGGCAACTACTGTCCGTTACCGATAATGTGCTGACTGAAAAAATGAATTAATCACTGTAACATGGATGGAATAACGCAGCAGATAAGCATTTCTGGCGGCATATTCAATCAGCGCATTTTCTATGGTAATTTGGTTCCTCAAGATTGCGGATTTCCCTTCGCAAACCTACGGCTGCGAAGTAAAATATGCGATGTTGCGGTAACGCGGAGTGCCTTCGCACCCCTTCCGGAGGCACTGATTGAATATGCCCCCTAGGTTAGTTAGTGACTTTATAGAAGGTAGTGAGAACAGAATTAGCAAGACCAGAGTTCAGCATCCAGAGCAGATATAATGTTGCAGGTAAACACTTGCAGGTAAAAATAGCTTATTAACATCCATATGCCCAATCGGACCCATCTCCTGTTGCATGCAGCTCTGCCCCAGGCAGGGGCGGGCTGTCCCGGGGGGCAGGGGAGCATCGGTCCCCCGGGCCGCTCAGAGTGACCTCTGTTCGGGCCGCACAGGCGGCTGCATCATATGACACGTGATGCGGCCGCCTGTGTGCCCCCCTGGCTGCTTATTGTCAGCCCGCGCCTGGCCCCAGGGGTGTATGCGTCAGGTTAATGTCAGGTGCACATCAGATACACTTGCACCCAAATCAACACATTTGTGCATAGTAAATGTTCTTATGATACACATTCACACATATAAAAAGCCTCAGCAAAGACAGCTGAGTATAGTAACTTGCTGAGACGCTAGCACTTGATGAGAAGTACAGCTATCTATTACCATGTTCTTGAAACTCAGCAATATTACATTACACTATATAATAGGGATTGACAGATGGAATTAAAACTGGTTGCAGCTACATTATAAATATTCCTTTTCTAAGTAACAAAATCATTCGTGTTAACATAAGCTCATAAGTTTGTTAATAAAGTGACCCAGGCAAAAAGGCATTCATTTATCAATGTGTGAATTATTCTTCCTTTTCCTCATTCTTCTAAAAGATATAGTTCCAGGTTTGGAGATAGGCAGGAACTAAAAGTGTTTTAATTAGAGATGCTCACTGACCCCCATTGTTTTGGTTTTGGTTTTGGTTTTGGATCTGGATTACCGTCATGTTTTGGTTTTGGTTTTGGTTTTGCCAAAACGCCATTGCGTGTTTTGGTTTTGGTTTTGCCAAACCGCCATTGCGTGTTTTGGTTTTGGTTTTAATAACTTGAGGATTATTGTGAAGTGAATTAAGTACTTGATCGACAAGGCCAACATATTTTGTGGAATTGCTTGCTTTCATCTCCTCCTTCAGTTTCTCAAGCTGCTTTTCCAATAGTCTAATTAAAGGAATGACTTGGCTCAAACAGAATCTGCACTCACTTCACACGTCACAACTTCAAATGGTTTCAGCACCTTACACAGCAGTGAAAGGATTCCCCACTGTGCAAGAGTGAAATACATCCCCCCTCCTTTCCCAATGTCATGGCTTGTGCAATACGCTTGGATGCCTTTGCGCTGTTCCTCCATCCTCTGAAGCATGTACAGGGTGGAATTCCACCTAGTTACCACCTCAATTGATTTTATTGCTTGACTTTATTAAAATGTACAAATAAGTACTGTGTATATATATATATGTATATATATATATATATATATATATATATATATATATATATATATGTGTACTGATGTACTGGAATTTTGGAAATTTCAAATTAGAAGTGCTTATCTAGCTTTTTTTTCTGCAAATACAGCAATCGATTTGGAGAAATCCAGCTTTTGTGCCACGCCACAGTTAATATTGAGCATGGCTAGCCCATTCAATGTTCTTGCCCCACAGTTGAGCGATGATAGCTTTCTACTTTCTTCAGCACACTGAACGTTCATTAGAAGCAACAGATGCTGACAAACTTAGGAAAATGTGCAAATAAACTCTGATGTTGGTAAACACCCCAGAAAGTTCTAGGATTTCTGTAAGAAGTTCCTTTGGCTGCTTTCCAGCTTAAAGTTTCTACTATAAATTCACTTCAGGAAAGTGAGTGTGTCACTGAAATCTTGGGCAATATCTTTCTTGTGTTGTTGCTGAAAGTTTTCAGCTGCGGAGCACAGGGCTTCAATACTCATTTTGTTGAACTCCTAAAGAAACTTAAACAAGTCACAAATTACTTCCAATGAAGTAAATGGATGCTGGAAACCAGAGAGATTGGAGTCTACAGCTACATAGAAAACGTTGACCCTATAGTGCTTTTCGGCATCGGATTGAGTGGGTAGGTGACGACTGGTGGGTAAATCTATGATGATCTCATCCCATTGATCTCATATCTGTTCAATGTTTTTGAGAAGACATTTGGAGCTAGATTTACTAAACTGCGTGTTTGAAGAAGTGGAGATGTTGCCTATAGCAACCAATCAGATTTTAGCTGTCATTTCGTAGAATGCACTATATAAATGCTAGCTAGAATCTGGTTGGTTGCTATTGGCAACATCTCCACTTTTTCAAACCTGCCATTTAGTAAATATACCCCTTGATGTTGTCCAGCTCATTGTCCAATGTAGCATTGCGTGCTACAATAACGAGGGTAGTGGGGATCCTATACCCAGTGATGGTTACTCAGTGAACCCGCAGGCTGTGGAGGCAAGTCGCTGGCATCTTACCACCTCACTTCACAGAGGAGAACTTACTCTACATGCCTGTATTTCACCAAGCGGAGGTAAGTGTACATCCACACATTGATTGGAGAATATATGCAAATTTGAAGCTTGGCTCGTTTTGATGTTTTTATCCAGCTGTCATCAGGTAATAAATAATATGTTTTTACTTTGATTTGTGTTATGTCACATACAAAAAGAGTCCTTCCATTATCAATACATATGGATATGGTTTTCTGGATTAAGGGAAGACTAATGATTAAGCATAATCACCTGTAAGAAATTATTGTGATCAATTTATTTTCATCTCATGGTCTGTTTTTTTCTGTCATTTACTTTTGCTATTGACTGATAGCAAATTCAGTTATTTTAGAGTCAATAAATTTACTGACAGCTGGAAACCCTGGCTGTACTTAATAACCCTCCCACTACGTGTAGGTCTGTTTGAGCTGTTTTTCACACCGTTTCCAAACATATGTGATTGTGTTTACAAACCAAATATAAAGCTTGCTTCTTTCTTCTCCTGGAACGTATATTTCAGTCACCTGTTTTATTGTTGCTGTGAACGCAGATGTTAATGTTTAGTGTGACCCTTATGACTGGTTAATTGGCCACACCCACATGACAAATTGATAATGTCACAAAAATTGGCCAGACCACACCCAAACCCCACCCATATGACATCATAAGTAGTCTCAGGGTATAAAAGTGGGGGCTGGGAGCCCACAAGTCATCTGCTCCTGGCTGAAGGCAAATAGACTACCACAATGGCCTATCAAAGGAAACAAAAGAAGGGCCACCTGCCCAAAACTCGGGCAGTGACTTCCCGGAAGAGGAGACGGTACACAAGGCAGAAGAAGCGTGTGACCGTTACTAAAGGCACAAGGAGAGGTAAATATATATGTTCCAGCTAATGTATAAATTACAGTCTAGACCAGTGTTGTAGAAGATTTCCTCAACAAATTCTGTCTACCATGAAAAAGTGAATCTTTAACTTAATTAGCTGTTATTTTTCATTGTTACAGGTTACAGACGTAATCGGCTGATGTTTTAGAGGCTTAAGACGTGACGATGACGGTGACCTTCTCCACCTGCCGGAGTCACCTCAATTCACCCTAAAGAGCATTCAGAAAATACAAAAAAAAGAAAAAAAGAAGAAAAGGAAAAACAAATAAGTTAGGTTTAGACAAGGTGCAAGGTTTAGACATGCTGACAATGGTAATGGTCCCATGCAGAAGAATTAAGGTTAATCTAAGTGCAATTAAGAAGCATGACACTCAGTTATTTAGCATTTAGGTTAGTCCCATGCAGAAGAATTAAGGTTAATCTAAGTGCAAAATGGTAATGGTCCCAATGCAGAAGAATTAAGGTTAATCTAAGTGCAATTAAGAAGTATGACACTAAGTTGTTTAGCATTTAGGTTAAGCTAAGTGCAATTAAGAAGCATGGAATAAAAAAATAAGCCGAATTTGGTCTCCTGTGATCTTTTAAGTATTAAGGGGTTTAATGTACATGTTACATGCACGCTGCACAAATGGTGCAGAATAAACACACCTTTAAAAGCCTTAAGGCAAGAAGACTAAAGTTTAAAGATAAATAAGGAATACATAAAATACATAATTATACTGCCTGGCCAATAAATTATAAAGTGGCGCCACAAAGCCAGATCAGTTTGTAATCTGAAAGAGAGCGGAGGAAACTTTTCCTGGTATACTTGTGAAGATCTAATGACTGCCGGTAAGAGTTCAATAACCAGAGTGAAGAACATGGACGACAGCGGACATCTTTGTCTACCGTTTCGGATAATAACCCTATTGGATGGTGTCCCATTGATCACTACCATTGCTGATGGGTCTGAATATAGAGCAAATATGTCTGTAAGGAAATCTCCATAGATGCTAACAACTTCCAGAGTGAGGGATATAAATGTCCACAATATTCTATTGAATGCGTTTTTTAGCATCAAGAGATAGAAGTATATCTGGGATTCTTTTAGCATTTCTAATATAAGATTTATTTATTGACAGGTTTTCATATAGCACCTACATAATGATCTGTGCCTTACAGAGAATATTTTATCATGCACATCACTCCCAGCCCCAGAGGAGCTTACAATCTATATTCCCTACCACACAGACTAGGGTTAATATTGTCAACTAACCCACCACTATGCTTTAGGGATGTTGTCACACTCCGCTCCCCGGGTACCTCTACCTGAGCCTCTAAACACTGACTGTCACTTTAATTCCTGTTCTAGTGCAGACAATCAGTCATGGTCTGCACCTGTGTTTGCTACACCTGTGTACTGGTCAGGTTACCATTGGTCAGCCTCCATTTTTAAGGCCTCTCCTTTCATTCTTTCATTGCTGGTTCTTCAAGTCATATCTGTTACTCTGATGTCTCTGTTGGGATGCATACCCGTGGAAACTGAGTTTATCTGCTGCTTGTGGTAAATGCTATGAATTACACCCGTTACCTGCGCGGCCTGCATCGCTGACTGCTGTTACCTGTACGTGGTAAGCTGCTATTCATCACTGCCGTGTGTTCATCGCTGCTGTATGCTGGACTTCCTCGATCTCTGCATACTTGTTCCACTGCTCATGGTAAACGCTATGATCTACACCCGTTACCTGCTCGGCCTGCACCGTGGTAAGCTGCTATTCATCACTGCCGTGTGTTCATCGCTGCTGTATGCTGGACTTCCTCGATCTCTGCATACTTGTTCCACTTCTCGTGGTAAACATTATGATCCACACCTGTTACCTGTTCCACAATCCGTGGTAAGCTGCTATTCATCATTGAAGTGGGGTCATCGTTGCTGTTTGTTGGAATTCCTCGATCTCTGCATACTTGTTTCACTGCTCGTGGTAAACGCTATGATCCACACCTGTTACCTGCTCGGCCTGCATCGCTGACTGCTGTTACCTGTTCCACAATCCGTGGTAAGCTGCTTTTCATCATTGCTGTGGGGTCATCGTTGCTGTATGTTGGACTGTCACGATCTCTGCATACCTGTTCCACTGTTTGTGATGAACACTATGACCTGCATCTGTTATCTACCTGGCCGGCATTGTTGATTACCGTTACCAGCTCCGTCATCTGTGACAAGCCGTGCCAATAGTGGCTGAATATGTTGGGACAATCAAAACACCTAGAGAGAAGGGGTCTTGACGAGCAGTATTTTAAGGTTGATTCCTGTGCCTCAATTCTACTATTAATAGAGACTCTGGTTTGTGCATATGCAGCTTGTATTAAATAGTGTAATGAATTACTTTAACTGTGATATTGATTTTGTTATTAATCATGTGTGATTTTATTTGGATTACATGAGGGACAAACCATATGAACCTTTGATGGGCTCAATGCACAATGGCTGGTTTTTGTATGACCACTCGTAAATACATACCATTTGGGCTTCTTTATATGTACGCGGTTGCAGTACAGAATCTGCACTTAGACCGGAGGTAAAAATGTTGCCCCAGGCAAATTATTTTCCATTCAAATTGCTCCATTTCACAGACCTGAGAAAAGAACACTGAGTTTCCTGTGTTCACCACCCTTGGATCAATAATAATGATAATTTGTCTTGATAAACTCAGAGCATATACTACACCCCCACCTGTTTGTGTATTTAATGTCTCTCCGGCCATTATGATATATCTTATCTGATAGCTCACTTAAGAAATATCGCTATCACAACCAATCGTAGTCTAGCTATCATTTTTATAGTACAGGTTGGAAAGTAAAATAACCTGTCTCATTGGAGGCTATGAGTTACAACAAATGTTTTTTTCACAGTCACCAATTATTATTATTATCTTTTATTTATAAGGCACCACAAAGGGACCGCACCAGAAAGGTGATCAGCCGTTAGCTACACCTTATAGTGCTAAGAAATGTGGGTATTGGTTGGTTTAAAGAAACCTTATATTTCAATACAATTTGTTATGCTCCTGTTCCCATTATGTATGTTGAATGATAAAGAACAAAAACAGACTAAATTAAATGTTCATTGCCTTTCTTTAAAGGTTTGAGAATATATTAGAACGCACAACGGACAGAAGGGAATATTCTCAATATATATATGGGCAGCACGGTGGCCAAGTGGTTAGCACTTCTGCCTCACAGCACTGGGGTCATGAGTTCAATTCCCGACCATGACCTTATCTGTGCGGAGTTTGTATGTTCTCCCCGTGTGTTTGCGTGGGTTTCCTCCCACACTCCAAAAACATACTAGTAGGTTAATCGGCTGCTATCAAATTGACCCTAGAGCCTCTCTCTCTATGTCTGTTTGTGTTAGGAAGTTTAGACTGTAAGCTCCAATGGGACAGGGACTGATGTGAATGAGTTCTCTGTACAGTGCTGCGGAATTAGCGGCGCTATATAAATAAATGGTGATGATGATGATGATGATACTTTACATCTAATTACACTTTCAACAATGTATATGTCCCTCTACACCAATTACTGTCTCTTTCATGACAGGCTTGTTAGGACTGTGGAATCGAGTATTAGCCCTTTAGATTTAAATATTTGTAGTGCTATCTAGACACAGTGGATTTCCCAAAAGAAACTGACAGTGATTACCATTCAGCCTTATACTTTTATTTAAACATTTTTCTCAGTTTCACATTCTGCTGCTCCGAAACCTGAAAAAAATGTTTTGTGTGAAAAACATTATCAGGAACCAATCGAAAGGGAGGGATGTATCCTATACAAGCCATAAAATCACATTATATTACAAAACCTGTTGAAAAAGTTGAAGATCAAAACAGTCTGAGTCGACAGAGTAGGATTTATTTTTCGCAACTCATGAAATGATCCATATCTACACATTACAAGGAGAGCTACGCTCAAGAGGGTCCTTGGACATTGATTGTTGTCACAGTGGCAAGGAAACATCTCTGAAACAATCTGTCTGGGTCCTGAGGCTGGTTATCACAGTCCAATTTATGACTCAGAAAATGCCGCTTGAATCCGTTTGGGGCCGATAATTGGCTGGATCTGCTGGGGATTTCCAATGAGTTTTGTTCTATACCTAAAAGATAAAAATGCAGATGTGATTATCATGTTAAACTTTCCATTGCAAAAGTTGTTGATCTCTTTCTGTAGAGTGAAATATGGGTACTTGGAAGTCTTCATTCAAAAGTTTTTGCTTGGTTATAATCTACCAATGAATAATTGGTAGTGTTTTATAGTTTAAGTCTATGGATGATATACTGTGATGATTTTGTATTCTGCCTGTTGGTCCACTACGTCTTTGTACTATGCTGTATTCTCCCATTGTACTTTCCTCTGGAAATTTGCGACACAATAACAATAATGGTTTAGACAAGGGAGTTCCTGCCATGAGACAAGATGAGTACACCACCGTAAGTGGCATCATGTTATGGGCAGGGCCGGACTGGGACTAAAAATCAGCCAATCACTACTTGCCATTGAATAGAATGGTGATCGCACTGGTGAGGTCCGAAATAAAGGTAGTGGGAAAGTTCCTCTCCCAGTACTTCTATTTCCACCTTTACCAGCTCACTCATCATTCACACATGTACATTGTATAAGATGGGTGGCACAGTGGCCCTTCTGCCTCACAACTCTGGGGTCATGAGTTCAGTTCCCGACCATGGCCTTATTTGTATGGAGTTTGTATGTTCTCCCCGTGTTTGCGTGGGTTTCCTCCGGGTACTCTGGTTTCCTCCCACACTCCAAAAACATACTAGTAGGTTAATTGGCCGCTATTAAACTGACCTTAGTCTCTGTGTATGTATGTGTGTATGTTAGGGAATTTAGAATGTAAGCTTCAATGGGGCAGGGACTGATGTGAGTTCTCTGTACAACGCTGCAGAATTAGTTGTGCTATATAAATAGCTAATGATGATGAGATGTTACACAGTAATAGAGCCTAGAATAAAAAGTATACTTATTAGTTTAAAATGTTATTTTCCCCTTGTTGTTATATTACAACTGTATACGTATGCAAAACCTCTGTGTACATAAATCCTTATGGTGGGAGTAAATGAGGGTAGGAGCAGACCGACAAGAATTGGTTTAAAGGGGCCTTATTTTGAGAATTTGAGACTGCATGCATTCTCTGTGACATTTACCCAAAATGCATCAGGGTCATGGAGGATAGGTGACCTTCTACTGGAGTCCTGGTAAGGGGGTTGGGGAGAGACAAGATTAATTTGCTAGTTCTGGCTTCCCTGCTCTCTCCTGACACCTAAAGCTCATTACAATGTGTTATCCTATACTGGCTCATATCATAGTGTACTATCATAGTATAGCACCTTGTCATTAGTGATCCATGGCAGTGGAGTGTGAAGAGCCTGTAACTTGGGACTTCAAGGGCTGTAAGTACAACATCTTATAACTTGGCTAGTGGTTTTTTCTTTAATTAAAGTATACTACTCAGTTAAGCCAAGACAAACCATACAACCATACCAATATAAAATATATGCAAAGGATTTTAGCTAATTTATGAAATTCAATCAATCAGTTGAATAGTACATATATTGTGATCAATTAGAACTCAGCATTAAAAACAAAGGAGCCCATGCTGAGTTTGCTTAGCATAAAATACATACCTTGGTACTATGCATGCCCTAAAAAACAGTGTATGCCTACATCAGTATACTGATTTGGTACTTGGTCCACCTGGCACTTGGAGAGGTGGAATAGGGGAGGGAAGGAGTGTGTAAACTCAAACTGAGTACAGTGGGGCTGTTTTCATGTAAACTAAGGCAACCATGTACAGAGACACCGCTACACCTGCGATCAGTCATATCACTTGCGGGTGATGGGAGCTGTGCAAATACACACTGATTATGATAGCAGTTGCCAGCACTAGATAGACACTTCCTATTGGCTGAAGGTGAATTCATCTCTGAAACTGATGCCACTTTCTTCATTGATTCTGTCTATATTATATAATTTTTGGGGGCAGATTTTAGAATAAATTTTTTGCTTCTTTTATTTGTACACAAAAAGGAAGATGACACCTGCTGTATTATACAGGGGGTGTTATTTAAAACATACCTAATAAATAACCTAATAAGGCGTTTTTCGCTATCAAAACAAATATTAAAAAAAACTTATTTCGTGCTTATGGTTTGGTGTAAGTGTATCTGACGTATGCCTGACAGAAATCTGACGCATGTGATACTGGTGCAAAGCTGGATGCATCTTAAGATGCCTTGTGTGATCTGAGGGTTGTTTTTTATAAACGCATATGCATAAGAGATGTGCACTGGCCCCCGAGTTTTGGTTTGGATGTGGTTTTGGTTCTAAAACATCTTTATGTCTCGGTTTTTGCCCAAATAATCCTGAAATGTGTTGTTTTTGGTTTTGGATCTAGATTTAATTAAAAATTGTGAAAAATAGGTAAAATTATGTGATTTTGAGCTGTTTTTTGCCCCTATATTACTATTTAGAGCATTAATATTCACTTACAGTCTATTTTCTAAGGATCTCTTCACAACTGTCCAAATTTTCATTAATTTTGCCCAAAGTCTGCAGTAAGCTGGCTGGCTAAAATTAGTAACAATGTAGTGGCAAAACACATGGCAGTTTACTAAAAGATACAATCACCATTTCTGCTTTTATTTTATTTTCATTCAATTCCATATCTCACATTATAATTCGACATTTCGGTCCTACATTTGGACCTTTGTAAAGACAACCACAAAGAACGTGGCACAACCTCCTGTTTTCCTAGGAACTTGCTCCTATGCGCGTCTTTCGAACCTTAGAACTACATTTGCGCTTCCTCACCAGGTATTCTAAAGAAACCTCCAGTTACGGCATTATTTCAACTCCCATAAATTCCCTCCACCTTCTGACCAGTGGTCACCTCTGGGGGCTCTTTGTCGTGGCTCCATCTCCTCAAAAAGTCTTATTTGAACTATCAATTGATTCAACTACATAATCAGCATGCAAAAGACCCACATGAGTTAGCCTGGAAAGGGACATAGGGGAGGTTCTAGATCCTAAGGAATGGTCCCAGATTAGTCTTAATTTATCTAAATCTTCTATATCGGTACATGTGAAAGAAAATTCCTACAAGGTCTTCTACAGGTGGTACTGGGTCCCCACCCGCATCAAGTCCATCTTCCCGCGACTACACTGATCTCTGTCGGAGAACCAGTGGCCAGTGGAGCACACTGCTACATTTGATGGTCCTGCCCTAATCAGAGAACCTATTGGAAGGCAGTACACTCACTCATCCACTCCGTAACTAGAGTCCAGATGCCTGACTCTGCCTTACACTCTCTCCTGCCAGAAACTAATCTGGCACATTTTAAATGCTGCAAAACGTCTCATAGCAGCTCACTGGAAAAATGTTTCCCCGCCATCTATCTCCTCTACCATCCAAACCATCTAGTCCACGTTCAACATGGAGTATAACAGCCAGTTTACACAATACCCCTACTGCATATCAGACCATCTGGTCCACCTTCAACATGGAGAGTATAACGTCCACTTTACACAATACCACTACTGCATATCAGACCATCTGGTCCACGTTCAACATGGAGTATAACAGCCAGTTTACACAATACCCCTACTGCATATGAGACCATCTGGTCCACGTTCAACATGAAGAGTATAACGTCCACTTTACACAATACCCCTACTGCATATCAGACGATCTGGTCCAGGTTCAACATGAAGAGTATAACGTCCACTTTACACAATACCCCTACTGCATATCAGACGATCTGGTCCAGGTTCAACATGAAGAGTATAACGTCCACTTTACACAATACCCCTACTGCATATTAGACCATCTGGTCCACGTTCAACATGAAGAGTATAACAACCACTTTACACAATACCCCTACTGCATATGAGACCATCTGGTCCACGTTCAACATGAAGAGTATAACGTCCACTTTACACAATAACCCTACTGCATATTAGACCATCTGGTCCACGTTCAACATGGAGAGTATAACTTCCACTTTACACAATACCCCTACTGCATATTAGACCATCTGGTCCACGTTCAACATGAAGAGTATAACGTCCACTTTACACAATACCCCTACTGCATATGAGACCATCTAGTCACCTTGGACTGATTACTGTGAAACAGAACCTCCATTGTCCACTGTGAAACCTACTTCTACCTGACCCTTCTATTTTAAACATTGCAGTTTGGCGACTGTTCACATTCCCCTTAAATTCCCCCCTCCCTTCCTTCTATTCCTACTTTTACACCATCCCCCTTTCTTCTCGCAGATTGATGATAATCTTCCATTGTTCTTTGTTTTCCCATAATCAGTGATTGGAATAATCTCTGTTCCAAAGCATTCCTTGTTAAGTTTTAAACCACTTAGCAATTTACCGTACACGTGGTCTCATTATGTTTAATATATGTTAAATGGCATTACTTGCCTTCAAAATTTCAATAAAATAGCGAAAAATAAAATTATGATTTTTGAAAATAACTTGGAGACTACATATTATCCATCTATAGTAGTGGGTGTATTTTTGAATGTAATATCATAAAGCATTGAACAGCAACTTTGTATTTAATACTTCATTTTATTCTGTCCGATTCTGTTTATGTTCTCTTAAGGTTCATCTCACAGTGGTGCAATGTTTTCATCCATACAGTGTAGCCGGTGATCGGCAGAACTCCATTATTACAAGTAGTACATCAATGAATGGTATGCCTAAGGGTAGGATTTAAAGAATAGCGGGAATCCAATAAAAAATGCACAGCATTATACCGAACATTACAAATGTTAAGTCATATTAAGATTAAGATGAAAGGACACACATCCGGACAATCCATGACAGCAAACAATCTCTGCGTTATAAAGCACAGTATGAATTCCTTTTGCTGTAAGCGCTTGTAGGCGTTAGGCATTCAATGTAACAAGCCTAACTTAAATAATAGAAGGGAATCATATGATTCCTGTATTCTTCTACCATATTTATTACTCTCACTCCTAGTAGTTTTTTTCACCATAAAAATAGAGCACCAGAGCAAATTTTGACGATGATGATACATTCCACTCTTAGGAATTGCTCCTGTATTAATGATCTTTGAAACTTTTATAGTTGGGGAAGCGCATGGTGGAGACAGTAAAAAACGGCACCTAAAAACTCTTCCTACCATCATTAAATTTCAGCCTAATTTCTTCTTAAAATACCGCCTGGTCAAGACCCCTTCTCTCTAGTTGTTTTTAACATTTTTTGTGCCATGGATCCCTTTGGCAGTTTGGTGACACCTGAGAACCCCTTATGCTAAATTTCAGTAAGAGATTTGTTTTTTTTCACGGACCCCCTGAAAATCAAAGGGCGAGAAAGATGAAAAAAGGTGCATTGGCGAAGTGTTTACAATACTTACTGGACTCATTTATGGCTTAAATTAATTATGAGAGTGAGGGAACTTTGGAACAGTCGTTATTATATTTTGTGGGTGAAGCTTTTTATGATATTGCTCGGAGTGCAAAGAGAAATGCACTACTCAGCCAAAAGTGCGACCTGAAGATACGTGACGATTCACATTAAGAGTTTAGGACTGGACCCCAAGGCCAAGGATCTGAGCAGATGCCAAACTCAAATCCTAGTGAAAATGGACATGCACTCTTCCACACAGCAAGGAACACACCTAAATGTGACCTGTCCATCCCTTTATCTCATTTCAAATCTTGTTGCTCAAATTAAATTCTGCTTTTTGCAGCTACTTTGCAGCAGTAGACACACTAATGCGTCTATTCTGTACTTAACAAAGGGCACCCTAACTCCACCCAAATCCTCCCTTCAACTGAGCAAACTTTTTCAAACATCACCATCTTTCTCTGTAAACTTATTCATCTTGGCGAAAATCTATATGTGATGGCGAACTCTCCTAATTGGTATCTGACAGACATTCCTATTAAAAGCACAAAAGCAGCTCATCACAAATGGAATGAGTAACAGAAGTTGAGTAAATTGGCTAGGAAAAGTACCCTGGTCAGTTTGTTGATGGTAAACACTCATACACACAAATATAATTGCAGTTTCCTGTGACTTTTGACCTTCCTTCTTATATTCTATCCCATCCTTACCCCCAGGGGGTGAATCTGCCTGTAAGCAATCAGCTTTCAATAAAAGGAGGATGTGAAAGTGAATACTGTCCAGTTTCAAACGGGCTTTAAGAACCCACCTTTTTCTTAAAGCTTTCCAGTCTCCCACTTAACTTCCTACCTTTTCTTGCGACTCTTCCACTTCATTCCCCTTCCCTTATCCGTATCCTCCTTCTCTCCCCCGTGTCTCTCTGTCAGTCTACCCCACCCCTTAGATTGTACGCTCCTTTGAGCAGGGTCTTCTCTCCTCCTGTCTCCACCTCTTTTAACTCTGCTCTCCAGCTACCTAGCCTTCCTCCTCGATGACCCCCTTCCCCCGTCCCCTCTCGCTCCCTCCTCTTCCCCCTGGGGGTCTCCCTCTTTTCCGTGCCCTCCTTCCTAGGTGCCGCTGTTGGCGGACCTACCCCTCTCCCCTCCCCCACCTCTCTAGCTGTGCCCTGAGCTCACTGAGTTACTGTGATTACTGTTTACTGTTCTGTGCTGTATCACCTCGTATTGTAATTTTGTTTGTCCCTGTAAGGCGCTACGGACACCTAGTGGTGCCCTATAAATAAAAATAAATTATTATTAATAATAATAATAATAATAATAGAATACAGTTGTAGCTAAAGACTGTGAAAAGCTAAGCCTTGTATAGTATCTAATCAAAAAATAATAATTAGTTACACTCTTACAAAAGTATGAGTAGTTGTGCATTAAGAGTTTTATAAGGTTTATATTTTTTAACTCTGTTAGAGAAATTTTATGGGAACATAATGCAGAAATTAATTAATAATCATTAATTTCATATAAAACACACAAACAAAGCACTATCTGTGTTTAAAGCCAATCAATGCTTGCTTGGCTTTAAAGGTTTGTGACGCAAAGGAAAACGAGGTACAGATATAATATCAATTTAAAGAAGTATAATTGTTTTTTTGTGCTTTAGTATCTGGATTTGATTATTGAGCTGTCTGGTGGTTAAAGCTTGTCATTGGCTGACATAGATTGCTCACACAGACCTAATATATTTTTGTTTAATGAAATTGCTAATGGTACTTTATATTTAATCCTGTTCAGAGGTAATAAGAATGGCTTGCAAAGGTTTGCATTAGCAAAAGACTATGAATAAGAAATTAGCCTACAGATTAATTTTCAACTTTAATGTAGTATATATTATTAAAATGTATTTAATAGAACTTTGTGTTTTAACTCATTAAAACAAATTGACTTTGATATAGTGTTTTTTTCTATTTTTTTTTCTCAGGAAGTGAATGACTGCATTGAACAGTATTAAACCGGTTTACAACAATGCTATTGACAAACAACATGGGGTCCAATGGAGGCAAACAGTGCCTATAAAAACATAGGAGCATATATATGAAAAACAATTATATTATATATCCCAACAATCGTTTCAGTCCTGTGGGTTTAAAACGATCGTTGGAATAGGGATCTGACGTAGCAACACTTTTTATGTTGGAATCTACATGCCTACTAATACTCTGGTGCTGATCTGATTCTTCAATGAAGACATGAGTCTGCCTAAAAACAATTTTTGGACCATGCACAGTGGCAGCACGGTGGATCAGTGGTTAGCACTTCTGCCTCACAGCACTGGGGTCATGAGTTCAATTCCAACCATGGCCTTATCTGTGTGGAGTATGTATGTTCTCCCCATGTTTGCGTGGGTTTCCTCTGGGTGCTCTGGTTTCCTCCCACGCTCCAAAAACATACTAGTAGGTTCATTGGCTGCTATCAAATTGACTCTAGTCTGTGCCTGTTTGTTAGGGAATTTAGACTGTAAGCTCCAATGGGGCAGGGACTGATGTGAGTGAGTTCTCTGTGCAGCGCTGCAAAATCAGTGGCGCTATATAAATAGATGATTATGCACAGTAATTGATTGTTACTGTTTTTTTATACTGTATTGATCGCTGCCTCATTGTAGACTAGTAGAATGGTTCAAATCATAATATCATATCTGGACTTGCACAGAAGGTAGAGACCACATGTTTCCTATGTCTGGCTAAAGTTAATGTTTACTGCTCTGCGGGATTAATGGAACAACACAATTTCACACAAGACAACTACCCCCTGACCAACATTGTTGTGTGACAGGATCATTTAGCTTATTAGTCACTTTTACCTTTGCAGTCTGGCTGGGCCGAAATGCAAAATGTAGACTTAACCTCATGTGTCAAACTCCCACTGTCCCATAGATTGTAAGCTTGCAAGCAGGGCTTTCTCACCTCTTTGTCTGTTTTACCCAGTTTGTTTATTAGTTTACTATGTTTGTCCCCAATTGTAAAGCGCTACGGAATATGTTGGCGCTATATAAATAAATGATGATGATGATGATGACGATGAAGGAGGTTGTCCCTCAATACAAAGATGTTGACCTGCTCCCTTTTCCAGTACAACATACATCTTTACATTCGAGTGTACTACGTCACAGCGCAGCTGTAAGCACAATACACCGTGAAACATTATCAGACATACATTTTATTACAATACAGGATATATGGTACAAGCTATAACGTCCTACACTTTACACCACTAACCATGCATCACTTCAACAGCACAACAGTTTCAGTCAAGCAATGAATGTGAGGGGGGGGGCGGATAAGAGAACAGGGGACGTGGGGAGGGGTTACAGCCCAAAACCTTATTTCTGCTTTGTAGAATTTGTGTTTAATGCTTAACAAATGAAGGAAAGAGAAATGGAGAAGAAGACATTTGCAGTTGTCCTGAAGCATGTGATAAGCAGAGTGTGCTCAGCGATGGATAGAGGTCCCCCGAGGCTGCTGGTACGTCTGAACGCCAACTGCACCCGTGGCACTGTATACTGTCTAATGATATCCTATTATTATCTCTTTTTGCTTGGGTGTGTTGTGGTAGTGTGTTCCTCGTGGCTCCTATCTTATAGTACCCTTTAGCCATTCACTCAGCTGTAGGTCAGTCTCTCCCACCACAATATCCTGTGGTTAATCAGGGGTTCCCTCACATGCAGGTTTGAAAACACTTTGAAAGCAGATGTAATGCAGATGCAGCGGGTGAAATGGTACATAACTGATGAAAAGAACGGGCGCCAGGTCATTGCATTCCAGCATCCGGATTTTCAGGTGTTGTTGATTGGTTCCATTTGTCCCAAGAGCTGATACTTACTTTGGTACTGTCACTTTCACTCCATTTCTATTGCACTGCAGTGTTAGTGTAAGAGTTTAGGTTTAGTCTGGTTATAGATTTCCTTTTATGCAGACGCAACATTCACATTACCGCACTCCTGTGTCCTCATTCTTAATGCATGCTCACCTGTTACCATTAAACAGCCAATCACAGTCTCTGCATCACAGGGCAAATCTCCTAACATACATTTGCTCTACCTTCGTTCTCTCTCTCTCTATCCGGGTCCCTATCTCAGAGCTCAGGTACAATACACCTAAGATCAACACATTCTATTTGTTCTGCTGCCCCATTCTGTCGCTCTTATGTGGAAATCTGAAACACTTCCCACACAGGTGGTACCCTCCTTGTCTCCGGGGGCATTATATTGTTCTAGTGATACAAAATACCACCCCAAATGTCTCTATATTTCTATAAGAGTTACTGTTTTGAACCAAGTTCCCAGCTTTCTTTCTTTCTAAATGCTTCCTTTTTTGGGTCAACGGGGCCAGTGTAATAACATCCACTTTGTTTATATTTGTGAACTTCTGGTATGTTGTGGCATTAAAAGTTATGTTTAATGTTTTGCTGTAATTTGTACACAGCACTGTGGAAGTGCATGTACGTGTCTAAAAATATAATGAAATATGCAAGTATTGGTTTCAATATTGGTTTTTGTGTTAAGCAAAAACAATATACATTGATTTATATAACAATGCAGCCCCTCAGTATTGGGCTCCTATGGGATCTACACATTACCTCTGGAGCTGACAGCTGTCAGCAATGGAGGACTCAAATCCGATTGTTGTTGGCTTCTTTTGCCTAAATGGTTTTCACTTCAGCAAACTTATTGACAATGTAGGTGATGAGATGTCAGAGTACAGAATAATACACATCTACGGATGAATACTCTGAAGGTTCAGTCTTCTCCATTCATTTAATCTATAAACGATGTTTTATGTGTCCTTTTTTGTTTGCTTAAAGGAGAACTAAGAGGAAAACATTGTATTAAAAAAACGCAATACATTTGGATCTCTTACCACTGCTGAAGACTGTGTTATTGAGGGGGTCTAAGGAAATATATTGGTAGTTTTGCATATTAACAATGTTATTTTCTATAACTATAGAGCTTTATTGTGACTGGATGTTTAAAGAGAAATTATACCATAAAATTACTTAATGTTAAAAAAATGCAGGGGTATATTTAGCAAGGGCCACACTAGTTTTCGTCAATGAAAAAATTCAGTCTGGAAGTTCATCAATGAGTAATTTCAGCATTAAAAATATACCTTTCTCTTTCATCCATCTGGGGGACACTGCTTAACCATGGGGGGTTGAGTAGGGAAGGGAGGAGTCTGGCACCTAAACAGTTAACTTTTTACTGCTGACAGCATATCCCCCCCGCCAATTCCCCCCATACCTCAGGTTGAAGTAGGTGCCCTAGGAGTAGGGCTGAACATCAGAGAGCTCCACAGTGAACAGGGTTCACTGTAAATAGGCTTTTTTCTTTTCTTTAGAAAAAAAACATTTCTGTTGACTAGCGGCGAGAGGCTCTGTTTTTAACGGAGCTGGCTCGTGGGAGAAGCGCCTGTCAGCTGGGGGCGGCCCCGCAGGCAGAGGAGGAAAGGCTTCTTACAGCAGTGAGCGGTTGGCAAGCGGGTTTCCATATCAATCAGGAAATAGTAGTTCCGGTGTTCAGAGAGGAGCCTCAGACTTCAGAAACGAAAGCAAATAAATGTTTGGACGTGGTTAGGGCATTACATATATATGTTAAGAGATCTGCAAAGATACGTAAGACAGATTCTCTATTTGTGTTATTTGACTTTTCTAGGCGAGGATGGCCAGCATCTAAGCAAACTATTGCCAGATGGCTTACCCTGACAATTAGGGAGGCTTATGTCCGTATTAATCTTCCTGTGCCGAAGCGTATTATTGCCCATTCTACCTGTTCGGTTGGGGCGTCTTGGGCGGCACGGAATGGGGCCTCGGCGGACCAGCTGTGCAGAGCAGCCACCTGGTCCTCGGTCCATACCTTCACGAGATTCTACCAATTTCATGTATTTGCGCCTGGGGACGCCTCATTTGGCCGAAGTGCGCTACGTGCGGGGAAATCAGAGCGGTCCCACCCTTCAGAGGGATTGCTTTAGTAAGTCCCCATGGTTAAGCAGTGTCCCCCAGATGGATGAAAGAGAAAACAGGATTTATACTTACGATAAATCGCTTTCTCTGATTCCATCTGGGGGACACTGCGGTCCCCCCCTTCTCGTTTTTTCTTTTCCCCCTCTTTGTGTGGTGTATCTTGGTTGATTGGCCTATCGTCCTAGGGCTTTGTTAATCAAACTGAGGTATGTGGGGAATTGGCGGGGGGATATGCTGTCAGCAGTAAAAAGTTAAATGTTTAGGTGCCAGACTCCTCCCTTCCCTACTCAACCCCCCATGGTTAAGCAGTGTCCCCCAGATGGAATCAGAGAAAGCGATTTATCGTAAGTATAAATCCTGTTTTCTCCACAATAACAGTTAGTTTAGTAAATAGGCCTGCCATGATTATGGTATGCCTATCAGGAGTTAAAAAAATAATATATAAATGTTTACTTCCAACAATATGAGTATCTGCGAAAGGCCATGTGTATGTAAGTAATGAAGGGGTTAATCTAACTGTAGTCTACATTAGGGGCCTGTGTTTTATCCCCTAGCCAGGATGTATACTCAAGAGAATATGGGGTCTCCTAAGTCTCCAGATAAGGTCAGTCTATCACAAATCGTTTATGAGCAGCCAAACGCTATGTCTGCCCATGGTTGAAGCTCTCCACCCCCACCCCCAGGTCTTTACGTTATCTCCTAGAAGGAAGAGACATTAAAACAAGCATTCATAATCCATGTTTTGTTAGATTTCTATGTCATTCCATAATCAGTAAACCTAGGCCCAGGTCATGTGTCATTGATAACTATTAGCTGCATATGGGAATGGGAGAGATCAAGTATCTCCCCAAATAATTTATCTAGCATAGTCATGTTTCATATACACTTGTGTCTACATTTTTATTTTGTTTATTGGAATTATTATTTAAAGTCATCTATGGTTTAATAGAAATATAGTGTAGTTATAAAATTCACTATTAAAAGTGTGTGTGACCACAGAGCCATAAAACAGGGTTGTAAAACAAATCAAGCAGCATGCTTTTCCCACTGACCTCATAAGGGGAGGGTGGTGGGGTTGTGGTGGGCAAGGTGGTTTTAAAAAGTTAATAAAAAATGGAAGAAATAGACTGTACCTGGGGATCAATCTGCTATTGAAATTCGGTCCATTTTTCGGCTTGCCCCGGAGCAATTACACAAAAGTACAGGAGCTTTCAGCTTCTGCTTTTTTATTACTGTTTAATTTTAAGAAGTTTACTTGCAATTGTCATTTTGTCATCATTTTTATATACTCTAAGCATTGTGACTTTCTTTTTCAGATTAATTTGCTTTTAATAAAGTTGTGTCATTTTGTTCTTAAAGAATTTATGTGCCAGGTTAGCTTGTTAAGGCAGATAGATGTTTGGCTTACAGTAACTCTGATTAATTTAAGTAGTGAGTCTTGTTGTGATAAAGCCCTTAGTTCTGTAAATAGGTTATTGCTACAGAAAAACATGTAGTTCCCATATCAGAAGGATAATTTGAATCAATGGTATAGTTTGATGTTGCAGTATATAATATTATATAAAAAAAAATACCTCATGTTATTCTGTATATTGCATGAATTCCCACTATTTACCTTATAATCAATGCTTTATAAAGTTAACATTTATTTAATAGGCAATTTTGAAAAGCATAGAAAATTACTTTATAACCAAGTTCCTTAAACATGTCTTAATGAGTACTAAAGTCCGCCTAGACATTGCTGCTATCAGGGGTTGTGGACACAACACCAGCTAAGATTGACACAGTGTTACAACTCTGCCTGTTATTTGTATCTAGCAGCAGTACCTTATACCAACAGAGGTGCTGCTGTTGTGCTCCTGAACCTTTCTACATGCCTGAAGGAGTTAATCACCTTGCATTATGCCTGATTAGAACTGCACCTGTTGCACTGCTTTAAGTACCTGCCTCAAGCTGTGCTCTGAGCAGTTCATCCTTGTATACCTGGCTGCTGCTTGTGTTCCCACTGTTCCTGTTTGATTCTGCTGATATTTGATCTCCTGTTGTGACCTTGGCCTGTTTACCGTTTATGCTTGTCTGCTCGTGACCCTGAACCTTGCCTGGATACTGGATACTGGATACTGCTGGACCTCTCATTACCTTAGACCTTGGCCTGATTACCGGACTATGCAAGTTTGCTTGTGACATTTACTTTGCCTGGACTCAGTTTGCTTCCTGGACTAAACTTTTGCATCCTGGAATTTTGTAACTCACCCTTATTATCCCTGCATTCAAACTATATTAGTATTCTGTGGAACCAGTTATTTCTGTGTACCTTCCTGCCACACCTGTTCATTATACCTGTTTATGAAAACCTGCATGTTCCTGGAACTGAATCCTTGCTTATATTTTACTGGAATAAAGACTTTGTATTATACTTCCGTGGCTGCTTGCTGAGTTTACTAGGAATCATAACACACAGCCAGAGAGCGGTGACACAGACACCAGGTCACAGTCCAACGAACAGGCCCTTAGTGTGCTGGGCTTAGTATTACAGGTAAAAAGCTCTGAAGTCAGAGTAGTCAAGGTCAGCAGGATGCAGGTTAAACAAACAGAATCTGCAAGCAGAGGAATAGTCAGGAACAGCTGAATTTCAAACCTAATCTGTAGGAGCAGTACAAAGTCAGTATCCAAGTATCACAAAGTCAGGAACAACCCGGGTCAATAATCAGAAATCAAGCAGACAAGGAATGACAGGGAGAGCAGGTTTATACGCTGAGTGGAAGTTCAACTCCCTGCCTCTGTGATGTCTGCAATCACCTGATTGCAACACAGTAAACTTGCATCAGCTGCGCTTACTATGCTGTGCAGTGAAATTTGAATAGTGAGTCCTGCATCTAAATACAGGATCCCTGACAGCTGCAGATGCTTAGATGAAACTACGTTGTAGCAAAGTGTTCCTGGAAATTATTGTAAGATGCTGGTAACTATGTAATTGAAAATATTATTACTTTATTATCAATACATAGTTTATTTATATATTTCATATTTCACAGCACTGTACAGAACATATGTAATATATGTGACCGTCAAGTAAGCACTTAAAATAAATATATACATTTATAAATATTTTGTAATTGTTTCTCATAAACAGACATATTGAGAGTTAAGCATGGAAAATATTCCATAGACAGCAAAAGCATAATTTTGCACACTTCTATCTCGCTATTGACACAAATTACTGAAATCAAATTTACAGACATTAAAAATCTGTAGTTGTTTGGCTGTCAATAAACTATTGCTACAAACACTGACTGGATGTGAATGCTGAGAGCTGAAGGCTACGTGTGGCTTGATAGCTGTTCTGTGTTGCTGTCTATGCTCTTCAGACATATCATGCCCCAACTCCCTGGGAGAAAAGTTAGTATGCCCCCCACTGGGGAAATGAAAATGGACCTGGTTACGTCAAACTGGAGCATGGCCGTGTCCTTCTGAAGTGCTAGGCCACCCCCAACCCCAATTCTCTCCCCAAAAATACACTTGCATTGTCATGCACATACTCAAAATGAGCTCCAGTCAGGAGCTCATCTCCCTCATCTTCCCATTTTTACAGGGCCTCAGACATCTGCCCGGTTCAAATGGACAGGCACAGCCCAGACAGCCCTGGTGGTCCTGACTAGCTTGCCAATGATGGTCTGCTAGGAAAACTGTATCTGCCAACTCCTTCATGTGGCAATGAATTTGGAGCCAGTGTTATAAACAACCCTGCAGGGCTGCATGCACTCTCTGAGTAATGGAAGGAAGCAGGGAATGCATTCCGAAAAAAGACGAGCCGCAGCCCATCTACAGCCTGTGGTAGTGACACCAAGCTCAGAATATTTCAGCGCTCTTCCTTTGAACAGGGTTGAGTTGGCCAAATCCTATTCTGTTATTTTTATAATTGTTAGGTAGGATAATAATTTTCTCACCGGTCCGGTGGACTGCGGGTCACCAGGGGTTCCATGTCATAGTTGCCTACTCTCCCGGAATGTCCGGGAGACTCCCGAATTTCTGCAAGACCTCCCGGACTCCCGGGAGAGCAGGGCAACTTCCTGCATTCTATCCACTTAATTAGTGAAGGGCTTACCGTAGTGATGCACAGGGTCCTTGGGGCTTGGTCACATGGAAAGCATCATTGTGGCCCCGCCCCCTGCTGCAATAGGCTGAAAATGGTGATGGGCAGCTGAGGGGTGGGGCCTAATGACGCAACCCACATGGCCATGCCCCCATAAAACGGCAGCGAGATCTCATGTTCCATGTTTGGTCTCATCACCCTCCTCCCTCCTTCCTTCTCTCTCCCCCCTTAACTATTGCATACACCTATATATTACTGTTTAACTCCCTCAGGTTGTATATCGGCTCTCGGTTGGTACCATGCGCTAATCTCTGTACAATATGCATTTGCTCCATCCGAGAATGATGTAATTTTCATATGTTACTTTTGAGTTACCACATGTGTTTGCCTGTTTGTGTTCACGCGGAGTTCTTGTGTATTGCATACCAAAAATTATAAATAGTCTTTTTAAAAAAAAACAAGAACATTTTGCTTCCAAAGCTTAAGGTCATTTTAAACAACATAAATCACAAGCGTAAAATCAAAAGCGACATTTGCCGGAAATCAGCATTTTTAGATGGCATTTAATTTCAACACAAATAAATAAACTGCCAGAGAAAGGATATTTGTCTCTTCAAGATCTATGTTTTTTTCAATTATTTATGCCAAAAGCATTGGATAGCCTTGTGTCCTGTTCTGTTTGTGTTCATGGCCACAGCCAGGAACTTAGCTCTCTATGGAGAGACAATGACGCTCTCACTACTAGTAAATGAGTATGTCCTGTCAGTTAAAAGCATTATGTTGTGCTCTGCCGGGTCATCCTTCAATTCACTGCCCTTGGGTTGGTGGAACTATTCTATTATGTTCATTAATATACTGTATTGTATGTGTTGCCTCCTATATATACTGTTTACATACCTTTTATTCATACTTTTGTACGTCTCCTATACAATTCTCAAAAATTAAAGATATATGCTACCGAAAAAATCCTTATCTGCATGGGGTGATATGCATCATTAAACTTTCCTATCTTTAAATGGTTAAATTAATAGTTCAATAAAAGAAACGTATTATGCTCTGTATGAGTAATAATAATGTAGGGTTTAATTACACAACACCTGCTTCATTGCCATGAACTCTAGCGCCACCTGTCTGTGAGTGAGTGAAACAGACCTGTCATCCATGTGACCTCAGTCATGACCCAGACAAACTTCAGATACGCATGATGAGATAGGTGGCTAAGTGGCATTTTATACCAAGCTTGGAAAACCGTATTAAACTGCTTTTTTTCCTATAGCATCATCGATTTTTCTACGGTAATTTTGCCTTTTATGAAAATGAAACCTCTTTAGGTTAAGAGCAGCTTGCAAGCTTTGCATCTTTCTTTCTTTCGGCCAATAGGTTAATTAACTCAAGTTTAGCTGAAGCACAGATGTGCTGATCATGGTCATTGAAAAAAAAAAAAAGCAATACTGAGCGTTTTAAGTATCATTCAATTATTTCTAAGTCAATTATCCTTTACTTTTGTGAAAGCTATACAGCAAGTGAGAAAAAACTAATTGCACTTTGTACTGTTAAAATGGAACGAAATTTCAAACATAGACTATAATTAAGATAGCCTTTTACATTGTCACTTTTATATTGCAAATGTGATGTCTAAAATGAGCAAATCGTGTGAATTATGACAGTGCCAGAGATTGGGAAAGGCAGAAAATTTAGCATGTGAGTTTTCTCATCTGTGTGAAGACTTGTCTGTGAATGCATCGTAAAACAGCGGAATGTTACATTTAAAATTGCACTTGAAGATCCCCTACCCCCTACCCAGAGTCGGAACTAGTGAGCTGTGGGCCCCAGTGCAGGGAAGCAGGGAGGAGGGAATCGGGGACCACAGCTCACTAATTCTGGCTCTGTGTATATTTGTCCCGGTGCAACGGGACCCATTCTCTCCATGGGCCCCGGTGCATTGCACCTGCTGCACCAATTGTAGTTCCGCCACTGACCCTACCCCTGGAGAGACAGATCTGGGGCATGCAAGAGCAAGATACTTATAGTAGGGGCCAGAGGTGTAACTATTGTGAGTGTAGGGGTGCAACAGCTATGGGGCCCATAGGTGAAAGGGGACTGTTAATGCAGTAGAGTAGAGAGGAGACCTCTTCTGGTAATACGGCTGTCCATGCACACTGGGTGCACGCCATTGAACACTTTTTCCATTGAAATGAGGGGAGTCTTACGAGAACAGCCAATCAGGGCTGTTTCCCACACTCTAGCCAAACCATGGCAAGCTGCTTTGATTGGCTTTTTATGAAAGTCCCCTTTATATTTATTTGTGTGACTTAAGTAATTAAGTAGATTTTTTATTTTTTTTATATCTATTGGATTTCTTCAGAACAGATGAATTAAAGATTACATATTTACTTAACTGATAAATAAAGTGAGAAATTAGGATTTGAGTGAGTATTTCAAATAAAATATTGAAACATTGAGGGGTATAAGGTAGGTTAGTGCGACTACATGTTCCAGCAGACCCTGGATAAAAGAGCATGTTGCCATTCATAGATCTGCAAACGTCAGAATCTTCTGATAGCAACTGTCAGCCATGGACATGTTGGTACTTGTAGTTCTACAAGCGCCAGAATGCCCAAGCAGTTAATGGCTGGTAGGGTTTGCTAGGTTTTGTAACCACAAACTTAATGTTTCAAGATGATGATGACTGACATACAAACTTGCCAACTCTCCCTGCATGTCAGGTAGACTCCCTGAAATAGGGGTGATCTCCCTCACTCCCTGAAGAGTCTGACATTCTCCCTGATACTGAGCCAGTACAAGACGTGGTTGGCTTCGCCATCTGTGGCATGATGACACAGTTCAGAAATTGTGTCCTATGTCCATGTATTGATGCCTATGGAGGTGGCCATTTTCATGGAGACCAAGATTTAATCAAAGACTTACAGGTAAGAAAACTTGACTTCAGTAATGGAGACAGAAATGTAAAAGACAATTCAGTGTCTAGAGATTCATTAGCTGCTTTTCTTTAACGCATAGGGAGACTCCTGCATTTCTGGGAGACCTCCCGGGAGAGCAGGGAAACCTCCCGGTTCTCCCGGGAGAGCAGGGCAATCTCCCGGTTCTCTCCCCTGCAATAAATAAGTGGCGGGGGGGCTTAATGACACAAATATCGCATCATCTTAGCCCCAAAATGATGCTATTTGTCAAGCCCTGCCCCCACACACACACACCTCCCCCGGGATCTCCCTGATGCCAATGAGAAAAAGTTGGCAAGTATGCTGACATATCTTTACTCCAGTAGCATCAAGATACATTTACAGCGTATCTTGATGTGGCCCTCTCTATACACTGTATTTTGAGGTGCATGTTCTTAAGATGCTACTTAAGTGCTACTCAAATACATGTTAGGCCTCAATTTTGCAAGTATATGTTGACAACTTTATTTGGGCTGCAACTTGTAGTCTATTCTAAAGCAGGGACAGATTTTCTGGGTTAGCCGTGTACATTTAGACACATATAAATGAGGCTGCATACTTGGCACTAGATGTGGCTCAATAACAATGCACAAAATATGCTCTGCATATTAGAAGTACCTCAATATATTAGACATGCCACCAGATATTCCTCAAGAGATTACACCAGAAATGGTAAATGTGTTGAGCATTACTCATATGGTCAGTGCTTCCCAAAACTGCGCTGCTAGTTGTTCACAAACTTTGAACTGAACCCGGGTTCATTTCAGGCTCCAAGAGAAATTGAAGGAACCTTTTCAGATCTGCTACAGCAGGTACTGCTGTACATTTTATATTTAATGCACAATGCATTTGTTCTCCACCTGCATTGGAGCAGGGGGTATAGTTAATAGAGAAAATAATGGTTTGTCTCTGCAATGAGTGATTTGTGAGATGAGATTTGTATAATGTAGCTACTAATTTGGCTGTTAGGTGTTGCTATTGCACTATGTAAAGGGCTCCAACGTGATTTCTGTCCAGTTTGTATCAGAGAAGCCCTGCACTAAACAACGGATCTTCATTGCCCTTCAGTGTAGAAATAGCCATTAAATTAAGCTTCTAAAAGACAATTACATTATTTTAAAATGTCATACGCTGATACCCCCGGCCATATCATCATGTGTGGTCAGCCAGAAGACTTCATAGAAGGTAGAGTGTGGACCCAACATGTTGTGGTCTACGCTTCAGCCAGTCTTTTATATAGGCCCGGTTTCATCCGGAATCAAATACCTGATTATTTTTCAACATAATAATTGTGCTCATTGGCCTTTATTTCTACCACCTTTGAATGATGTCGTTGACCTACACAGAGCTGATTCAAACAGGCTAAAAGAATTAGGAGTAAAGGCCACACCATAGAATATAGTGTTATATACTCCTTGCCAACATGATGAATTGCGCCTCCCTTGACCCACGACCTGGTATTATAATAAACTATTCAATTCTATAGTGTAAGGCAGTCATTATAGTGTAAAGCAGAACTGTAATATCAAATATAATGCAACTGCCTTAGAAATCGCAGCTCTGTATAGCAGTGAATCGTGTCTTAACAGCCTTGCTGTACACAATAACACATTATTCTGAATTGTGCATGAACACAAAGGGAAATCTCTGTCCACGAACAGGGAGGTTGAGCTTACAGGGAGGCGATATACACCTGCTTTCCTGGAGTTGTTTTTAGATATTTGTTCACAGTAAATGGGCAGAAGTTGTGGATAGAAGACTTATTACCCAAAGCTCCTGACTGTGATTGGATGTAGCAGCAGAGAACGGGGCACATTGCCACGGATTGCGGTTACCCTTCTCAACGGTTGTGTATGTTTCCAGGCACTAAATCCCATACCGCTTTATGGGGGGTATTCAATTGTCCGCGAGTTCGAGCGCGGAATAACTAATACCGTTAATACGGTAATCTCTCGCTGGATTTCAGCTCGCAGCTCCCTGAGCTGCGAGCTGAAATCCAGCGAGTAAACTACCGTATTAACGTTTTTTTCCACGCACGATTACCGTAATAACGGTAATCGTGCGCAGGCCGCGGGATTTTCGGCAATCCCGCCAACAATTGAATATGCCCCTAAAAGTCTGCACAGCTTAAGGGACAGGCATGACAATGTGGAATGCTACATTCTACTGTATTTATATTATTATTATTACATTATTTATATACATGTATAATATATTATTTATCACAAATGGGGGGGGTTCAACGCCGTGCTAAGTCTATTACCGTTAATACCGTAATTTTAGCACAGATTTCTGTTTGCGGCTCAGGGAGCCGCGGGCAAAAACCCAACGTTGACATTACCGTATTTAACGTTAATTATGCACACTATTACTGTAATATCGGTAATAGGGCGCAGGCCGCATTTCTTTTGACAGTAAGGCGGCCAATTGGATTCCCCCGTCAGTGTCTATTGGTTTAAAAGATGTAAATATGCAGGGAAATAACATATGCCTATGTATTTTGCTATGACTGCTCCTCATTTCTTAAGCAGAGGCCATTTACAGATTGTAAAAGAAAAGATTCCCCACCCCAGTTGGCCCAGGAGAGGGACAGATAGGATGCTTGGTATGCTAATAGTACACCAAGCAGCACTTTGCTCCTTCCCCACCAGGTCCCCGCTCCACCCTTGTTCTTCTTAGTGGTGTATAGCGACAAATTAGGGCAGGGGCAGCAATGGTTACAATTAGCCTGCTGAAGAGGTGGAGGAAACAAGTCCCCTTTACTGAAATCTATTATTTTAGTAAGACTATTACTAAGCCTAAATTTCATATGCTGTAGACAGGACATTTATTTACACTGATGTAAAACAAAGTGTTGCACCCAGGTACCTTGGAGTCTATTGCTAACTACAAATATGTACTAACCTGTTCTCTTGTATTACATACTTGCCAACTCTCCCATAATGTCCGGGAGACTCCCGCATTTTGCGAGAGTCTCCCGGACGAGTGTGGCAATCTCCCTGATTGTAAGTGGGAAAAAATCAGTTTAAACGCCGCGATTCACCCAGAATCGCGTCGTTTAGCCCCGCCCCCGCTGTAAAATGACGCGATTTGCGTCATTCCGTAACGGGGGCGGGGCCAAAATGACGCGATTTCGCCGCCCCGCCCCCTGCACGCCCACCTCCCAGCCGGCATCTCCAAGAAAAAGAAATGTTGGCAAGTATGTTGTATTATGATGCTGTCTGTGATGTGCATGTTAATTGCCTTTTCTCCCTATATTAGTAAAACATGGCAGCACAATGGCAAAGTGTTAGCACAATACTGGGTCCATTTTCGGTTCTGACCAGTGCCCTATCTGTGTGGAGTTTGTACTTTCTCTACGTGTTTGTGTGGTTTCCTCACTATGAACAGAACAGAATATTAATAAAACAATTAAACAATTAAACACATGGCACAGTTAGTACGTACAAGTGGGTCTAACGTGTGAAAGACATCTGCAACATCAGACAATGCTTTTTTTTTTAGCTTGGATTCTATTTATAAGCTCACTAAGAGGTTTGTGGGCTAATCACCTTTAGTAGCACACTAGCAATTTTAGCATATATTGTATGCCATGACATGGTTTCTAGTCTGCATTGTCCCACAAATGAATACTAATTCTTTTCTTAGAATTTAACGTCATATTTCTGTAAATGGTGCATATGATGAGACCTAGGGAGGTATAATGAAGCACAATTCTTTAACCCATACACAGAGAGCCTAGGACTCTGATAGACACTGAGGCAGGTCCGCGCTTAACGGGATCATCCGCAAAACCCATCCGTGGGTGAAAATCCCATTGTTATCCACAAGTGATGGTCCCCTAAATAGAGCGGGTGATGCAAAAAGCGCAGGTGCAAGGAATGGCTTCCCCCATGTAGTGAATGGTATCCACCACCTCTCACGTTGTGCAACTTTAAGGCCAATTTTCACAGCTAAATTTCCACATAGTGAATCGCAGGATCAAGAGCAACTTTGAATATGCAATATATTCCTATACCAATCATTTAAATAATCATTTAATCATACCCAGCCCTATAAAACGTAATGCTACTTAATGTGGCACATAATCCAGGGCCTGATTAACTAATGGGCTGATGAGACTGCAGCCTGTGGTTCTGGATTCAGGGGGGGGCATCGCTGGAATGTCATATTGTTTTTCTCCTCGTGTTATTTTGTTAATATTGGTTTGCGGGGGCTGGCTGTGCAAATTTCAGGTATATTACTGGATGCATTCTCTCAGAGAAGTACATCCCCAGTGTCCATCTGGGAAGTTCATTGCAAATTGTGTTGGCCACTTTGGGGTGGGCAAATTGCAAATGACAGCCCCAAGGCTGCTCAATAGGGCCCCAGACCACACTAAGAGCATGTAGAGACAGTTAGACACTGCAATAAGTTTAGCCTGCAAGAAACAGGGGGCAAAAACAGACTGTTGGAAGCGAGTGGGTTGTTGCTGCTGGCTGTGAGGTGTGCTGTGTCAATGCTGCCTGGGATAATGAAGGATCTACCCACAAAGAGCCACTGAATGCTGTTCCTGGACTATTGCCTGAAAGATGTTTGAAGCTAAAGTTTCAGACTTAAAAGCTAACCCAGAAAGAAGTATC
This sequence comes from Mixophyes fleayi, assembly GCF_038048845.1. Lineage (NCBI taxonomy): Eukaryota > Metazoa > Chordata > Amphibia > Anura > Limnodynastidae > Mixophyes > Mixophyes fleayi. The sequence goes on along the minus strand of NC_134409.1, from coordinate 23,101,402 downwards.
TTTGGACAAGACCTAATGTGACATTGCCCATGAGATGTCAGCAGGACTCATATGAAGACAGATAAGTTTATGGTTTATTTTGCTTTGCTATGTTCAAGTTATTTAAGTGAAACAAGTGAGATATCAAAATGTGTTATTACAAACTCTGACCAGGACTGTAATATTGTGATTGACAGATTATGATGCTGTCTGAAGGAAGAGTTTATTCCAGTCAAATCTGTTGTATTTATCTGCAAGCTGATACAGTGTGCAAAGGACATAGAGATAAATAATTTGTCACAAGAGTTTGTCTATATTGCATCAGAAGTTTGAGTCTATTTTGAAACTGTCTACAATGGTTTCTAAAGAGAGAATTTCAAGCTGTTTAACTAGTTGCTAGAAGAGATCTACTTATTCTATTAGATGGATTACTAAGGGAAGATTGTGTTCTTTACACTGGAAATATTTTATTGTGTATAATTACTGTTGCTTACATTAAGCTCAGGAGTCACAGATGCGTCAAGTCGATTATTGATCTCATCTTGTATAAGTAAATAAGTTTCATGTGGAATGAAATAAGTTTTATTCCAGCTGAGTCTTCACTTTAACCTATGGGTTCTGTCTATTTTAAAGTGGCCTTAATCTACAGTCATTTCTGCTAAAGCTTCTAAAAGGAACAAGCTAGATATATGCTTGTTGCATCTCTACTGATTTTGTGTGATAAGTGTTGCATAATTGCTAGCAGCATTTAGTGTAAAAGTCTAATTAACCAGTTAGTAACTGGTTGTCTCTCAAAAGCATTTATCCAGTGAAACCCATTTCACTGAAGCACAGTGCTTAGCTTAAAAGTGGTATATATTTAATTAGTGACCTATGTGCTGTAGTGATTTATGTTTCCATATTGCTAATATTGTTGAAACAAGATTATTAAAATGTAAATTTTTTTGGTGCATGTTGAATGACATTTCATATTTATGGTGTTGTAGAATTACTTCACACTACCGCTACTTATCTGTCGCTGTGGTAAAACCTTACACCACAAGCAAAGAGAATAAACCCACAAATTTGTGCAGGTTAGCCCTCTGCTCTTAGTTTCAATCCAAAACTACTGGATGATGAAATGGCTGAGGAGGGTGATGAAATGGCTGAGGAGGGTGATGAAATGGCTGAGCATTGTTTTATTGTTGAAAGTTTTTGGGAAGAGAGGGGACAATGGGCTGAATCTCAGGGATGTCTATTATGTTTATTATAACTTTCTATTGGGCACATAATATATTGCACATTATAATTATAATTACATTATAACGTAGAATTATATCTGCAGCCCCTGTGCACATGAAGTATAGTTTGGTTCAGTCAAATGTATTGTACATCATATATTTTTGTGTTGCCAAAGTCACAGCTATGGAATTTCCTCAATATGTCCATTATTGACCACAACTTTTCTGCATCCACAAATTCATTGAGATGTTTAACGCTGTCTTTACATTTGCTGCGCAGCTGGGTGCAAGCTATGGTCCTCAATTATAAGACATTTCAGAACGATAGAGATGCATTTTCTGTGCCGTTCACCAGCTTTGAGGTGCCCGTTTTGGGCAGATCCAAACGCTTAGCACGTTAGCTGAGCAGTCTGATCTAGTCCACATTTCAAAATATGTATAAATACAAATGTGACAGATATAGCCATATAGGAGGACCAAATCCTCATTTAATGCAGTCAGATTACCATCCAACTATATTTCCTGCTAATCCTAATCGACATTGATCACAATTAGATGTTGATAGTAACGGGTGGTTATTTTGAGTCCCCAAACACATAATGGTTTATGGGCAGTTTAATCTATACCAAACAGGAATCACTGTTTGTAGGTATAGGAGGACATAGGGAAAAAATACCCCTTCCCCCCCCCCCCCCCCCCAACACACACACACACACACACACACACTTTTGCCTGGAATATATGCAGTTTTGCTCCTGAAATGTTTTTTTATTTGCAGATGATATCAGCACTTTTACATAAACCACTAAAGTAGGATAATGATGTTAATATCATTAAGGAGGAGCAGTCAACAACAGATAGGAGATGGAAGTATGATATGGTGTAATCAATGTGAAGCACTGATTACATTTGCATTTACAATAAACAAAGCACTGTGGATCCCAAAATAAATAGACGTGGTGGGCTTAATGCAGCAACAAATCAAAGCAGCTCACATGACACTTCTGCATAGAATTAACAGTATATTAAAACTAATCAGAAAGCATTCATCTAAGGTCATGTGTGGTAGGATTATAGGAGTCTGATGCCTTTCTGGTTTTCTGCAGTATATGGAATAGAGCACAGAGCACTTCCCAAACATACAAGGTCTGAGCCGTTCTTATAATGTCAATACTGAGACAAGAGAAAAACACATAGGTCAGTTCCAGTTCTGCACTAATGATCTATTACAAAATGACATCTGTTTTGTTTTGCTCCTTGTCGCACTAGAACACTTTTTCATGATTCATCAATATTAAATTGACGCTCTGATTAAAGGCCTGTCCAATACTGAACATTCATGGCGTCCATAAAACAACCTTGGTAAAAAGCTTAGCCACATAATTGACTTCATTAAGCAAATATATCAGACTTAAGAAATATACGGTAATGTTTTTACTTTATTTTAATTCAAGACTCTGGATCAGGATACTTGCTAATCAAGAGCTAATGCGAACTTGTTTTATTAAAGAATCAGCAGGTTAGTATATGGGGAACGATAAGGCAGATGATCACCTATAGTTCTGTGCTTGTGTTTATTTGTTAACATCCCAATATTTACACTCAACTAGATTTGCATATGATTTGCATGCAATCGCTTTCCTCCTTTTCCCAGCTTGCTACGTTCCTATGCATGTTGCCAAAATGTTCTGGTTCATCTTGGTCACTTCTTGACATCTGTGGTCGATCAGCAGATCACTTACTGTTGGAGGTGTGACCTTTCCATAATCCTACTGGGGGGTCTCTCTGATGTAGGTCCTCACTGCTTTGGTCCTGTATCTTTTGCTTCAGTTTGTTTCTGATCCCTGGCTATTCTTTACGGGAACTTTTAGATCCTGACCCTTAGCTCTGCATTATAGTGACTTCTGGTTCCTGGACCCTGGATCTGTGTTATGGTAACTTTGGGCTCCCTGGACTTGACTCTGCATTATGGTGACTTCTGTTTTTCGATCCCTGGCTCTGCATTACGGGGGCTTCTGACCCGTTATCCCTGGCTCTGCATTACAGTGACCTCTGGTTCCCGATCCCTGGCTCTGCATCTCTGTTAGTACTGGTTTCCCCACTCTGGCTTCTGATGACAGTAATTTCTGACACATCCTCCACCTGCAGCATGCTACTCACCGAAAGCTCCACTATGGTTAAATACTAGAGTACTCTTGGTTCAGAATATCTTCCATCCACACTGAGAGGCTTCGGGCCTGTCACAGTGTCTGCCTCAAGTAATTATCGTTTATACCAGAGTAGATATGCGGTCAACGGCTAGACATTCATTTGGTTGATATTCAAAAAGTCAACAATTCAAATGTTGTTTGGTTGGCAATTGAAATGTAGATTTGTGGTTGAAGTGGAAATTTAGAACTGGCAGTATGGAAAATTTAATGGGAATGGAAGTGAATGGAATTCAATACATTTTTAATGAAGGCAGTAGAAGTGGCGGTATGACATACCACTGTGTACACCTCCACTTCCACCACTGATGTAAACAGTATTATATGGTTAGGGTTAGGGATTATTGTTGACTTAATAATACTGTCTACATTTGAATTGTTGATCTAATAATACTGGCAACATTTCAATAGTCGATCTAATAATACTGTAGATGTCATTATAGTTGACTTTCCTACCTTGGTGTCGAGCAGATAAATGTTGATCATGTAACTGTAAAATATGTATCACACACCCAGAGACTGTTTGCTATTGTGAATCAGTGTCAGAGACACTTTTGCATTACCAGTGACAGTCTACTGTCATAGCTATTCTGCTACAATGTATCTCCATGCTATCCTGCGTATCATTCCTGCCAGTTCTGTACGGTGACTCTGCTGGTATTCCCTGTCTGCTGCTGAGTTTCAATAACCTATCTTTAACCGCAACACAACCATACTCTAACAGCCAGTGTATTCCTACCACCCAACGGCTTTGAATATTTTAAATTCATTGTACGGGAATTAAAAGAAAAACAAAAATTTGCTCCTATCTCTAAATGAGTCCCTTAGCGTTTATAGTTCAGAACCCAGAATATTTATTTTTCTCTCTGATTATCTATATTGTCTCCTCTGTCATGATCTGAATTCACAGGAATAAACAGAGATGCCAATATGTAAATACAAATTATAGGACAGCTGTACCGATCCAGCTACAAACATCACACACAAGACAGGATGATGGATTATCACACTACACCCCTACATAACCTGACTACTAAGTCTGATAACAAGATCATGTATAGTAATTTAATACATATATGTATGTGTGTGTATATATATATATATATATATATATATATATATATATATATATATATTCAAAATTTATATTTACAAGGACAAATGTTAATAAAGGCAGCTCCTCTGTAGAGAGATAGGATAAGATAAATAAATTATAATTATAATCCAGCATCAGAGAAATGCTGTTGCAGTTTTAATGTGAAGATGTCACCTATACACAAAAGAGGCATCTATGTAGCACACAGGAATTGTTTGACACATAAAAAACAAAATAATTCCCCAAGTCGTCCTAGAAAATAAATATTTGCGGACCAGCTGTGATCATTCCTGCCAATCCTCTGTACAGAACTAGGATAAGATAGAATAATTTACTATAAAACAATATTTATTAATTTGTAAGATATATATATACCAATCATTACTTTAGTAAATGGGATTACTTATAATTAAGTCATACAATCAATATCACCGTACAGAGGTCACTGTAGTGCGTAACTGAAAAGTTTAATCAAAACAGCATTGCACTGTTGTGCTGTCGTTAGACTGTGAACCCCAACATTTTAACTAAGGGGTAATTCCTTACATATTTACTAAATGCAGGGAACATAGAATACATTGTATCATTTTACTATAGTAAATTCATTTTATAACAGTTGTATATACTTTGTAAAGTTAACAAAAAGTCCATCATTCATTATATATTAACTTAATTTATTTAAATATAAAATAAATAGTATTGATTTCTTACAACTGCGAAGTTTTGCTTGTTGTTTGAAAATAATAGCTATTTGCCTTTCAGCGTCTCGGTTCACATGAAGCCATCAATTCCCAAAGTGAAGCCGCTGCAACAAGTTTAGAAAACTATAATATTTAACGCTATCATTTTTGCTAAGTGTGCTTGCATGGAGAGTGCTCTAAGGTGTATCCTACTGTACTTTTTTCCTCTGTCTAACACTTCCAGCAGTAATTGTTGGCAGCAATAGCCATCTCTGGTGTGGAATTTTCCTGTGGAATTATTACAAACATTGAGAAAATTGTCACCTGCTACTGTGTCAGCTGCAGAATTAATAACATGTACATCATCACTATCAGCAGGAAAATCATCTCTAGCTGTACAATTAACTTGCAAATTTTTAATTTTGGAACTGTGGTCTGGCTTCATAGGCAAACCGAGGGGGGGGGGGGGTTCCTAGTGCCTGGAAACCCCCCTCTAAGCCCGGGGCACTATATTATTGAGGTGGCTGGACCCTGCTCCCGCTTCACACGGCTCTGCTTGAAAAGGGAGAGCTGCCTGCACCTAACAGTAGTGCACACAGCATTGCCCATGTATATTATGGGGATAAGAAGAGTTGGAGAGCAGCCAAGCACTGTCTAATATTATAGCCACGCCCCCATGCATGCTGGTCACGCCCACTGGCGGCGTGGTGTGGAAGCGTCCCTCTACAAATCCTGCGTTTGCCCCTGGGCTTGTCAGATCTTGCGTGTTTTTATCAAAGGAGACTGTGATCTTTTTTTCATGTGTTGGACCATCGCTGAATTTCCAAGCTGCGTTCCCTGGCAACTTAGGTATCCATCAGCAGCAGCAGCAGCAGCTAAGAGAACTCACTCAATCAGTCCCTGCCCTATAGGAGCTTACATTCTAAATTCCCTAACACACGCATACTAGGGTCAATTTGATAGCAGAAAAAAGAAGAGGCTGTCGCACCAGACTATAGATAGAATAGTGTGATATATTGTACCAGATGCTCCTGATCTAAAAAATATATTGGATATTGTATTCGTCATATTTCCATGGGAGGTGCAACTATTGTACATAAATTATCATAAATTACAAAAAGAAAAAGAAAGGATGTATATAAGAAGGTGCACGTATCTGGAATTCCCATTTATGGAAATTATTCAAATTATTGGCACACACTGTGAGGGTACACCGATCAGAGTTAGGTTAAAATAATATCTTTATTTATTCAAAATTAAAAACATCATGCCAGCGAATTAGTAGTTAAAAATGAATGAGTGTTAATATAGTGTGTTAAAATGACACTATTAATTTATTAATTAGCATGCAATTATATCCACTAAATTCTAATTGTCAATCATTATATTGTGTATCTAGGGCTTCATATAATCATTGTTACATATTGTGAATAAAGAGGGGGTGGAGAGGGGGGAAAGGGAAGCATAGCCAATAGAGGCCCTTTTTAAATTAAAAAGAAATACCTAAGGGAGCCAATAAACTTAAGTGTATGCTTGCAAATGTAAGAAGCCTGACGGGTAAAATGGGGGAGTTAGAACTAGTAGCAATGAATGAGCAGTATGATATTATAGGTATTATGGAGACCTGGTGGGATGATACACATGACTGGGCAGTCAATTTGGAAGGATATACTCTCTTCAGGAGGGATAGGGATATTAAGCCAGAATTAAAACCAAGTATTCAGAAAGTTATTTATGAGAATATTGGTGATAATATAGAGGCATTATGGGTAAAAATCTAGTGGAGGAAGAAGTTCAGAGAAGTTGCTGATAGGGATATGCTATAAACCGCCAGATATTAGTGCGATTGAGGAAGCCCAACTTCTACAGCAAATTGAAAAGGCTACACAACTAGGTCAAGTTTTAATTATGGGGGATTTTAATTATCCGGACATTGATTGGAGCACTGAGACCTGTGGTACAGCTAGGAGAAATAGGTTTCTGAGCACACTAAAAGACCATTACATGTCCCAATTAGTAGAGGAACCAACTAGGAACCGGACTATACTGGACCTAGTAATAACAAATAATGTAGACGTAAAATATCTAATACTCACGTAAGGGAATACTTGGGAAACAGTGATCATAATATGGTCTCATTTGAAATTAGTTTCCAGAAGCAACGGTATAAAGGATCAGCTAGGACTTTAAACTTTAGAAAGGCAAATTTTAATTTGCTAAAGGAGTCTATTAAGTGCATAGACTGGGATAAAGTTTTTAAAGGAAAAAATATGGAAGAAAAGTGGGCTGTCTTTAAAATGTTATTGAAAACATACACGTATAAGTTCATTCCTATGGAAAGGGTCTGAGGAGTCCTTTCGTAGCTTCAAGGAATGTAATAAAACATGCAAAATGGAAATTAGATTGGCTAATTAGAAAATGAAAAACAAGTTGCAAAAGAAAGTAAGACAAATCCCAGAAAGTTTTTTAAGTATATAAAAGGATTAAAAAAGCTAATATAGGACCCATAAGAAGTGAGATGGGTGAATTGATAAATTATACTAAGGAAAAAGCAGAGGTATTAAACACTTTATTTTCTTCAGTATTTACTAGAGAGGAACAAATGATAGGAATACTACATAAAAACGGAAATGAACTGTTCAATTAATTAATACTTAGCTGACAAAGGCGACTGAATATTAAGATAAATAAATCTCCAGGTTCAGATGGCATACACCCAAGTGTTCTTATGGAACTAAACTCAGAAATAGCTAGACCGCTAGTCTTAATTTTCATAGATACAATCTCATCAGGCTCAGTACCAAGGAATTGGCGAATAGCAGATGTGGTGCCGTTGTTTAAAAAGGGGATGAGATCCCAACCAGGGAATTATAGACCTGTAAGACTGACATCAATAGTGGGGAAACTACTGGAAGGTATATTAAGGGATAGTATTCAGGATTACTTGGTGCATAATAAGATTATTAGTGGGAATCAGCATGGATTTGTGAGGGATAGGTCATGTCAAACTAAGCTAATTAGTTTCTACAAGGAAGTTAGTGGAAACTTAGACCAGGTCAGCACAGTAGATGTGCTGTACTTAGATTTCGCAAAGGCCTTTGATACAGTGCCATACAAGAGGTTGGTTTACAAAATAAGGAAACTGGGTCTAGGAAACAACATTTGCACTTGGATTGAAAACTGGTTAGAGAATAGGGAACAGAGAGTTGTGATAAATGGAACATTTTCTAATTAGTCAAAAGTTTTAAGTGGAGTACCTCAAGGTTCCGTGCTGGGGCCACTCCTTTTTAATATATTTATTAATTACCTTGGTGATATTTTAGAGAGTAAAGTTTACATTTTTGCAGATGACACTAAACTCTGTAAGGTATTAAAATCAGAGCAAGATATAGCTTCTCTACAGAGGGACTTAAATAAACTGGAGGATTGGGCAGCCAAATGGAATATGAGGTTTAACATAGATAAATGAAAGGTTATGCATTCAGGGATCAAAAACAAGAACGCAATCTATAAATTAAATGAGATTAATTTAGGGGAATCTATAATGGAAAAGGATTTGGGAGTGCTCGTAGATAGTAAACTTTGCAATAGTGCTCAATTTCAAGCAGCAGCTGCAAGGGCAAATAAAGTATTGGGATGCATAAAAAGGGGCATAGATGCAAGGGAAGACAGTGTACTTTTACCACTGTATAAATCAATGGTAAGAACTCTTCTTGAATATGGAGTACAGTTCTGGGCACCACTCTATAAAAAAGATATTTTAGAACTAGAAAGGATTCAGAGAAGAGCGACAAAATTGACAAAGGGTATGGAGTCATTACGTTATGAGGAAAGGTTAGCCAGTTTAGGCATGTTTACTTTAGAAAAGAGGCGTCTAAGAGGAGATATGATTACTATGTACAAATACATTAAGGATCAATACAGAGAACTTTCATGGGAACTTTTTACCCCAAGGACTATACATAAAATACGTGGTCGTCAACCCCTAAGGTTAGAGGAGAGGAATTTTCACAACCAGCAAAGGAAGGGGTTCTTTACAGTAAGGGCAGTCAAGATATGGAATTTACTGCCAGGGACGGTTGTGATGGCAAATTAAATAGATATGATTAAGAAAGGGTTAGACAATTTTTAGCGTAAAGTGTATCCAGGGATGCAACCGTTAATTAAAATGAAGGATAGTAGTGGATATAGGGAAAAAATAGGACTGCAATATTGGGTCTGGAGGGATTTTTCCAGATTGAAACAGGGGGTTCGGAGGAGATCCAAAATAGGTTGAACTTGATGGACTGATGTCTTTATTCAACCTCATCAACTATGTTACTATGTTACTGCTTCCTTTTAAATCTCACTATTTGATACAACTTTGCAAGCAGTTTCTGAAAATGAATTGAGTGCAACTAGCAAATGTTTGCCACCCATTAAATTGTATTAATTTTAAATAAGTTGGAAGAGGATGCTTCAACAATACTTTACTTCATTTTCATTGACATTGACATTGCTTCTTCTCTTGTACAATGCACTACTCAATGTGGCTGGAGCACATTTGCCCTATTTTGCACATGCCAAATGTCCGCTTATTGAACAGTGGTAAATTTTCATCCTATTCTGACCACCTTTGATCATGGAATATGAGTACATGTAAACAAGTCTGAAGATTGAACCCATTGTTTTTGATGGCACCTATAAATCTAAGGGTCTGAATGTCTTGTTAATTAAAATAAACTAAAGTTTATTTCCTTGTCAGGATGCAAAATACAAAATGAAAAAACAGCTTAAAATCAGCAACAGGACTTAAATACAGCTTCTCTTCAGTAGTGAATGGATATATACAGTATCTTCTTCAGCAACACAAACAGGGATGTTTAACAGGAATTGTTGTCTTACCATAAACAAGGGTGTGTTATACTTCTGCAGTTCCTCCAAGTCTGCAGCTTGCCTCTAGGGAAAGAGAGAACCACCTCAGCCACCTTCCTAGGCAGGGCTGGATTAAGGGAAGGGAGGCCCCCGGACTACAAGTACTGTGAGGGCCCCCCCATGAGGCCCCCCACACTCCCTGTAGTGCTTCCGCGGCGTGCTGTAATCTCCTTACTGAGGAGATCTCGTGAGAGTGAGACTATGACTCATACTCTCACACTCAGTAATGAAATTACTGCGCGCCGCGTACGTACTTCAGTGACAGCAGGCTGCTAACAGCAAAACATTTGCTGTTAGCTGCCTGCCGTTCTACTTGAACAGATGACAGTCGGAGCCAGGGGCGGGGACGCCACCGATCCAATGAATGCCGGTGGGCCCCCCAGCTGCCCGAGGCCCCTGGGCTGTAGCCCCTTTAGCCCTATTGTTAATCCGGCTCTGTTCCTAGGGAATTATGTTTACCAGAGAGGAGTCTGCTGAGGACTCCAACAAGATCTCAGAACTGGCTGCACAAAAATTGAAAAGGAGCCAAAAACCAGGGGTCTCACAAATAACAACATAAACCTAAGGAGCAGAAAGCCCTGTGCTATAGCACCATACACACTCACGTTCTTACTAGAGTTGTGTTTGACATGTGTTTTCACTCATATTCTTACTAGCATTACAAACACACAAACACAGTGCCAGTGGATACTGGGTACCATATCTCAATCTTCATCCTCAAACTGCTGCAAGCAGTCATTTCAGTGTACTTCATTTTCACCACTGCTAGGACCTGACAAGTCTGCAAATATGTGACTAAATAAAGAGGGTTCTGTGTCACAATTACATAAGGGTGATGATAGAGATTCACAAGTTCTATTATCTGAACTTCCAACGTGGGCTCACTCATTCCAAAATGTCCCTTGCTTGACTCCCATCAACAAAAAACTACCACTTTTGCTTAAACAAAGTATGACGCATTACTTTCCGTTCTTCGTGTAAGTCATCATTATCATCCTCATCATCATTTATTTATATAACACCAGCATATTCCGTTGTACTATACTGTTGGACAAGTCACTGCATTGTAAAAAAAAAAAAAAAAAAAACAATGTGTTTTGTGGGTCATGGACAAGTACAAAAAAAATTCTACAGTACTGAATGGGATGTGATGGCAAAGGAACAGAATCTATTGTACTATAGATTGTGAGTCCCTATAGGGCTAACTTAACAGGATGTAAAATTACAAATAGGCCAATCAAGTAATGCTGCTATGTATCAAGTGTGTGCAGAATAGAGGTGAAGATAAAGATTAGACTAGTCAGAAGCCAGGCCACCAAGTCACAGTCCACAATCACAAATAGAAGCAATCACAGATATTTTTCCCAAGAGCAATACAGGAGCAATGAGTGACACCCCTCTAGGGCTGCCCACGTCTCCCTGGGGATGGAGGGCCACCCACCCTCCAGAAGCTGGCCATGCCCCTTTGTGGTGGAGCACACACCATTGCATGGGACCCTACCATTATATTTCATTGACACTGGCTCAGCCCACATAATATAAATCTACATTTTCTACATTGTGTGTAAGAGATAGTTCCACATTAATAAACAGTTAGCTGTTTTTCTACGGGAACAGCTTCTAAAGACAGATCTTCAAGCTTGGAAGTGTCTCTGCAAATTAGGGACAGTTGGGAACTAAAGAAAAGCATGAGAAGTGTCAGCAAGATCTGTATACACAGCTCTATGTCAGTTTTTGCATGACCTCAGCATATGGCTCTGTGACAGTGCTATCATGATCAGGATGCACAGCTCTGTGTCTGCTCTGTCATGTAGAGGTGCATGACACCCCAGAAATTCGGTTTATCTCAATTTATATGAATTTTGGCTCAAAATTTGAGAATCTTGGTGAATTTCACAGTACTAATTGTATCCCATCCGACCCATAGAGGCACCAGCCCCAATATTTATTATGGCGGGGGACTCAATGCTTGTGGAAAGCCAGAGCAGGCTGTCTAGCGCAGTAGTTAGTAATGGATTTGGGAAGAGGGGTGTGTTGCAAATTTTTTCAAATTATTCACTTATTAATTTGTTTAAACAATGTTGTTGGGTTTTTTTTAAACCAGGAGAATCGTTGAGCTCTATTATATGGGATCAGCTTTCATAGGTAATAATATGTATAAATATGGTAGAGCAGCGATGATCCAGGGACAGACTATTGTAAACAAGGATAAGGGTTGGCTGATATGATTCACCCACCTCTACTATCATGCTCTAAATACATAGCTCTATGTCTGCTCTATCAGGATCAGGATAGATAACTCTGTGCTTGCTCTTAGGTGATCTGTATACATGGCTCTGTGTCTGCTCTATCAGGATAGATAACTCTGCACTTGCTCTTAGGTGATCTGTATACATGGCTCTGTGTCTGCTCTATCATGACCAGGATAGATAACTCTGTGCTTGCTCTTAGGTGATCTGTAAACATGGCTCTATGTCTGCTCTATGATGATCAGTATAGATAACTCTGTGCTTGCTCTTAGGTGATCTGTATACATGGCTCTGTGTCTGCTCTATCATGATCAGGATAGATAACTCTGTGCTTGCTCTTAGGTGATCTGTATACATGGCTCTGTGTCTGCTCTATCATGATCAGGATAGATAACTCTGTGCTTGCTCTTAGGTGATCTGTATACATGGCTCTGTGTCTGCTCTATCAGCATCTGGATACTTTGCTCTTTGTTTACTCTGTCACAAAGTTTCTTAAACTTTGTATTTTTTACCCCTATACAGTGGTGGAACTACCGTGACTGCATAGGGATTTGCTGCTATAGGGACCAGAGGGGAGGGAGGCTGAGTAATCCCAGTGCACTGTGGGGCCAGTGCACACTCAGTGAAGCCCCAAACAAGTCTTCATTGCGCATGTGCGAGCCATAGCTCAGAGGAGTAAAGTTAGGACTTCCGGAGGGGTGTACCAGGCCCACCTTCAAAATGTGCTATGGGGCTCAGCCAGCCATGTTCCATCCCTGCCCCTATATGATGCTAAATGTTTACTATGTACCCTCTATTGTGTACCAGTTTATTCCAAGTACCCCCTAAAGTATGTGTTTTAAAGGCTTCTAAATGTCTTTAATCACATAATCCTTTTATGTCTTCATTTGTTTTCCGGAAAAATAAAATGTTTTATTCATTACTCTATTAAACTGGTATTTAGAGTTTAATTTAAGTAACGGAAGTACCCCTGGAACCTGTCTGATGTTCCCCTGAAGATACACGTACCACAGTTGTTCTCTAACATAATCTGTATTGAGTGCACAATATAGTACTTATATGCAATATAAAGCGTTACATATTGTACTCTATGGCTGGGTGTCTTCTCTACAACTACAGAGATTCATAGATAGGATATAGATAGCCCACAGATGGAATAACTCCCAGCTCACCTGCTGACTGTAGGCTCAGCCCAGTATCCAGTTTGTTGTGCGGCTTGTTACTGATGAACAGATAGCAGAGAACACAAACGGTGATGACAAATGCCAACAGGACCACGGCTGCTATGGATAAGCCCACCAGCGCCCCCACGCTGCAGAAACAAGAGCACACATTGCATGACCCAAGTAATACACAGAGAGACTGACGTTCAGTTTCAGTATATTCATTTAGGAAGTATCCTCGTATACACTGGAGGGGCTAGTGCTTTTACACTGGATACATATGTGTAAGATGACTTCTAATATACTTATAATCTACAGCATGGAGTAGATTATCCGTTAAGTTACACAAGTTGCAATTAAATTGATTGTCTTAGCTTTTTATTGAAATTTTGCTGACATAGCAATGGTAATACAGATAATGCTTATTATTATGACAGGTTATTTAGAGTGAAAAATGAAATTAAATGATGTAGGAAACGTTGATTTTTGCAAGTTTCCGGAAATTGTCAATGATAATGCTTATTATTATTAGACCTCTAATTATTATTAGACGATGAACCTCAATTTTGTTTTGGAATATTTAAATTTCATAATCATTTTAGGTGTGATGAAGTCAGCCGAATGTCTGTAAGAGGTTTGTTTGATTGTTTTGAGTGAATCTTTATTTGTGAATTCATTTGTTCAAACTGTTTCGCTCATCTCTAATCCCAAACATATTTTTTCTGACTTTGGGTAAAGAAAGAACTTGCAAAAATATGGGTAAACCTTTATTTTTCAATACAATTTTTAAATATATTACTTTCTGTTAAAATATGAGAACCTTTGCATAGATCCCATTAAGGATCTTTATGAACACTGGTGCAAATAAAAGGGATTCGTTGCCTATAGCAGCTAATCTCTTATTGTATTTGATTTTGTTTTCTTAGAAGCACTCTATTGTGTATCATTTTCACCAATTTTCATGATTGCCCCCCCTTTATGTTTTATAGAGGTAATGACATTCAACGTATCTAACTAGTATCATGTCCAATGTACATCATGACTTATCCAACATTATGCAGCAAATAGGATATTAGATTAGCGCAGGGCTGGTGACACACGGCCGTTTTAGGCACCTGTGTACTTTGACCCAAGAACACAGCGTTTACACACATTACTTGCCTGTACATAGCAGACAGCAGACATATTAAATTAACTTTTACATTTATTTTTGTAATTATTTAATTGACCTTCGTTACTCTCTAAAAAGTACGGTTTTTATATTAACATTACAAGATTTATATAAAAAAAACTTTAATTAAAGAAAATAGAAAGCATGAAATGTTATGTATGTTAGGAACTATTTTGTACTCAAGCAGGACTAGACCTCAGTTGATAAGAACCTCTGCTTCTGTCACCAAGCAGACTAATACCAAGGAGATACAGGTTTAAAATGATAATAGTTCAGCCTTTAATTTGAACAGCTGATCATCTGCAACACTCCTTTCATACTTTAGAACAGGACTGCAACTAGGTCTGAAGTATAGCTGAATCACAATGCATAGATAATAACATGACACTTTCCAAGAAGTAGGAGTATATATAGATATATGTATAGTTCATATTTTTGATAAGCAGCAGAAAGTTCCAGGAACATCAGTATCAGTATTTGGATTTTATGTAACTAGCAGCACATAAGTAACTGAAGTTCATGCTGGTCGGCACACAAGTTCATGATAGTACGAAATTAAAAGGAATAGACTCACAGAGCCTGGTAATAATAAGTCCCCATACATATGGAAGCTGAAAGACTGTCACTTGTAATAGAATATATCACCCGAATAATAAATCACTGGCCATGAAATGACAAGCTGCAATGAAACTCAGTGTCACTGCTTGCAGGAAGATGTGCTCACAATCAGATCAGTAATTACCAGCAAGGAAGTGGACAAGCTGGAAGAATTTCAGCATTGACACCCATAGCAAGTGGGACCAGAATGCACACAGTAGACAGTGATGAGATATAAAGCAGCGTTGACACTGTAGTATGAGGCACAGAGACAACTACGGAGTGAAGGCAGATCAACCACTGGCGTCTCCTTAGTATCACTGATCCTGAAAGTACAGCAGGTGTAGATGACCGGACTCAAGCAAAGCAGGAACGGAGCACAGCAATAATTCAGTGTTATGTAGCAGCAGGTGAAACATGACACAGTTATTGTAGGAACGGAGCATAGCAATAGTTCAAGGATAGATTGCAATATGTCTAACCATATAGAGCCAATGGAGGAATGGAGCACAGCAACAGGTCAATACTAGATAGCAGCAGGTGTGTCAGGCGCTGTCCCCGCTCTTCTGTTGGGTGCCGGGGACGTTCGTCTGCTTTCTCTTCTTTGCTGTGTCCCATTGCCTAGCAACAGGATGCTCTCCTTATTTCCTGCCCGGCCAGCGCATGTGTGGGCATGTTCACGTCCTGTTGCTAGGCAATGGGACGCTATACTAGTAATTACTCAGTGGTCAGCTGCATCTGACCGCCGAAATCACCATGGAACAATCAGGCCCCAGCCACTAGCATTTAGGGGAGGATCAGGTCTCCCTATGCTCCAGCACTCCAAGTATTGTTCCTGCATTCTGTCTGACCTCGCAGCTTCTAACCCAGCAACTCTTGACCTTGATTTTGGAAATCCCTCTGGGCACGATTCATCTCTTCTGGTTTCTGACTCCTGGCTTCCCGACTATTCTCTGGTGTAACCCTTGGTACCTCACTTCCCGCATGGCTTGACCTTGGACTGTACGACTACGTCTTTGTACCCGCTACTTCGTTGGTAGCTGGCTTGGAGAACTGCGACCTACGTATCTCTTGCAGCAAAACCCATACCTCCTTGCGGGGGTCCCTGGTGAAGACCAGAAGCGCGTTAGGTTCAACTGTGTCAACACCAGCAAGCAAGCCATCAGTCACATCCAGACTGTGACAAGGTGGAGCCAGACACAGCCAATGCAGGAACTGAGCACAGCAACAGTTCAATTAGTATAAGCTTTAGCCTCAAGTGTAATACAGAGGTGCAACGCGACACAGTAGTGTGTAGTAGCAAGATGTCTTAGTGCACACAGACTTCAGGCACAAATTTAAATCATAGTCAAACAAAGCATTTTCAGAATGGCAGGCAGCTCGCAGCAGTAGTCAATACAGAGTGGGATCAAGATACAGGGAGCAGGATTGCTGGACACTGGTCTGAGAGACTCAATCCTCTGGCAAGGGATCTCTGCACTTGCTGGATCTTACAAGTATTCCTTCCAGCACCTGCACGGCATCAATGTTCATCAAGACACCATCAGATTAACCCTTGATGTATGACCTTCCGATACTATGGATTAATGTATGGAGAAATATGATTTCTATTTTACGTTAGTGTCTAGCAAATAATCCCCTTAACTTCTAAGTTTTGACATTTTATAACATTATCTTGTAAGAATAGTTTGTAATATATCAGCATTATTACAGTATTTGAGAAAGAATTGAGTTGCATGGCTAACAATACCACTCAGAATCACATCAATTGTGAATGCACAAAGTGTGTACATTTCATTGTAGGATAAATCTGAACACACCACCTCGAAGAGTGTAGCACGTGAGTCTCTCCTGTTTATTTAATACTTTTTATAAAGGCAGGACACCTCCATAAGCAGACTGCTCCCTAAACCCATCAAATGTGTCCTGTCTATGGCTGTGAGAGCAGATCAAATCTCTTTATATAATTTATCATTACAAAATAAGCTGATTGTGTTCTAGAACTTAGTAATGACCCCTCTATAGTAACAGTCAATATTTGAATTTATTAGTATAGCTAGAACATACGCTATAGTAGATAAGATCTTGTTAATTATAGCCTGGTCCTATTCTGAGATTAAATTAGGGACAGAGGATCCATTATTGATTGAAGAGAGAGTTATATATAAGATAACAAAATTGGTCATCTTTGCAGCTAGAATTTGCTTCTTATGTATTGATGTATCATCAGGGCCGCCGAGAGGGGGGGGGCAGGTATATTTTACCCGGGCCCGGCCATGCCAGGGCTTTTAATTTTTTTTATTTTTATTTTTTTTCCGTGGGGCGGGGGTTCGTTGGTGGGGAAAGATAGAAGAATTTTTTTAAAAAAAAAAAACAAAACAAACAATACTGACGTGATCGCGGCACCGCGTCCCTCCTCTCCTCTCTTCTCCATTCACACTGACTGTCGGGCGTGACATCATCAAGTCACGCCCGTCTATCAGTGAGGAGCGCCGCAGCATGAAGAAAGCAACACGAAGAAAGAAGAGAAGACAGAAGAGAAGAAGAGAAAATAAAGAAGCTGACAAAAGGTAAGTAAAGAAACGGAGAGGCAAGGGGGGAAACAGAAAGGGACAGTGCTATAAAGAAAGGGGAGAGAGGCACAGAGGTAAAAAAAAAGGGAGAGAGGCACAGAGGAGAAAAAAAGTGGGAGAGGCACAGAGGAATAAAAAAAAAGGGAGAGAGAGGCAGAGGAGAAAAAAAAAGTGGGAGAGAGGCACAGAGGAATAAAAAAAAAGGGAGAGAGAGGCACAGAGGAATAAAAAAAAGGGAGAGAGAGGCACAGAGGAATAAAAAAAAGGCAGAGAGAAGCACAGAGGAATAAAAAAAGGGAGAGAGAGGCACAGAGGATTAAAAAAAGGGAGATACGCACAGAGGGAAAAAAAAGTGGGAGAGAGGCACAGAGGAGAAAAAAAAGTGGGAGAGAGGCACAGAGGGGAAAAAAGGGGGAGAGGCACAGAGGGGAAAAGAAGGAGGGAAGGCAGCATGAAGGGCGCAGTGTGAGCATAAGGGGGCACCGTGTAGTTGTGATGAAGGGGCACAGTAATGTGTGTGTGATGGCACAGGGGCTTGTTGCAATGTAGTGTGTGTGCGGTAGGTGGTGGCTAATTAATGGGCGCTATTTTGTTTGTAGGGTGATGGTGAGGCAATTTAATAGTGGGGACTATTTAAGATGGGGTAGTTTGGGGGCTATTGAATGTTGGGGTGAGTTTGGGGAGAATGAGGTCTATTTATTAAATGTGATTATGAATTATTTAATTGCAGTGATGGTTGCGGGAAATAGGTATTGCTGGGGCTGTTTGCAGGAAGGGAAATAGGTTTATTTATTAAATGTGAATACTATTAATTTAATGTTGGGGCTGGAGGAAGGCCTAATTATTAATCGTGGGTGCTATTGATTTAACGCCGGGGCTTGCTGTAATTTTCTAAATGTAGCCATTTTTTTCCCCAAATAGGTCCTCCAACATTCCAGGATCCGGACAAGCCACAACTAAAGAAACCAGCAGCTACAGTTGGTGAAAGTGAGAAGAACAGGTAGGACAGAGCAGCACAGTGTGTGAAATGTTGTGATTCTAGTAGGGACAATGCCAATGTTTGGTGAGTGTTTTGTGAGCCCAGTGGGCGCAGGCCAAGACTGAACTCTTTCTGTACACATTGCATTCTTCCTATACTACACAAGGGTGCTAGATGTCCTGAAAGTCAGGAGTGCTTGGACAAATGTCACGCTCCGGTGAATTCAGGGCCTAGTGATTTTTATGTGTTAGCCACGCCCTAATGGCACATTGCCACGCCCCCAATCGTGTGACCACACCCCTGAATTTTTTTGGGGCTTACTCAACTATAAGGTGGGCCCCATGAATTTGTTGTCCTGGGGCCCTGAATTCCTCCTGGCAGCCCTGTGTATTCATGCAAATATTGTATGATTATAGATAGAAGGGAAAGTTCATGTTGATGTGGAGGGAATTAGTGAAAACTATTTTAATTTGTCATACAATTATTCAATATATTTTAGTTTAGTTTAGTTTATTTTATGTCATGTACAACAAATAATAAAGTGGATATTTTGGTGAATAGTATTTAATTTGTTGGTCTGACTGCAATAAGAAATACCACAGATTCAATGAATTGCAGACAAGTGTTTGTGATTGGCCTGAGTCATTAAAGAGAGCAAAGCATAAAAAAAGGAATAACTTTGCACCTTGACAAAACCAGATTGCATTGGAAGGGGAGGTAAATTTAAAATGTGGGGACAGATTTATAGTTGGGGTAGATCAAATTTAAAATTCTGAGTAAAAATAAAGCTATAAAGTATTTGTGTGCTACATGAAAAAACATCCAGTATTTATATTATGTGCAAAATAATAAACTACTTTGCCATACTTGCATGTAACGCCTGCGGGGAACAGGACAGACGCACACAGGTGAACTTACCTTACAAACGATGGTCACCTCCTGTCCGCTTCCGATGCCGTGCCTACCAGGAAAAGGCTGTCAGAGACCACGTCAATGAGCGAAGACACTCTAGTCTAGCTTGCTTGCCGCTACCTCGTTTTTCTCTTGCCAGGGGCGCGGGGGACTACGAGCACTTGGGACCAGGAACAGTCCCGCATCAAGTACCCCACTCACCTCTCGGTGAGGGCCTAACCGAAAGAGGGAATCGAGCACTATACTCACCGGGCACTCCAACCTCCGGTCCTTGCTTTCCTGCTCCTTCCCGACACCTGTGGGTGACAGAGAACACACAGCCTCCCTCTACTCTACCGGTGAGGCTAAGGTGTACACCCACAAAACTGCTTACTTACTACAACAGGCGACCCAACCCTAACAACTACTAATGGCCGGTAACGCAATTCGACTAAATATATATATAACTGTAACTGGGTGTGGTGTACTACCGGGACCTACTCACTGTATTTTACGGGGAACACCAGCCGGTGTTCACGGTCTATTCCAGAGGGCTGTTCCTAATACCCTCACCCAGGTCGTACCAAGAAGACTGTCCTCTTGCTATGGGGTCACCCATGGATTCTTAAGGACCGGCTGCACAAGGCCCGAAAGAGGCTCACTAGAACAGCACACCAACCTGAGAGTCGACTGCCGCACAAAACCGGCGATTGTCACCGCCAGAACTTGAAATGACTGCCTCCACTCAAGCGGAACACTTGTCCCACTCCGGAACAGCCAGAGAACCTGCCGGAACTGAGGACTGGGACACTCAACCAGAACCACGGGCCGCCCCTGGAACTCAATTGAACTGTGCCACACTGCCACCTCTGGAAACCAGCGTAACCCCAGGGACCTACAGGACGGGAAAACTACTATGTGTTCTTTCCCTGGCTATGTGTAAGCTTTTAACTAAACCTTGTCCCCACAGTACAGGTCAATGCAGGAAAACAATCAGGAAACAAGAGCCTACCTTTAATAGGGGCCTGACGTCTTGAACATGTAAAAAAACCCAGCACAGCCCCAAACACAATACACAAGGCAATATTCACCGCACAGATGGAATAATACTCTGTAGCAGTATATGGCAGGCTGACCACGCAAGTACACAACTGCTATCTAACCAGCCGGTTAATATAGCACTAACAGGAGCCTTCTGCTCTACTGTTGTCTTACACCTACTGTACTCACCACACACACATGACCGCGCCCTACTCTACTCAGGGCTCTCACGCCACTGACCACATCCAGGGCCTTATGCCCTACACCATGGGCCTCTCTGCCCAGCTGACTACAGAGGCTTGTGCTCTGACTATGGGCCTTAGCCCCCTCTCTACTTTGGCCTCTAGGCCACTAACTAGGGCCTTGCGCCCTTCTACTTATGGGCTTGCAGCCCCTAACTAGGGCCTTGTGCCCTGTCACCTAGGGGCACTAGCCCCTGCCTTACTAGGCCTTGCAGCCTACCTGACTATGGGCACTAGCCCACTACCTAACTACAAGTGCCTTGTGCCCTTTATGCAGCTTTGGGCTTTAAGCCCACTAACTTCCTTTACAGGGCCTTATGCCCAGTTCCTTGTGTCCCTACCAAGTGGCCACGGGCTTAGCGCCCGACTTGCCCACGGGCCTTGTGCCTAACTTAAGGCTGAGTATACTTACCTGCTCTGCGCAGGATACTCAGCTTGGGCCCGCAGTCTTCGTTTCCGGGTCCCCAGACCCTCCAGCCGGCGGCGCCTCTTCTGTTCGGCGCGGCCTTTCGGGCAGTGTTCTGGGTGGAGGCGCTCTCAGCCCTTACAAGGGCTCCACGCCGACGTCTCCGGTGTCTTCCGCGCTGTCTTCCGGGCAGGGGAGCTCTTAGCCCTTACAAGGGCTCCCCGCCGACGTCTCCGGCTGTGATTTTCAGTGGCAGGGTAGCTCCTTGCCCTGACAAGGGCGCCCTGCCACTTCCGGCGTCTTTGTCTTCTTCCGTCGCTCCGGACGTCCCTCGACGTCCTCTCTTCACTCAGCCACCGCACTTCTGCCAAGATGGCGCCGCCCAGCGGCTTATATAACTGCCGGCGCGACGTCATCACTGGGCGCCGCCGCGAGCGCTCATTGGCTCGACGCGGCGCCAATCTTTCAGACGGCCAGAGGTGAGCCATGATTGGCTCACTCTTCCGGCCACCGATTGGCCAGCAGGGGAAGGAGAGCCCTGATTGGCTCATTTTCCCTCCGCTGCCAAGACATGCGGAAAGAAGAAAATACTTACCAACGCTAGATTGCTGGAATGGTAAGTAAATGTCCTCTTCTTTCTTCGCCCTCTTCACGGGCACAGCAGCCAGGGCCATCTTCTGTCCCTCCAGGGACACAGCGGCAGCCTCCATCTTCGACCTCTTCACGGGCACCGGATCCGGAGCTCTTGGGCAGATCTCTACAGTAACATGGTTTGTCCAGCATCAAATTTACTCCTTTTTTTTGCCTTACTTTCCTTAATGACTCAGGTCCATAGTAACTGCCTAGTAGAACTGGTATTACCACAATCAGGCCAGGAATAAAACAACAGAGGATTCAGGAAGAAATCCTGATTTGTTTCTTTTGCTAACCAACAATAAAGGAGCTAGGAAGGAAATCTCTATTTAATTACAATAGCTTGAGAGAAATTATTATGTTAGCTCACAGGCCGACTATTAGAAGAGACATCTTTTAGTGATTCATCATGGACTGGAACTTTTAGAAGAAGTATGTGTATAATTCCATTATTTTAAAAGAATAATCAAAACTTAAACCAAATTCTAATTAATATAATTTTATATGCACAAATAAAATATTATGTAAGATTTTTTTTCTTTTGTACAGTGTTCAAACTGGGCCGGTATGCGATGGTATGCCATACCGCCACCTCTCCTACTGCCTTGATTGTAAAACTATCAAATTCCATTCACCTACATTTTCCATATCGCCACCTCTAAATTTCTACTTCAACTGCTTAAGCTAGGTACACACTGCCCAATTTACCACTAACTTTTTATGTCGATCGATTTAACATCTGATCGATGGTCTGATCGCTCGGTGTATAGACTGCACACACACTAGCCTCGTTTTAGACAATAAAGGGAAGAACAACCATCCCGGTAGCAACTTTCCTTGATGTGGATTGTGAACAGTTATCAGAGGGCAAAATGCAAAGGGGCAGCACGGTGGCTCAGTGGTTAGCACTTCTGCCTCTCAGCGCTGGGGTCATGAGTTAAATTCCCGACCATGGCCTAATCTGTGTGGAGTTTGTATGTTCTCCCCGTGTTTGCGTGGGTTTCCTCAGTGTGCTCCAGTTTCCTCCCACACTCCAAAAACATACTACTAATTGGCTGCTATCAAAAATTGACCCTAGTCTCTCTCTCTCTCTCTCTATCTGTGTGTGTATGTTAGGTAATTTAGACTGTAAGCTCCAATGGGGCAGGGATTGATGTGAATGAGTTCTCTGTACAGCGCTGCAGAATCAGTGGCGCTATATAAATAAATGGTGATGATGATGATGATGAAGGGGATCAACCGCTAGGAGGCTTAAATACTATGTATACAAATTACAATGTATAAAATCTCTAATTAAGAGAGCAAATAGTGTAATAAATTAAGATGCAGGAAAGACATAGAGAGCAGCAATATTGATAGAATACATCTAAGAAACATTGATGATACAGATTCCTAAGACTTTCATTGGTACACTACACTGTTAGCAGTCTCCTGTATTTACATATTATCGTTGTTTGTAATATATCTGCTCATGTGTGCAGGATGTCATCAGATGTATTTAATTTGAAAAGATAGTAATCTGAGTTCTCACTTTCCCCTTCCCCTCCCCCTTCTCTTTTCATTAAAGTAATTTGGCAGACAACCACAAATACTGTTTGTTTCTATGAAGAATGTTTCAGCTCCCACCGCGTGGTACAGAGACGATATACACCCAGCAGCCACAGCAGTGAAACCTGAATGGTGAATGCGTTTCAATCCTAAGGCAGCGAAACAATATACATTTGTTTCAAAACTATGTATTATATAAGTAATTTGAATTAAAAGTGAAGTGAACATCTCAGTTAAAAAATGTTTTATATAAGGCAATTGTCTGTAGATAATGGGCCTAATTAATTGGTAGGAGGACCCATGGTTGTGGAAAAGAATAGAGTAGCTCTGTGTAAAAAGCACTATAGCTATGATATGGCATACTTGCCAACTCTCCTGGAATGTCCGGGAGACTTCAGAACTCCGGGAGCGAAGGCAAATATCCCGCATACTGGAATTTATTTGCCATAATGATGCAATTCGCGGTGAATCACATCATTTTGCCCCCCCCCCCCCGCGACAAAATGGTGTTTTGGAGTGGGGGTGGGGCCAAAATGTCGAGATTGAGTGCGTCCTGCCCTCCAACCACGCCCCCTGCCCGGGATCTCCCGGAATTAACTTTGCAAAGGTTGGCAAGTATGTGATATGGGACCAGACAGAGTACCACGAGTTACTCTGCCTACAGACTAATTTGATACCCTCCATCATTTCTGATTGGAATTTCAGGTCTAAATACCAAACACCCAATACACCAAGCTACTTTATTTTGGGTGATGCCACTCATGTCCAAAAATAGGGACAGTCCTGGAAAAATCAGTACTGTCAGCAGTAATTTGCACTCACCCTTTTTATGCCTAAAGTGCTCCTGTCACCTGCACACAGTATAAGCCTCTATTGTGTGGGCTGCACTTGTATTCATGTGAATGTAGCCTATCCAGGGCCGTAACCAGGGCTGTACGAGAGGGACAACGGCCTAGGGCACAAGACTATGAATATTTTAGGATAACTTAGTCAAAAAAGAGGGCAAGGGGACGGCAGTTTTCCTTTTAATTGCATGAGGCTTAATGTAAATTCTGTGTGAGTGCAGAGATCCCTCTTTATGTATAATATGTGATCGATGTTTGGTGTACAGAGTGCGTGGAACCTGCACAAGTGGCTGAAGGCATCACTAACAAATGGTTATCACTCTCTGGTGTAGTAGCAATAGATAAACCATGTAGAAAATGCCTAGTACAATATCATGGCGATTAGCCTATTACAAACTTATTACATATGTGTCAACATGAAAGCATACTTGCCTACTTTCGGCAAGTTCTGTCCGGGAGGGGGCGGGGCTCAGCCAAATGTGTCATTTTGGCCCCGCCCCTGCAACGGAAAGGCCGTTTTGACGCGGGGGTGGTGCATCGTGTCATTTTGGGAAGGCAGTTTCGGAATGCGGGAGACTTGCCTACTCTTCCAGGAGTCCGTGAGACTGACCCGAATTTCAGGAGTCTCCGGGAGGGTTGGCAAGTATGCATGAAAGTAATATATATTTGTGTGTGTGTGTATATATATATATATATATATATATATATATATATAACCTGGCTCAGTGTTATACCTACCTTCCCTATCTAAATAGTGTCAGGTGATCCTCTAACTGTTTAGCTGCTTAATAACTATTATTGCTTAGGGAGTACTTGCCTTTTAAAAGCTGCTTACAGGTGAGATTCAACACAGTTAGAAGGCATAGCAATGATCATGTTAGAATTCAGAGATTGAGTTCCTGTTTATGTTTAATGCAGGACTGGCCAGAGGGGGAAGACTTGGTCAGCTTAACATGTATTGGAATAGGGGGGAACAGCATTCCGTTTTTAATAGAGAGTACAGCTTGAAGCAGCTACAATAGCATTAATAATGGATCTGAAGAGTACAGAGGATCAATGTATTTTATCTATATTATAAAGGTGGTGCGAGTGTGTGTGCGTAGTTGCGTGCATGCGTGTGTGTTTGTGTGTGTGTGTGTGTGTGTGTCACTTTTTGCTGAGTGCAACACTGACATTCTCTCCAAAAAATAACTACATCTGAAAATCTAAACTCTGAAGGCACAGTTTCATCAACTTCTACGGATAACATTTAATTTTACTTTGACCAGTACTTATGGTACCTTCTAGTCGTATTAGAAGATATTTTTAGCAAAAAATAAGGTTCTCTTGCTAAAGTTAGTTTGTAAAAACATTAAAGTGAATAATAAAGTTTATGTATACATCATTATATGTAATGTATTCTGTAGTAGTCCCCTGTGGAGGCAGGATTACAGTCCTATAGGCAGGTCCCTTCCCAACTGTCACTCTGTTTTGTCCTGTCTCAAAGATGAAACTAACCACTTTATATATAGACAGTGTAATTCTAGTTAATTTCCCAGGGGAAATAAGCATAATCTGCTTTTCATAGGTTTTTATTTGAAGATATGGAAGAAGGATTGAGAATAATCTAGTTGGATTTCTGTCTGTGTAGAAATATATATTATACTTCAGTTTATTATTAGACACAGGTAAGAAAATATTTCAGCACCATTATTGCAGTGAAGAATTTATAAGTGTAAATAAGTTTCCAAAGTTCCACTATTAACTCCGTATCCGATGGTGAAACACTAATATAAAGCAGCGAATACATCTATCTGCCTAGGAGAGTATGTATATAATCTAATATATAATATATATAATGTTATATATGTGGGCTACCAAGCACTGCTTTCTGCTCGGAGTTTTGTAAATCTCTGGATTCCGTTTTCCTATTATAAATGATCCTACATCTTAGAGTATCATTTTCCGAGTCAGTGACTTCAGGGTCAATAAGTAGTTTGGTGCGAAAATAAAATTCTATCACAACACTTCCGTATGCAATGCATTAATCAACCTTACAGCCCAGAGGAATGCAGCCATGTGATGTACACAGCCTCTGAATAATGTATTGCATAGTATAAGTGTATTATAGACTCCTACTCTCTATGGAGCAAATACAGATGGGATATGTTAATTTTAGATAGATGACATCTGGTGCCCCCCAAATCACTGGTTTGCAGCATGGTAACCTGACCCCTTACATTTTATTTAAATATGTAAATGGCTCAATCATGTCATTCTGCTAAGAGCAACGTCCTTCATCTGTATGTGTGTAAGATGTGTGTATGGTCAATGTGCAGAGAATACCACATATCGTATTGTATTCAGCACATAGAAGTGTGTTTTCTTCCTTTGACATATATCTGTATAGGGAACTTTCTATAAATGTACAGAACTATATAGCTATATAACAGTTATATGCTTAAACTGGCATGCCTGGCGTTGTGTGGCACACCTGTGCTCTTCCCAATAGGTACGCCTTTGTCTAGTTCAGGTCTGCCAGCTGTTGTGGAACTACAAGTTCCAGCATGCCTTATTAGCCAAACTGTTTGGGCATGCTGGCACTTCTTGTCCCATCAGGTACTCCACAGATTGCTCAAGGCTGGTAGTTAATGAAACAAGTAAAAAGTAACAGTATATAATCGTAACTGTGCTTCTTGGTTATTAAACAACAAAAAAAAAAGTATATTCATCTAAAACTAATAGTACAAGAGTCAGCAGACTTACCTCAACCACCACATGTAAGTGTGTTCATATGGGAAAAAACTATTGGGGTCATCGCAGCAGTACTTGAAGTCCTTAAATCCACAGCAGTATATTGCTCCCAGGTCACTATCTGCTTTGGGACAGCTAAAAGCTCCCACCAGAACCTTTTCCATTGTAGTGTAACTGGAGCACTGCGCACTCATAGTCCTTGCTGCTTCACAAGACAAACTACATGAAAAGACAATGGACCTGCCAGTGTGAAGCTTGGAAATTCTTTTACCACCATCCCACGGAAAAGAAGAAAAATGTTTTAGTCCCCAAAAGAAGCAAAACATAAGAACCTTAGCACAGCATCCCCAACATCACTCTGCTGTCCTCAGGACCACAACTGATGATCACAAATGCAGCTGCTTTAATAACTAGCTTCTGGTTTAAATGTATCTTTGTCGCCCTCTGGTGGTTATGAGAGGGTCAAGGTTACCAGGTATTTGCATGCCCATACTCATTATACTTATATAGTCTGAAGTTGCATTCAGAGTTCTTCTCAGTTTAGAGACAAGAAGCCCCTGTAAAAAATGGCTATAAATAAAAGGAACTATTTGATAAATGCAGCATGTCTGTTACTATTCTGCATAACTGCAGAATACAGGATTATACAAAACTGTTTTAAGACTTTAGAACTTGTCTTGTTATTACCGCAGGGCCGTCTTTCCCATTGGGCACGCTGGGCATGTGCCCGGGGGCCCTGCAGCCCAGGGGGGCCCTCCGGAGGCAGGAAAAAAAAAGAAAACCCTGAAAAAAAGAAGAAAATACTTACTGTGCTGTCAGCTGGCGATCCGGCTCCCTCCCTGGTCTCCTCCTCCGTCGCGCTGGCAGTGCATGTCGGGCGTGACGTCATCACGCCCGCCCGACATCCATTGCGGAGCGCGACGGAGGAGGAGACCAGGGAGGGAGCCGGATCGCCAGCTGACAGCACGGTAAGTATTTTCTTCTTTTTTTTCAGGGTTTTCTTTTTTTTCCTGCCTCCGACGGGCCCCCCTGGGCTGCAGGGCCCATATATATAATCATTATTTTTGTATATATAGGGGCCCCGGTGCACTGCTGTGCCCGGGGGCCCAAGAGGTTCTTAAGAGGGCCCTGTATTACCGACTGGCTTTTCAAACATTTGAAAGTGGTCTATTGATGAAGCCTGAAACCATGAGGTAACAGATTTTTCTGCATGGTTTAGGTATTTTTAAGTATTGTGTCTATTTAACAAAAGTCTAACACAGGAGATATCTGAGATATCTCCAGCGTTAGTAAAAGTACCGCACAATGCCACGGTCCCTATAATTCTCAATGGGGACTGCGGTCTGGGCAAATTTATCAAGCTCTAAAAAGCTAAGATTTTCGGAGCTTGACCACGATGGCGTTAGTCATTCAATCGTGTGGGGAGAGCATTGCAGAAGAGAGATTGTCGCATCCCATTCCGCAGCCTTCT
The DNA here is from genome assembly GCF_038048845.1 of Mixophyes fleayi. Classification (NCBI taxonomy): domain Eukaryota; kingdom Metazoa; phylum Chordata; class Amphibia; order Anura; family Limnodynastidae; genus Mixophyes; species Mixophyes fleayi. Next base: position 23,072,764 of record NC_134409.1, on the reverse strand, counting down.
TGCAGTCCCTTGCATTAATTAACAGAGTTAACCCTTGACTCTAGGTCACACATGCGCAATAAAGACTCTGTGTCAGAACCTGAAGTTTTCATTATTACAGAGTCATCACTGTAACAGCCCCCTATTGGATGCACTGTCCCGACATGACTTTAATGGTAAACTGCTTCATTAAGTCGGGGGCAAAATTGCGACTCATGTAAAATAGAAGCCCAAGTCTTAAAATAAACAACATAAAAGATCAATATTATACATAAAAGTGTATAATCCATCTAGCGAACTTCATAGGCAACTAAATACTAAAGGCATAGTGGAAGGCAATGTTATCACTACAGTATATTACCAGCTCCCTGCATACGCTTTGCCCCAGAGTCATGAGTTCCAGGGCCTAACGACTTGTCTCCATTCTGAGACGAGGCAGACTGTACCCACTTTACACATACGCAGACCTCTGCAGCACAGTCACCAGATTCCCTCCCAGAAGCACTCGGAGTCTGGTCAATACCTGCCGATCAAGGGAGGGCTGGCACTCGCCAACGGACCCCACAACTCTGGGCAGAAGACGCACCCCCTCCTCCCCCGAGGATTACAGAGCTGGCACAGGCAGCACAAAACTCCCAGCAACCTTTGCTTTATCTATTATTATCTTGTTTAGGTAGAACTGCACCTCCTTCCCCGTCACTGAACCTACAAAGCCAGCGGGGAATTACATCAGTGTCATCATGGTTTCATGAAGGACTGTTTGTGTCTAACACCTATGATTCATTTTTATGATGAGATAACTTTTAAACTGGATTTTGGACGTGCAATTGATATATTTGTATTTTACGAAAGTGATTTTTCGAATATGTTCGATTATGTGATCCCTCCTCACATGCGCTGTGCAGCTCTGCTCTTCGGAGCAGAGCTGTTTTCAGTGAAATGTTTCACTTATGTTAATGTACGCCAGCTTCAGATGGTGTAAAAAAAGAGAAATACTTCACCTGCCACACTTTCATAGATAGCGTTACTGAGCACTCCCCATACATTGTTATGGGGAGTGCTCAGAAAAAACGCTAATAGATGCAAAGCAGCAGATATCTGAGATATCTGCTGCAATGCTACTATAATACATACTGATTTACCGGTAAACACTTGTTTTCAAGTGGGGATTACTTTGATAAATAGGCCCCATAGTCTGATAAGATGAGATGAGAGCATTAAGTCTGAAGGAAGTTGCACACAGAAAGGAGTGGAACTGAAGACAAAGTGTAGTTTTAACCGGGACATTTTAGACCACAGTGAAGTTCTAGTGGTTTACTACCAGGATAGTATTGGGCTTTGTCTTTTTAAATACCTTTTAATGACCTTGTAGGCAGAGCCGTAACTTAAAATTTTAGCGCCTGGGACAAGAAGCAAAACTGACAGTTAAAATAGAGGTCTAAATAGATGGTTGAAATAGAGGTCTAAATAGATGGTTAAAATAGAGGTCTAAATAGATGGTCTAGGGGTGGCAGCAGACCTAAAACATTCATAAACTGCGCCCCATCTCTGCGCTGCGCCCTGCGCAGTCGCCCATCTCGCACAGTCCTAGCTACGACCCTGCTTGTAGGTGGCCTGGAGTGTCAGTTGTCCACGTTTGCTGATTACATCAAGCGATGTAGGGTTATTAAATCAGAGCAGGATAGTAACATGCTACAGAAAGGTTTAGACAACAAGACAAACTGGGCTATGAAATGGAAGATAGAATTTAATGTAGATAAATGTAGGGTTATACAACTAGGCCATGGTTATAGCGATACTACTTACACATTAAATGGAATACAGCTGGGGAAAACCCATGGAAAAGGCATACTAGTTGACAAACAGCTGAGTAGCAGCACTCAGTGCCAGGCAGCAGCTGCAAAGTCAAAAGAAAAATCCTGGGATGCTTAAAAATGGGGATAAATGAACATGATGCAACACAGTATAACCCTTGTATAAGTCAATAGTTATCAGAGCTTAAATATGGAGTACAGTTTTGGTCACCTCACTCTTAGGAGGTCATCTTGAGGGTCCAGACAGAGGCTACCTGTTTAATAAAGGAAGTGGAGGAGTTACATTTTTGAGTGAGGTTTTGAAAATTAGAGTGTTTACTTTACTTTAAAGACACCATAGAGGTGACCTAATCAATATGTATAAATATATGTGAGGTCTTCAAAAACAGTTGTCCAACAAACTTTTCGTACCATGTACCATAAGGGTCATCAATTGCGAAATACAGAAATCTGACCACCATGTCCATAGGAAGGGGTTCTTTACTGTAAGGGTGATTAAGTTGTGGAATTCCTTATCAAATGAGGTAGAACTGGCAAATTCACTAACAGAATATAAAAAACTATTCTTAAAAGAAATAGTACCTGTAGCTATATATAGTAAAGAACATTATCTTTGTGATTTGATTTTGGGAATTTATTCAATTGGCATCTTTGTGGTGAGAAAGGATTCTCTTTTGTTCTTGTGAGGCTAAATTGGCAACTGTCACACTGGGGGCTTGTTTAGTCTTCATCAGGATCAAAGCAATTACAATTTATTAATGATTTAACTTGATAGACTTGTTTACTTTCAACCTTACTCGCTATGTATGTTCTACATGTTTTAATTATTATAATACCAACCATTTATATTTAGCCGTTATTAAGTTGAATTTGTAGTTTTATTGTGTGTCTTTATGTTTTTAATTCTGATTTTTTTTGATTCGTTATGAACACAATGTCACAAGACATTGAAACAGACAGTATGAAAAATTACAAAATATTGGTCAAAAAAATGATAATTGATTTTAGCATTAGCCTCAGAAGCATTGTAGGATGCTTATATGTTATGTTTAAATGCATACCAATGTTTAGTTAGTTACTAAAACCGTTAAGGGTATTGGACACCAGAAGACAGACAGATGAATCCCTGACTAAATATAGATTTTATGTGGGTCAACACCCGCTGGCAGAATCAATATAGATGAAAAATGATCACACTTACAAGTTAATTGTTGTTTTATTACGTTATTGACATTGACGTCATCTAAATGGTCTAAGGTCAGGCAAGTTCATTCTAGATGAAAGAACATTATTCATGGGTACCCCATGGATGCAGAGCACTTGTTATAAACTGTAGCTGGAGATAACCAGAGATCAAAAAGGTAAAATAGAGATTTTGTTAAAAAAAATGCTCATAGTGCAATGTTATCAAGGACGGTGGCTTAGTGGTAAGCACTTCTGCCTCACAGAACTTAAGCTCCAATGGGGCAGGGACTTATGTGAGTGAGCTCTCTGTACAGCGCTGCAGAATTAGGGGCGCTATATAAATAATTAAATGATGATGATGATGATGAAATACCACCCACAGGATTCTGGTGATAACCAATGTATGTACTTAAAAGTTACAAGTAAAACCTTTTTTTAGATACAATGAAAATTGGGAGAGTTAGGCAAATTATATCTGTACCAATGTAATTTCAAAGATCATCTGTGGACTACACAAAGTGGAGGCAGCCATTTGTGGGTTGAGCCAATATTCATGTACATTCAACCTATCAATTGAAAGCACCAATCATGACCATTACTGAAGTGGTACTGAGGCCTTATCATTGGGTCAGTCCAGAAAGTGGATGCCGTTATTCAAGAGGAAACACGTAAAGAGATATATTTCAAGCCCACCTAAGAAAATATAAAGGTCCGCTGCTTGTACTAAGCTCCCATATTCATTATGGGAACTTAGTACAAGCAGCGAACCCACAACATCCAAATATATCAGTATATAAGTGTGACTCATCATCACATATAGTCACATCTGTGAGGGGGGAAGTTGTGCTGTACTTATACGTACACGTTCCTCCTGTACATAACTTGCACCTGCGTGCCACCGATCTGCCTGCCCAGTAAAATATAGTGTATTGCGATCCCCAGTTGGAATAATGTGCTACTCTAAATGAGCCCATCTGAGTCTAGTAATGCAGTCACACAGACCAGCTTTCCACACAGTGGGCCTGATTCATTAAGGATCTCAAATGAAGAGGATACTCATTTCAGTCTCCTGGACAAAACCATGTTACAATGGAAGGGGTGCAAATAAGTGTTCTGTTTTACACATAAGTTAACTACTGACTGTTTTTTCATGTAACACACAAATACTTGATAGCTTATTTGTACACTGAAATTTAAAGTTGATATTTGTGTGTTACATGAAAAAACAGTCAGTAGTTAACTTATGTGTAAAACAGAACACTTATTTGCACCCCTTCCATTGTAACATGGTTTTGTCCAGGAGACTGAAATGAGAATCCTCTTCATTTAAGAACCTTAATGAATCAGGCCCAGTGCCACTAATGAAGGAACATGTGGTAGCCACATGCCACTGGTTCACAAATGCTCATGTAGTAACAAATAACATAAAAAGTGTAGCTCCCCTGATGAGGAGAAAACATATTAAAAAAAAACTATTAAATATAAAAAAAAAACACAAACTTTACAGAATTGCTTTATTGCAGCCATGTAAATGGATCCAATTACTGATTTGGCACATATATTAGAAAACACTTAAGTTTTTGAAGTCATAAAATACGTTTAGGGGTATATGGGTGGGGTAGCACTAACTACATAAAATAGGAAAGGACACCCACTTGCTTTAACTGAGCGGTCAGAGGACAGAGGACTGTGGAGTGGGACCATTACATCAATTAACGACTCTGGCCGATTCAATGATAGACGCATCCACGGTAAGTACAATTTAATTTTTTATATACACTCATATCCGCCCCAAACTATTTTTTTTTACTTTGAGTTGAAATTATTCTTTAATGAGTGGTCGCAGGCTAAAGTAATTATTACAAATATTTACGAACATCCAAACATTAATTTAATTCATACATCTGTTCTTAACTTGATACACATGTGCCTAATGATTCTAATGAATGACTGAAATGAATATATAAAAGCAATTAGTTCTATATTATGTCCATTTCATAAGAAATTCATTGCTAGGTTACTGTCCTGTTAGGACTAAATGCAGTACCCCTTTGAGATGCAATTCTCTGTTTTATTTTTCATAATGGACAGTAAATCTCTAGTTTATATAGATTTTCCTAATGAGCACCTGAACTTGGAAAACAATGATTTTCAGCTTCCTGGGGACCCTCTTGAGCCTCTGAGCACTCTGTCTCTGCGAAAGCCAAATGGTCCCCAGATGCTTTTAAAACCATTTCTGTGAATGAGGGTTTCTCTTCATTACCAGGAGCAAAGCAACATCAGGTATGTGACCTCACAGTCACACACAGTACAAGAGCAGGGAGGATTCTGGGATGGGCAGACAGAGAGGTTGCTACTGCAACTTACAATATAAGATATTATGTTTCCAAAGACTGAAGTAAATATACATTGCCAAATGCGCTTCATGAACAAGGCACATATAAACAGGCATTCAGCTTCTGTGGTTTGTAAATGACCCTTAATAAGGGTTCTTTATTGTCAAAGAAGCCTGGTGAGTCTTGTTATTGTCATTACGTCACAACTTTCCATTATATAATGGCCTCATATGGGCACTGCATAGTAGAAAAGACATCAGGTGGGCGATGCACTCTGTTTTGTAATGGCCATAACTATCGTGAGCAATAAACATTGTCCGATGGGATTAGTGTTTCCAAAACACAAAGAGATTTAATAGCAAAGGAAAAATATAACAATGTAGGACCGAAACATATGCCCGCGCACTGAATCCAGTAACGGCTCATCAATCCTGAAGTCTGTAGTCAAAGAGGCTGTTACTGTACCAGTGGCCTGATTATATACAGTTTGGCTTGAAAAAAATGGTGATGATGTCACAATGTACACAAAGATAACACTAAGATAGTTCTTCATTGGTTCAGAGTTTATGATGTTCCATTACAGGTCATAGGTCAGTTCAAACGATTCTTCTCCAAAGGTAGGAGCAACTCACTTCAACAGCTGTGTACGTGTCTTGCCTCAGGGAACCACCGAAAATCTGGTGCAAACTAACCCATTAACAGAGTACCTTTGAGAATGAATCTTATACTAATTATAACTAGTGACCGCAATGTGCGATCGCTTCTCCGATGATACCGGATTCCTGCAGGTGAAATGTGGATTAATACAGAACTCCTTTGTAATTTAGCAAGCATTAGCGCTTCTAAATGGTGCAGGCAACGTCAAAATTGACATAGCGGAAGGTATCCACTACAGCTGTACACAGAAACACTGACACCAACAAACTTAGATGTGTCAGCATCATTTTTATGTAATTATATTGTATGTAACTTATGTAATATTATGTAACTCAATTGTAAGTGCATATTATGCTCAATTTATTACCTCATCAGAATATACACAAATATTGGATTCATACTTATTTTCTACATGCATAACTTAGGATATTATAAACAGACTGTATCAAGACCGGGGAGCTGTTACTACTCTGCAGAATCAAGTGAACTAAAATTACAGCATTCAAGGAACGTGGAACAAGAGTCAGAATCAAGAGACATTGTATATATTTAATTGGTAAAAAAAAAACGATTTACATGGTTTCAAAGAATCAAATTATTGACAAGAATTCACATTTTATACACATGAACCTATACATGTGAATCATTGAGCTTAATAACAGCCACTCATTGTATAATATTAGCATATCCTGAGTTGAGCAATAAGGGGGAATTCAATTCCCCCCGAAGTAGCGCTGCGATAACTCTATTACCGTTATTACGGTAAATTTATCCCGGCTTTCCGCTGCAAGCAAAAAGCTGGCGTTGAATCCGATGTGAGAACACATATACATTACTCAAGAATTGCAACCAAAAGGACAGATGACAGACACTTACAGGTCACTCTGATTATCCAACATAAACAAGATAAATCAACAGAAACATTCCAATCTCAGGGCTAGATTTACTAAGCTGCGGGTTTGAAAAAGTGGAGATGTTGCCTATAGCAACCAATCATATTCTAGCTATCATTTTGTAGAAGGTACTAAATAAATGAAAGCTAGAATCTGATTGGTTGCTACAGGCAACATCCCCACCTTTTCAAACCCGCAGCTTAGTAAATCTAGCCCTCAGAGTTTTTACCACTGTTCTTCCACTATTACTAGGCTTTGTATAAGGACTTCGGATAAATGTTCTTATCACTTATGTTGCAAACATTGATGGAATGGAAACTAAAATGTCTGTTACCTCAGGTTTAGATCTGATCAGCCATCTGGACACATTCAAAATTAGAAACCATACACAAATGTCACTAGTGCTGGTTGTTGTGACATCACATCACTTTAGGATCACGTGACTCTTTATCGGAACTTTATCTGCCATTCAAAGAAGGTAAGTGACCTGACAGGTTAGAGGACGACATGAAAAAACTGACATTATTTAACTTATATGCAGAACAGAATACTAATTTGCACCCCTTGCATTGTAACAAGGTTTTGTCCAGGAGACTGAAATAAGAAGTTTCTCGAGTTAAGATCCTTAATCAATCAGGCCCCCAATTACTACACTGGCATAATGTTGTGCCTGTAAAAATGTTAAGTAAAAGGGTTGAAATTCAGCAGGTGTTTCCACCATCTGGGCAAAAGTTTTAGATTTTTTTAGTAGAAACATTTAAAAAGTGACCCACTGTCCCAAAACCTTTGCATTTCCAATACGTTAAATAATCAAATACTTTTTATGCTGTATCCCCTCAAACACCGTGTCTCCCCTCTCACAAAGTGAACATGGCGGAATGTGATTTATTACAGTCAACCTTAATCAGGGGCGGGCTGGGCCGGGGGCAGGGGGGCATAAGGCCCCCGGGCCGCTCTGTCTGACAGCTATTTGGGCCGCCCCCTCCCTCTCCCGTTGACTACAATATTTAATGAATATTACAAGCGGCCGCATCACAAGACATGCGATGCGGCCGCGTCAGCTCACAGGCGGCCGCATCACAGGACACACGATGCGGCCGCCTGTGCGCCCCCCGGGTTGAACTTTGCAGCCCGCGCTTGACCTTAATCTATGGGCATGACTGTGCCCTTATAATTAGAACACTTAACATGAAAAGTATCGACAGATGCCGTTATTGAGCAAACTTAAGTAATAAGATATGAACCCTAAGTAAAACAAACCAACAAACATGCATCCTCAGGAAATATTCCTATTTTTCTGCCAAAAATCACTGGAAACACAGACAATGACATTCATACGGCTCTATTGTGTTTGAGTCGTGCTCTTGCTTTGCATTGATTCAAGCTGCTGCTGCATTGATGGAAAGACAGGGCTGGAAGACATCTCGTAGCTGCTCAGCCTCCCATGAGATTACCTATGCGTTTATGAAAGTCTTTTCTACGAATCCTGGGAAGCATCAGGAAGAAAATTAGAATTCACTGTGTATTTGTATGTCTTGTTTGTATGCCTCCCTACATTTCACATTTCAAAAGTGAGACACTTAAATGCATCCACTGGCACACACAATGCAGCTAACTTTGGAATACAACAAATAATAATAATTAAAAAAATGCTGCCAACAGTTTAACTAAATTTGACTTTGCCTCTGATCAGGTGCATGTTGGCATGTAATCAACAGTGCTGCCCAAGTACACTTATTGCACTACAGCACTCATCATTATATTTTCACTGGCTAAATTTAATACAGTTGAACATCTATCTTAATTGTACATTATTAAGAAGGGCCTAAAGAGCTAATACGCTCATAGTGTCCCCTCACCTTCCACACCAGGATAATACGTGGTAGGCAAAAACAAACCCGTCATTACTTTAAAATCCGGCTTTCTTCACCTACACACGCACTCACTAGTGTTTACGTTCACACGTTTTCAAAACTAAGCTCCACTTTCCTGTTAAAACAGGTCACAGCAATCTCTGCCAGTCATTTCTTTTTCAATTAAATAAGAACTGTATAGTGGAACAGAGACGTGAATGAACGTTGAGGGTGAAGGTGTGAAGGTAGAGGGGCTGTCATGCCTAGGCTTGCCTCTATCCTTGTCTCTCCTACTCACTTATCCTCAAGTGCCCGCCCCTGGGTGATTTAATACCTATGTGGATCATAATTTTGAAAAAGAATGCACAGAAAAAAAAAAAATTAAATTAATGCCACCTGTTAATGATATCGGCATTAGTGATAAAACGGGGGAAATAAAAAAGTGTATTTTTAATATAATTTTTTCCACCCATGAACTACATTTATTAAAATGTTCTTAATGTCTACTGAACATAAAATACATTTTTACAGTAGCTCCTGATTGCAAACACATGTTATAGCATGCATACTAGACTGTCATCACAACTGATCAGCACTTAGGCTAGCCCTGTAGCTGGAGCAAGAGATACGGCAGAAAACCAAGTAACTTTGAGATGCCCAGAGCTTGAATCAGAGGCGGCTGCATGTGCTTGAGTTTGACACTCCCATACTGTACATAGGCATCACTTCCCTCCCCCGAAATCACAGGCTGTAGAAAGTGTCCTTTGCGTATGAAGATTGAGAGGACAGGGCTGCATATACTGGGCTATGTGCTGCTTCTGGGCATGCGCAGAGTAATTTTGGAACGGGTGTTTTGGTCATACTTACCAACTTTTTTAAGTTTTAAGTGTCCGGGAGACTCTCTGTAGCAGGTGGGTGTGCGGGGGGCGGGGCTCCGAAATCGCGTCATTTTGGGCCCGCCCGTGACGTAATGACGCAAACCGCGTCATTTGACAGCGGGGGCGGGGCTAAACTCCGCGATTCACCCGGAATCGCGGCGTTTGGGATCTAATTCTGCCCACTTCACTAGGAAGTGGGGCACTTCCTAGTGAAGTGGGCAGAATTCGGGAGATTGCCACACTCGCCCGGGAGTCAGGGAGACTCTCGCAAAATGCGGGAGTCTCCCGGACATTCCGGGAGAGTTGGCAAGTATGGTTTTGGTGCCACAATGAATTAGAAGGCTCCAGTAGATTTTTGAGGAAAAGGGGAGGAGCCAACAATGGACTGATGGATGTTTTGCTGTAAAGGCTGCCTGTGATAATTGAGGATCTTCCCACAAAGAGCCACTGAATGTTATTTCTAAACTGTTGTCGTGAGGGAGTTTGGCAGCTAAAGTTCTAGACTTAAAAGCCTAGAAGGAAACATCTTTAGACAACAGGAAAAGACCTAGCTTGCTACTGCCCATGCAATGTCAGCAGGACTCATATGAACACAGATACATTTATGATTATTTTGCTTTGCTAAGTTCAAGTTATTTAAGTAAGACGTCAAACTGTGTTATTAAACCCTCTGACCGAGATAGTAATATTTCTATTGAGAGATGTTATAGCTCTATCTGAAGGAAGAGTTTATGCCAGCTGAATCTGCTGTATTTAAAGTTATATGCAAGCTGACTCAGTGTGCAAAGGACATAGAGAGTAATCATTGTGAAACTACCTAAAATGGTTGCTGAAGAGAGAATTGCAAGTTGTTTAACCCTACAGTTGCCCTGTCGGCATGCTCAATGACGTGATCAGCTGCAGTCGCCTTCTTGCTTCATCGTCATTGGCTGCTGTTGGGGTGAAGAGGAGTCGTCATCGCTCATCGCTCAGGGTCGGGAACCAGCTCCTTCAGAACAGTCACGTCGGGGTGAGTCTTGTCGCTCTTCTCTGCATCGATATGCCGTACCACACCCAGCCCAGACTATGGGGGAAAATTAATTAGCATCGAAGTGTCTCTGGAACCACCGTGAGACATTTCGCAGCGGTGATTTGACTGAAATCTCTGCTCATTTTTCCTCGCAGTCCATAGAGGTGCCAGGGAAAATGATTAGAGATTTTGATGGTAAATGTCCGCGGCACGATGTCTGCGTGCCACATCACTGGCAATTGAATTCCCCCAATATCAACAGATAGTGAGAACTATATCCAATACACAGAATAAGAAGAATTATACTGTACAGTATATCATTGTTTGAAAAAACAGGTACATTTCTAGGTACAGTTCTTTGAAGTCTATTGGGTAGTTTTACAAAAACTTTTAAAAAGGCAAAGTGGTGTTACCTACAGCAACCAATCTGATGCTAGCTATCAATTTCTAGAATGTACTAGATCAGAGATAAGCAAATTGATACGCTTCAGGGACCGCATAGTGTGGCCCTCTAACCTTCAACAGGGCCGCACGTCACCCTTAATCTCATAATACATTTAATGAAAGAAAGCAGGCATTGTATTGTAAAATAAACAAGTGTTACAAGCTATCACAAACAAATCTGACATCAAAGCACTAAAGAGCTAGTGAAGAGGCCTGGAGGGCCGCATGTGGCCTATCACTGCACTAGATAAATCATAGCTAAAATCTGATTGGTTGCTATGGGCCACACCTCCACTTTTACTTTTTTAGTAGGTTTAGTAAATCTACCCCAAAACTGTCCATGAAGTAAAATAAACAAAACAAACTTACAATGTTGTGTAAACAAAAAAAAGCTGTAAAACACATTCAAATATAACCAGTGCCCGTTGTGGACGTGAAAAATAATAGCCTTTGTGTTGCCCACATTTTCTTAAATACATACACAATCATCTATGATATGGTCTTATTTATTATTTTGTGATATAAAGAGGCCATAGAGTCCTATTTTTCAACATGCTATACGAGCCCACCTAGACTTGGAGGACTGACATTTATAAAAGGATTGAAGATTACAGTCCAACTGCTACTAACATGCAAAAGAGACTCACAAAACACAGCCTATCATCATCGTCATCATCATCATTTATTTATATAGCGCCACTAATTCCGCAGCGCTGTACAGAGAACTCATTCATATCAGTCTCTGCCCTATTGGAGCTTACAGTCTAAATTCCCTAATATAGACACACACACAGACAGACAGAGAGGGAGACAGACAGGGAGAGACTAGGGTTAATTTTGATAGCAGCCAATTATCCTACCAGTATGTTTTTGGAGTGTGGGAGGAAACCGGAGTACCCGGAGGAAACCCACGCAAACACGGGGAGAACATACAAACTCCACACAGATAAGGTCATGGTCGGGAATCAAACTCATGACCCTAGTGCTGTGAGGCAGAAGTGCTAACCACTAGGCCACTGTGCTGCCAAGCCTAGGCATTTTATGATGCTGGAAAGAATGAGCACAACTGTATGTTATGAGACACAAATTCATTCTCTTGCTGGTAGTAAGAGCAGAAAGCTTTGATACCATCCTGAGGCAGAAACACTCCGGCAGAGAAAGCGTTTGTAAACTTCATGAAATATATAACAGAGGGATGTGGAATTTGCTGGAGGCAGAAAACAACATCTCACAGATTGGGAAAACAATGTGAAACAGATATGTGGAGAGAGAAAAAAACACCAGTTATGTACTGATCAGGATTTGTCATAAGTCATTTAAGATAAACAATTATACTAAAATGTAATTAATTATTACAAAGCAAAATGACTACAAAGAAAGTATGTGTGGCCCTAATCGTGGGTGATTTTAGCTATCCAGATATAAACTAGCACAATTAAGCTAGTGGTTCTGGCAAAGGAAGATGTGTTTTACCTTTGTAGGTTGTAGAACACTGATTGGCAACAGTCGGCCCTAGGGAGCCTTCACTTGCACCCAGGGGCGGGCTGGGCCGGGGGGCAGTGGGGCATCGGCCCCCCGAGCCGCTCAGAATCACGGCTGTTAGGGCCGCCCGCTCCCCGGAAGTAATATCAATGTGATGCGGGCGCGCATTGATGACGCGGCCGCATCACGTGTCGTGATGCGGCCGCCTGTGCCCGCGCCTGCTTGCACCCCCAGCTTCTTTCGTCTTTATTGTGAGATATGTTTGTTGTAGCTTGTAACACTTGTTTCAAATGTCTGCTGACATGTCTTTATAGATAGGTGTCCCATTATTTGATTAAATGTAATGTTTTACATTATTACTGAGATTAAGGGTAATGTACGAACCTTTGGAATGTTAAAGGGCCGCCTAGGCGGCCCCTGAAGTATATCAGGTTGCCTATCACTACTGTAGAAGAACCAACTAAATTGGGAGTATTGCAGTTAGTGGGCACAAGGCCTGTGGCTCCTCGGGCTTATTTTTAGGCCTATTCAATTATTTGAGCACACTTCTACATTCAGATTTAGAAGCCTGCAGGGCACAGTAAAATCAGGCCTAGCCTGTGGCCATATATATTTCAGGCACCAGGCCTGTGAGGGCAAAATAGGTGGTAGGCCTGGCATCAGGTACGTGGTTTGCACCTGTTTATTTAGAGACTGTGCCCCGTCAGATACCCTCTTTTTCTACCCTCATCCTCGGTGGCCATTTTTTGTCAGACCTATGAGTACTTGTACTCATTAGTAAGGCCCCATTAAAGGTAGACTCTTAAGATGCGTCCTAATATAGGATCCATTAGCAGGTCCCATGAAAGGTAGGATTTTAGTATCTTGTCATGTATTTTCCTGTCAGTTTCTCCTTTGATTGGCTGTAGAGAATTGTGGGTGGCTTAGATAGGGTAGTACACTACACCTTGTGTTAGAGGTTAATGTTGCGCAGCAGACAGGGCACTGCTGTTGTTGTTGACGTTAACACTAGAGTGGGTGGTAAATACTAGCAAGGGTAGTCAGCTCTGTATGAGGGTTGTTGTGTTTCGCCCCTTTCTTAGACACCATTCCTAGGAGTCTCAGGTAACCATCAAGAGGAGACAATGTCTATACGATGAGTGTCCCCCATTCTTTGTCTCTTGGTGATGCCCTCACCATTGGTGGGTAAGATATTAGAGCGGTAGTCTTCCCTATCACCAATATCTGCAGCCCCACGCCCAGGCCCAGATCAAAATCTAGGTTTTGGAAACAAGAGTATAAGTAAATAGATGATGATGATGATGATGATGATGAAGAGTAGAGTACAGTTCTCTTCTCTCGCCCCTCACCTCGGCCACTCCCTCTTTCCTTTCACACTGTACTTCCCCCTGAGTAATTGTTGCTGTCTTTCCCCTAGACTGAGACGGTGCCTGTGGAACTGATGCTGGAGTTGCGCTGTAAAATGACAGGTGGACCGGTCGAGAATAAGGAGGCTCCGCCACATAACTTGTAACTACTCTCCCGCAATGGTCCCTCCATCTCAAAGCCAGGTATTTTTTTTTAACAGGGCACTGTCTGGGAAATCTGCACTATAGTGTAGTACATGTACCTCCCAACTGACCCAATTTCAGCTGGACAGTCCCGATTTTAGGGCTTTGTCCCATTGTACCACATGTTTGTCCCACAGGTGGGAATGTTGGGAGTTCACTTCCATGTACAGCTGCCCGGCATAGCAGAACGGTGGAGAACAGGTGGAGTACACCTGCTGCTGGTGTCTGCTGCAGTGTTTAGAGGGGTAAGGAGGTTTCTAAGGGGGCAGTCTAGTGCTTTACAGTCCTAAGCAGCCCCCTGGGTGAGTGGCCATCACCCCATTGAGTGACCATGCCCCCTTTGTTATATGACCACGCCCCCATCATGACGTAGTCGCACCCCCCTGTTCTTCCCCCTGTTGGACTGGCTCAGTGTACTTGTCTCACATGCTTCATTATTCCATACATCTTCTAATACCTCTCTGATATGGCTATATGCTCCTAATCATTTCACCTCTATGTCCATCTCATTTCTTGAAGTCTTCATGCTGCTCTCACAACACCTCTCAAAAACTCTCCTAAGTCAATATTCATTGACCGCCTTCTCAAGGTTTGCTTATAGCTATCTTGAAAATTCCATCTTTAGTGCAGTTGTTTATTAAATATTAACAGTTTCTCTTCGGATCACGCTTGCAGCTTAGTGCTGGTTTATACATGATTTAAAGTGTATCTAAAGTGTCTTAAACGATTTTTCATCGACAGCTACTGTATGGGGAGACCTGAAGCAGGCGAAGGTGAGCTATATGCAAATGCTGTGACAATGCTCAATACAAAAAAATCCTAAATTTAATTTGTTAGAGTGCAGTTTACCTATAGGGTTGAAGATACATGCTAGGTGGAGTTGAAATGACTCTACTGCTTAAATGATTATGTTGTTTTCCGTTTTTCACTGTTACACTATGATGCCCTTTTAATTCAAATGTGTTATTTGTTTTTCTTTGTTCCACAGGAAATTTATATGTGTAAGTTGTTATATATCTGGGGCCTGATTCATTGAGGAACGTAAATGCTGATATATGCTGAATGTTGCGATACTGAGAAATGGACAATATGTCAGAGAACACAAGTGTATGCAATTTATCTTCCAGTGCAAAGGACACTTACAACAGTCTATGATTTAATGTGCGGAACGGTGGAGGGAAGGAATGTATACAAGTGGTCAATGTACAGTAAGGGAGTGCCAAGCTCGAGCACACGCATCAGAGCCCAATTCAAGCTTTGGACAGCTCTAAGGTAAGTGTTCTGTTGTATCACTACAGGGCAGGTGTAAGTGCCGAGAGATAGTGTTGATGGGGGCGCATGTGCATGCTATAACATGTGTTTGCAATCAAGACCAACTGTAAATTTGCATTTTATGTACAGTAGACATTAATAACATCCTGATTAATGTATTTTATTGGAGGAAAGAAACATTCCTTTATGCTTTACATTAATGACTACATTATTCACATGTGACAATAACTGCAGTTTTGTCTGTGCATTCTGCTGGAAATTTGTATTCCACATATGTGTTGTACAAAACGTATCATGCCGTGTGTTGTGCCGTATACTATACTTGCCGACTTTTCAAACATCTCTCCGGGAGATCCGGGAGTAGAGGTCATGTAACCGGGGGTCGGAGGGTGCGACAAAAATCACAGCATTTCATAGCAGGGGGCGTGGCTTAATGACTCAAAATTGTGTCATAAGCTCCACCTCCATCACAGTCCAGGAGGATGCCTACTCCTCTCGGAGTCCGGTAGCCTCCCAGAAATTCCAGAAGAGTAGGCAAGTAAGCCATAAATGCGTAGCAGCTCCGTTTCGGCAGCACCGCCGCGGACGCTTCTTTGACAGCGCCGCGGCTGCTGTATAGGACAGTGCCACTATGGTGGGCACTTAGTTAGCGAAGGGGGACCCAGAAACCCCCCCCCTCCCCCCTGCGTGTGCCACTGCTACTGTACACCCATATTCAACAAGAGACATTGCTTGTGTAGTTGAATACGGATGTGTGTATGCCCGGATTACGTGCATTTGTAAAAAAAAACAACACCCACAATATGTTGGCTTTACGCGCCTTAATGAATCAGGCTCCTTGTGTTCAGTCACTAGTGAGAGTGGAGTGTCACCAATACTAGTTAGGAACCATTCCCTTTTCCCAAGCCATAACCCTAATTGGGTAACACTGAGATCACTCAGGAGCAATTTCTCTACTGGAAAAGGAATTCAGAGAGCGCAATGTGATCAGGGCCGGATTTACCACTAGGCAACCTAGGCAATTGCCTAGGGCCCAGCGGTCCCCAGAGGGCCCTCCCAGGGTCAGTGGTGAGACCAACCTTTAAAAATGGGCCGCTACTTATGGGCCAGTGCTATGTGCTTGCCCCCCTGGGCTAAAGTCTGCCAGCCAGCCCCTGAATAGGGGTACATGTTATGCTAAAAACTATAGTGCTATGGATTTTTTCAGGGAAGGGGCCCCAAACCAGTATCTTGCCTAGGGCCCCTTGAGGTCTAAATCCGGCTCTGAATGTGATGATAGTGTAGAGTATTGCGTGATGACAGTGTAGAGTGCAATGAGTGTTTCACAGGAATCAATGACACATCCACAATACTCAGCATTTCAGGAGATAAGTGTGCTGAGACAGTGACCTATCAAACATATGATTGTGTAGATGTCAGAGGAGCAGCGTTATAATGTGGGAGGGGAATAGATCTATATAGTGGACGTGTATAAAGTGAGAACAGCACAGAACAGTGATTTAAGGCTAATTGTCTACAGACAGAGGAGGCCAACGTCTCCAGGTGCACGACCTCTGGCTCTAATTAATTAAAGCTGAGATTTTCCTTCACTCCCTTTCAGAAAGCTGCCAAGTACAGGCATTGTTCCATGCAGAAAGGTAGATATATATTTTTTTCTTTAATAAGGTGAATAAAATGGAGATTAGAGAGGCAAGAATTTTATGCAATTAAATTTTATTTTAAATTAGAGTTTTTTTGTTGTTTTACTTTTTTTTAGTTCTTACAACCTGGAACCACTGGAGTCCCAAAATTGCCATTTCATGGATTATAATTTTGTTCATTACCCTGTCCCCTACAGCCAAGAGGAGGTCTGGAAGAGCTTATCTGCCCTGATATGATTGCCTCTGGGCAGGGGTTGGGGAGGTGTCTGTTGTTTCCTTTTACCCCCTGCCATAGAGACACCAGCCACGTGCTGCCAGCCTGATTTTCACTATAGCAGGGGCACCCCATGTTCCTGTCATGTCATGCTGCCCATTATTTTTTTTACTTTACTTTACACAGTGCAGTGCGGATGGGGACTGTCTGTGGTACAGGCGGCAATTTTATGTGAGAAGTGTATTATTACATTAATCAAAATGTGACAAACCAGAAAATCATGGGCCTTATCTGTGAGGAGTTTGTATATTCTCCCTGCATGGATATTCTCCCTTGCATGGATTTCCTCCGGGTGCTCCGGTTTCCTCCCACACTCCAAAAACATACTGGTAGGTTAATTGGCTGCTAACGAAAATGGACTCTAGTCTGTCTGTCTCCTTCTCTGTCTGTCTGTCTGTCTGTCTGTCTGTGTATGAGCGTGTGTCTATATTATGGAATGTAGACTATAAGCTCCAATGGGGCAGGGACTGATGTGAATGAGTTCTCTGCACAGCGCTGCGGAATTAGTAGCACTATATAAATAAATGATAATGATGATGATGATCATCATCATATAAAACCCCATAAATATAATGTCCAAATTTACATCTGGGTGTGAAATCCACAGGTGACAAGAAAACATGAAATGCATAGTGCCAAGTATAGACAAATAAAGGTGTTGGCACTGGTTGGACTGTGCATAGCGTGCAATAAGGTACACGGATGTGTTGACACTGGTTGAACAGTGTTTAGAGTGCAATAAGTTATGGAGATGGTTGCAGTGTTAAGGCAGTAAAAAATGGATACAAAAGAGTATATTGCAGTGACCCTGTAGAACTGAGATAGACAGCAAGTATAGTGGAGTACACACACACACATATGTACAGATGACAATAACTAAGACGGGTTTAGCAAGGAGTCTAACTGGATATCACCAGTGATCCCTGTAAGACATACTTGCTAACTCTCCCGAAACGTCCGGGAGACTCCCGCATTTTGCGTGAGTCTCCCGGACTCCCGAGAGAGTATGGCAATCTCCCTGATCTGCCCAGAAGTGGGCAGAATACGGTTCAAACGCTGCGATTCACCGGGAATCCCAGCGTTTGGCCCCATTACGTAATGGGGGTGGGGCTAAAATGACGCAATTTGGGGGCCCCGCCCCCTACACGCCTACCTCCTACTAGCAGCTCCCGGAAAAAAAAATGAAATGTTGGCAAGTATGCTGTAAGAGGATGTGGACTTTGCTCAGTTAAGCCCCAGGTTTATGTTTATTTTTGTTTAGCTGAGGATTCATTTTACTTAATAAACTTTGTAGAGATTGTAGATTCTCTGTGTATTTCAACTCACGTAAATATGTTTTATAGGATAATAAGAGGAAAGAATTTCATCTATGAAACATGCAGGTAGCTGAGTGGTACAGTACCTGCACAATGCTTGAACAGCACTGGGATCGCTCAGAAGCTAAATACAAATAGAAATATTAATGGGGGAGGGGCTAGCATTCATTTAACTAGACAACCTTTAAAAAAAAATCACAATATTGTAAGGTACTATACAAAGGCCAGCAGAGAAGAATTGTGCCTTTGTATGTGTATACATACAGTATAGAGTATTTTCCAGGGCAAAACAGATGGTGCACAGTGAAGGGAGTCTCAAAGAGTGAGGGATACATATATGCCAACAGTCCTGATTTTAGTGGTACAGTCCTGATATTCTGCAACCTTTACGGCACTTATCTATA
Source organism: Mixophyes fleayi (assembly GCF_038048845.1). Taxonomy (NCBI): domain Eukaryota; kingdom Metazoa; phylum Chordata; class Amphibia; order Anura; family Limnodynastidae; genus Mixophyes; species Mixophyes fleayi. The sequence goes on along the minus strand of NC_134409.1, from coordinate 23,053,778 downwards.
CAGCAGCATATTTTTTTAGCTATTCTAAAATAGAGTAATGCAAATATAATGCTAATTATGATATAGAGCAGCTAGACACATAACTAGGGGCCTGATTCATTAAGGATCTTAACTTACGAAACTTCTTATTTAAGTCTCCTGGACAAAACCATGTTACAATGTAAGGAGTGCAAATTAGTTTTCTGTTTTGCACATAAGTTAAATACTGACTGTTTTTTCATGTAGCACAAATAAATAAGAAGTTTCTTAAGTTAAGATCCTTAATGAATCAGGCCCTAGCTCAGTATGATCTAGGGGGCTTCTTAGAAATATGTAATACTAGTTTTCTTTTTTTTAACAAACAGTAAAAGTGATGGAGGAAGGGAAGTGTCTGGCACACACTCACTTATTTTGGGTGTATTTAGGGTGTATTAACTTGTTTACAATCACTAGGGCATCATCAGATCACAAAGCACCCTGGTTATAATGTAGACATTCACTCATGTCTCTGATGAACACAAATGAAGCAAATTTTAGCCAATATAGGAAATAAACCGTTCAGTGCTCAAGAGTTACACGCAAATCATCGGTCAATTAGATGATTGAATAAATCTGATAAAGTCAATAAGACAGATTTTATGGTAAGATTTTGCCACTGCTGATAACTAGAGCCTCTCAGAGTGACCTTTTTCTGTAACAAGTATACAGCCGCTAATAACAGCCTTCTTAGAGAGATGGCTGCACAAGCCTCTGTTATTACAAGAGATGATTCAATCTGAGTCTGGCTCCTTCTAGGGCTTCAGTATTTGTGACTGATTGTTTTTATTTTCAGGAAACCGGGCTTAACTCGTGATATGGTACAGTAATTTTTATCACACATGGTTAACAAAGAGGTTAAGGTTAAATCTATTAAGTGAATATAAATAATAGCTTTCTGAAGATATATATATGTCATACTTGCCTACTTTCCCGGAATTCCTGGGAGGATCCCGAATTTCGGGGAGTCTTCCCGGACTCCCGGAAGCGTAGGCAAAGCTCCCGCATTCGTCGAAATCCACGGCATTGAATGGAGGGGGTGGGGCTTAATTGCATCATTAAGCCCCGTCCCGCTATACAATGCAGTTAATTTCTGCATTTTATAGTGGGGGCGGGCCTATGGTGACGCGACAATGTCACCACGCTCCCCCTCCTACCCCTCGTCACATGACTTCTCTCCCAGGGGTGAAAAATCTTGGCATTTATGATATATGTATACACACACACACACACATATATATATATATATATATATATATATAGCATTTTTTCTAATTGTAATGCCTGCATAATTATTATTTTTTAACAGTTTTTTTTCATAAGTGGAGCTGGAAACACAAATCAGGGCTCCCCTGTTCCACCGCGCACCCAGTCACGCATGCGCAGATGCACCAAGTCTGGCCAGTGAATAGGTAAGAGTAAGACTTCTCCAACTGCTACCAGCCAGTATCAATATTTTCTTTTTAAATTGTGGCGATAATGACGCCGGGATAATGAGATAGAAAATCTGTGTTATCTGTGGTATTGCAGCATATTAATAAATAGGGGCCCAAGAGAGAGCATTGCGCATAAAGGTCCTGATGCATCAAGTATGCACATATCTGACGATTTTGAGCGTATCGTCTGCAAACTCACTCTGTGCATGCCCAGAATAGGGAGATACGTCCGTGAATGCAGCTTATGTCTTCGTACGCAAAGGACACTTACAACCTATGATTTTGGGGAGTGAACTGGGAGGGGTGCCCTCAAGACTCATTTCTTTATTCAAGTCTATCAGTCCTCCTCCTAACTCCCTTGTCCCAGCTCTCTCCCCCAGTTTGTACCACCCTATTTGTGTCTCCCCCTTTCCTTTAGGATGTAAGCTCTCATGAGCAGGGCCCTCTTTCCTTGTGTGCTCCTTCTACTATTCCATCACCCTCTGTACCTCTTGGCCTGCTTCCCTAGCCCTCTTTTCTTAGCTTCGGCCTACTTCTCACTGATTTCTACCATCACTTTCACACATTGCCCCAGAAATAATTTGATTTGCATTATCATGTTACATGTGTGTGTTTTTAGTTTTTGTGTTTTTTGTTCTTTCTCTATCATGGGTCACTGTTTTTTGTATATGTCATGTACGGCGCTGTGGACCCTTTGTGGCGCCTTATAAATTAAAGATAATAATAATAATAGTGAATTTACAATAGGAGCGAGCCAAACTCAAGCAAACGCAGCCACGTCCAAATCCAGCTCTGAGCGTCTCAAAGTTATTTATTTTTCTGCCGTATCTCTTGCTCCAGCTACAGGTCTAGTCTAAGTTCTGATTACTGGTGATGACAGTTTCATATGCATGCTTTAACATGTGTTGCAATCAAGAGTAAATGTAAAAATGTATTTTATGTTTAATGCCTTTATTATTAACAAATTACATTAATTCAAGAATTTTTTTATCTATCCTGTGCATTCTTTTGCGAATTTATTAACCACGTAGGTATTGGACGTATCCTGCAGCGTCTTGTGTAGTATAGCACAGCAGACCTGCCCCCGATTTCAAAAGCAACCATTTATTAAAACCTGTGCCATGATGAGTTCGGGAGTACACGAGGCCTAAATATGTGAGTATAATGCTAACCGCGGGTTACGCTCCGAATATGTACCTTGATGAATCAGACCCAGAGAGTGCACTGGATAAAGTGCTCATTCTTGAGCTGGGCAGCCCCCTTTTTATTTTATTTTTTGGTGCTAACTACAAAGCGCTCAAGACACTAGGAAATAAAGAAATAAAATTACATCAGAGAACACGGTGACAAGTTCTCTTTAAAGTTAAAGGGTCTGATTCATTAAGGATCTTAACTTGAGAAACTTCTTATTTCAGTCTCCTGGACAAAACCATGTTACAATGCAAGGGGTGCAAATTAGTATTCTGTTTTGTACATAAGTTAAATACTGACTGTTTTTTCATGTAGCACACAAATACTTGATAGCTTATTTGTACACTGAAATTTAAAGTTGATATTTATGTCATATTTGCTAACTCAGAGGGGGCGTGACTGGATGGCGGGAGGGGGCAGGGCGAGACCAATAGCGTAATTTTGGCCCCGCCCCCTCCCACCCTCCAAAATGGCGTGATTCACCGAGACAGGATCCGGGAGAAATGCCAGCTCGCCCGGGACTGACCCGAATTTCGGGAGTCTCCTGGACTTTCCGGGAGAGTTGGCAAGTATGATTTATGTGCTCCATTAAAAAACAGTCAGTATTTAACTTATGTACAAAACAGAATACTAATTTGCACCCCTTGCATTGTAACATGGTTTTGTCCAGGAAACTGAAATAAGAAGTTTCTCAAGTTAAGATCCTTAATGAATCAGGCCCAAAGAACAGAAAAACTGCACTTACTTTCTAGCTCCCTGTTATAGGCATCTGTTCAGCATGTAAAACTGATAAATGGATTTCTATAGTTTTATTATGTCCGTTTTACAATCTCATCTTATGCCAGCTACACACTATCATCTTTTTTCCATTAATCCAAATCAATATACATGGTAGCAATCCATAGTAGAATTTTATACAGGCATTTATTTGAAATACTGTCTTTAGCAAGTTTTGGGGCTACATCAGTCATACTTTCTTTCCTACAATCAATACTAGTAATCAGGAGCTCTTGACAAGAGAACATTTGTATCAATCTGTGGATGATTTATCATCCTGACAGATCCATCTCCGCTAATGATAAAACTAACTGTGTATGTGAATAGAAGCTGAACAAGCAACCCTTGTCCAGGTCAGAAAAATGTATATTCTGTATATTAACACTGATACAGTGATTAACCAAGGAGTAAATCACACATTTTTAACACTGTGACATCCTATGAGAAATTGATCTTCTCTTATTGATGAAAACATTTATTTTCAGCTTTTTACCTCTCTCCCAAGTAATTATCACAGCTTTTTGCTTTTGGAACACGCCTGGTCACCCCTATTAAAATGTTACTGTACATTTATAAAAGTGTAAAAATAGCATTATTTTTTTTTATTATTTGTCTGAAAATGAAATAAATGCAAAAAAAATAGCAAGGCATGACTTTAAATGAATTGCTGGCACACAGAAATGTGGCAGAACTGTCACCAGGTGCTTAATCGACAGGCCCAGTCCTTTAATTAGTGTTGGGATGCTCACTTTTATATGTTGGGAGGGAGAATATACTGCCCCCTTTGTTCTTTGGAACTCTCTATCTCTGACTGTTGCATTATTTTCCACTGGGCTTTTTGCTAGCACCAAGGTCTGTAGGTCTGTAATAAGTTAGTAGCGTAACCGAGTTTTACCAGAGAATCTTATTGTGCGGTGGTATGGTTCTATCTGTTCCTCTCTGTTACTTCTACAATGGTAGCAGCCAGCCTCACTACCTTAGGCCATGTGAGTTACTTGCCGGAGACTGGCAGCACCACTTTTCCATCCAGAGAGCTGAAGATTCATATGTTGCCCCTAGTGACTGGGTTCCTGTTGATGGGCCTTGATCCAAGGCCTCTTGCTCCCTCATTTTGTCTGGCACTGTCCTCAAGGACCTTGTGTCCTAACGCTTGCTATCGCTGCTACTCAGCCCGCCTGCCAAGAAGGTCACACACACAAACTTCACCCTGACAGAACAGGGCACAGGAATGGCAGTATCAGTATAGTAGGAACTATGTCACCCTTGTCTACTTTTCATCCCTCGCTTCCAGGAGATGCTGAGGCGAGGTATTACATTTAAATGATTAAATCATAATTTTCCTGCCCATTTTGTGTTCACTAAGGTGAGCAGGGCCTCATGACAGGCTTTGCAGCAGGTGCCCGTTCTCTTTGCAGGCAGGTAAGGCACTTCCAGGAGAATTACCTGCTCTCCTGGGAGGTCTCACCCTAATCCTGGTGACCGGTCATTCTGAGAGAATTGGCAACTATGAACTGTGCTAATATACAATCTCACATGTAATCAGACAGTCCTTCAGCTACTGCTCTTTTGTATTTTCAGTCCATGTTTCAGTTGTTCCACTCATCACAGATCAGCAGCAACACTTGTGTCCGGGAATGGATCAGTCAAATGAAAATGTGTCAGGATAGTTGATTAATATAATGCAAAAGAAAAAACTAAATAGAACACGTCAATGCCTATTCCATTTTTATAAATGTACCTTCAAATTTAAGATGGAATGTGCCGTTTGTTGGCTGGAAGCAGCCATGATGATGTGTGTAAAAGGCTATGAAGATATCACTGTCAGTGATCATCAACATTCATCATCAACAAAAAAAAAAGTTGAAAAATTACACAGAATTTGATTGCACTTGTAAGAAACATTATAGTACTAATACACCAAAAACAAAACTGAAATTAAACAAATGTGCTTCTTTTTATAGTACTTAAGTATTTTAGTGGTCAAGGGTTCAGGGTCTGTTAGGCAAACCTAGGTGGTTTTCTGGATTAATTAGATACTGTGATACATAATTTGACTGGTGGGAAACAGATTGCCCCAAGATCGCAAAGCTAGAAATAAGCTGCGGGTTTGAAAAAGTGTAGATGTTGCCTATAGCAACCAATCAGATTCTAGTTAGCATTTATTTAGTACATTCTACCAAAATGATAGCTAGAATCTGATTGGTTGTTATAGGCAACATCTCCACTTTTTAAAACCCCCAGTTTAGTAAATATACCCCCTTGTCTTTTATAATACAGCTTCCCCTTTGTGGGTTAATTCACCAATAGAACTTGTATTTTCAAATTAAAAATGAACATATAGAATTTAATTTAATTTTACTTTTCATTTTAAGACGACTGCATCATCATACATACATGCAGAGTGCGCCTTCAGAGATTTTATTGATTTTCCACCATCTGCTTTGATATGTAGATAAGTGTAGAATGATGTTTTATCAGTTTCAGCTTTGGCTCAGCAAGTGTTCCATCCCCTGTGTATAGCCTGGAATATTTGTTTAATGTTGTCCTAGTTATTTGTAGACATATGTTAGTTCTTTTGACAATTCGCTCCCAATACAACGCTGCCCCTGAATTGCAGTATGAAAAGATTTCTCAGAGGATACATTAATGAGCAGTCAGAGTAAATTACTTTTCCATCAATGGAAGTCAGGCACTTTTTGTACATGTTTTAAGTTCTGTTTTGAAAATTATATTGTTTCATTATTATCAATGTGTAAAAAAATCCTGTTTATATGCAGGTCATGGACAAAAAACTGAGGACATAGGCAAATTAGCAATATCGATTATACTAATAATGCACATCATTTTCATGTTAATATTACAATGCAATCATCTGCAGTTGCTTTTATTGCCTTTTCAACAGGCTTTATTTTGCTAAGCAGATGAAATTTGTGTTAAACCTATTTGCACGACTCTTTAAGCTGAGTACACCCCGATGCAATTATCGTGCAAATCACACAATAAACAAACGTTTGGTCAGATATTGGAAGAGTGTGTACGCTACCACGATCATGTTTTATCTTACCAAAACACATAACATCTGTTGATTTTGGTTCAATAAACTTCCTAGAAATCACGATCAACGATGGAACGATGTCGGACTAATGTGGAAGTGTGTATACACTCGTGACCAGCAGCGTTGGAAGATATCTATAGATTGTACAGAGTCACAATCCTTTCAGCAGAAGGTTACGGGAGATAAAGACCACAGATCTGAAGGTAAATTGTGTGTGCGCATGAATCGGCATGTTCATTGGGACTTCCATTCGTTGGTAAAATCGTTACAAAAAACGCATCTCAAGTAAAATTCTGCTTCTGCGTGTACTCAGCTTTACAGTTGCCCCATTAAAAGCTTTTCATGACAGCATTTCTCTCTGATCACCTCCGGGTGGCACTGTGGCAATTCATGACTACTAAGAAGTTGTATTAGCAATCTAAAGTTTGCCATAGGATAATATCAGTAATATCTGAATAACAAGGTTGTAATGTTGCAATAGGAGCCCATGGGAAATTAGTACACGTCTGTGTCTGTATGAGTTCCCTGGCTGCATTCGCATTGAGAGCAAAGTAATATATATAGTTTTGACACCTGTCAGTTTAGTAATACATAATTAATGTGTTGCAGAGTTGGGTCCTGCTTTGAGCCTCTTATGAAGGTGGTGAGCCAAATAGCCCTGGGAAATGGCTTGGACAAGCATGGGCCAATCCATATATTGCTATGGGACCCAAAGATTTCTAGTTACTCCCATGCCACACACTGCTAGCAGCTATTTTATGTTTAGTCTTGCAGGTTAATACTTCCCATTGTTGGAAAGGAGACCATCCAAAAGTTATGCACAATATTTTTTGATTGAGTGTACTATTGTTGATATACTGGATTTGCCACTCTAATGTATGTTTGTCTAGGATTCTTGTGCATGATGTTAAGCAAACCAGTTTATTTCCTGAATTACAGCCTATGTGGAAGTCTGTGCTATGAATATACTCTACTTGGTGCCATCTAGTTTCCTTTTGCTTTATACCATCTTTAAATAAACAAAACTGTTGCAAGCTGGTTTGCAATCATTCAGCTGCTTAATTTAATTTATGTAACCTATATGGTCTATTTTTGAACGTGACAAAGTTAAAAATCTAGAATTGTGTTGCCAACAAGTCTGGCATATTGATCCAGCATCTCTGTGTGTATGTTGCAACACTGATACTCTTGGTTATGTTAAAGTAATGCAGACATGGCTTTGATTGGCAAATCAATCCACAAGTGACACAACACATTACAAAAGGAGACCTGCTAACCTTCTGAATCTTCTCTTTTAATGCATTTCGCTAGGAGCAATATATTTGACTTTGCTTTATTGGAAAAGGTTTTAATGGCAATTGTGGAAATTTCTTTGGCAGTGGTCACAAAAATGTTTGATTTTGTTTGTTAAGAATATGTTGAAGGCTGACATTTGCAGATATATCCAGCACAGTGACAGGTTTTTTTTTTTGTCCTTTTGAATTTAGGGAAGCTGACATATATAGCGAGAGCTTGTCTTGCTTGATCGTTTATTTTAATTCAATGTCATGAGATGTTCCTCTATCATGTCCTGCGCTGATGCACATCTTATTGTGAGAGACGGTGGGCATTGATGAGAGTGATTAACAGATATATGAGTTTCCATGGTAGCATCATCAACCAATCTGTGTTTTCCACTGGTGGCAAAATAATCTTTAATTGTATGATGTGATTGGTCACTCAACTCTTTAGTTAAAAAAAACAACAATCTGTTCTATTCCCTGACCTGCTGGGATATAGTCACTGAAAGTAAATATCACAGTTCTTCTTTCTTCTTCAATATCAGTTTCCTCACTTGCACTGCAATGTGAGGTCTTACTTCCTCCACAGAAACTGTGGGACCCCATGCATCCACCACTTTTCCATCAGGTCCGATAAGATATTTCCAGAAATTCCAGTCTGGCTCTTTACTGGAGGATTCTGGGAGAATGCAAAACACACAAAAAATTAGAATCATGCAAAATTCAAGATATAATTACAATGGGAACATGTTCGTAGCATATAGCAGGCCAATCATCTGAAAATGCTAATGTCTACTGAATATCATTTGGATCTACTAGAATATATATTACATTCATTCACTGGCTCCCAAATGCAACACAGACTTATTGGCCATGTATTATTTGTTAATTTTAGAGCTTTTTGTATGTTTTCAGCCTTATTTAGTAAGGTGTGCTTTATTTCCTGTTCACTCAGAAATTATGTTGGCTAACATAATAGTGTGTCTTTGTCTACAGTGGTACACAAGCGAAGTATATTGTTTTATGCTAAAATTAAAGTGGGCCATTAGAAATTTTGGGAGTAGTGTAGAAAGCAATATGTAGATATCTATTGGTTTTATGTTAACATTATAAAGCGTGCACATAATATTTGTATAAACTCCTGTAATAATATATGTATAAAGAGTGAGTTCTGATGTCATCACTTAAGTGTTCATTCATTTTAGTGTATAATGAAGAATAACGCACTTATTTCTGTAAATGATTACAGATATTAGACATCACCTGGGACCGCTGCAGGGGAGGGCTGGCAAATTTTAACCCGGGGGCAAGACTCAACTAAGCAACCTATTAGGAACATTTTAAAGGAAGAAAAAAGCAGATGACCCAGCCCAAGGTAGCCCACTATGGGACCGTCCTTGGGGCCAGATGCCCCTCTACCCCCCAGCCCAGCCAGACCCTTGATTGCTGTGACTTGAAATCAGCCCAATGCTTTGTACAGAACTTATGTGTAACTTCTAATATTCATATCATTGAAAGCAATGCATTATCCCATAGATTAATAGAAAGGTGTTCCAGTAATATGTATGCTATACGTAGGTAAATGCATACCTAGCACAAGTCCCAGGGGTATATTTATATTTATTTGCAGGTTTGAACAAGTGGGGTCGTTGCCTATAGCAACCAATCGGATTCTAGCTTTCATTTATTTAGTACTTTCTACAAAATGACAGCTAGAATCTGATTGGTTCCTATAGGCAACATCCCCAGTTTTTCAAACCCACAGCTTAGTAAATCTAGCCGCCAATGTGTAAAAACAAGTATACATGATTCCATTATATATAATCCCACTGAGAGTGGTAAAGGTTTCAATGATCCAGCTGATTTACCTCTCGTAATTACATATGTGTGTCTTATGTTTGTGTTTTGGCACATGTGGTTCTATATATACATCATTTCTGATTGACCAGGAAAACTATAGATTTGGGAGCCAATCAATGATTTATTAGACTTTTAACCCATGACTGCAATATTACCTGTTTGTACATGTAATATGCCTTGTCTACCTTAGACCTACAATACAACCTGTAAATTGCATTGAATGAGATCAAAATCCATGTGATATGCTTATTACATGAACGTTAGACATGTTTGTTTCATTATTTAAATTAAGTACCAGCAAGATACATTAAAACAGTGATTTCACTTTTTCATATAGGGTTCACGTAATTCCCAACATATGGTGGGTTTTACTCAGGGCCAATGATACCATTTGGCGAACTAAGGCGCTAATGATCAGGAGGCGCCTAAAATACTGAACGGTGGCTAAGTGGTTAGCACTTCTGCCTCACAGCACTGGGATCATGAGTTCAATTCCCGACCGTGGCCTTATCTGTGAGGAGTTTGTATGTTCTCCACGTGTTTGCGTGGGTTTCCTCCGGGTGCTCCAGTTTCCTCCCACACTCCAAAAAAATATACTGGTGGGTTAACTGGCTGCTAACAAATTGACCCTAGTCTGTGTGTTTGTCCTTGTGTGTGTTGGGGAATTTAGGCTGTAAGCTCCAATGAGGCAGGGACTTATGCGAGTTCTCTGTACAGCGCTGCGGAATTAGTGGCGCTCTATAAATAAACGGTGATGATGATGATGATGATGATGATAATGTCCATTATCCAGTGTTGTAATACCCCCAAGGCACCACGACACGGAGCCCCGGCCGCTGACATGGAGCAGAAGCAGCCAGCAGCTTCTTATTTGTGAAGCAATCAGCTGTTAGTTACTCTGCAGTGTCACTGATATGCTGAGAGTGTGGCGCTTGGCTATGATGTCATAGCCAAGCGCCACACAGTACAGTAGACACTCCCAAAGCTTGCGCAGGCCTTGGTTTCACATATAAGCCCATCAGTTTACAAACATGTCTTCACTTCTCTCACCAGTCAAATACTTGAAAGCAGCATTGGCTCCGGTACCACTGACTGCCAACTTGCTGAACATGGGGAAGGAAACACTGTAAGTCTTTCTGACAAATGATTCAATCTCACGATCGCTGTTCGGCTCCTGCTGCCCAAACTGGTTACAAGGGAACCCCAGGACATTAAAGTGGTAGGATCCCAGGTCCCGCTGTAGCTTCTGTAGCGCCTTGTAGTGGCTCTCGGTGAACCCACACTCGCTGGCCACATTCACAACCAGCGACACCTGAGGAGAATGAGTGATGTAACGTTAGTAAGAGCAACAGTGAGGGTAGTGATTCTATGGTATTACTATAACACAGGAAAGCTCTGCCGACTTATTATTATTGGGGATTAATAGCTCTGTGTATTTCTACAGTAAGGTAAAAATAATAATAATAATACAGGGTAAAATTGACTGCTTGAGTTCTCTGAGTTAATAGAGTCCATCTATTATTTTGCCCGCTATGTACACTCTTAAGAATGTAAATGAAGCCACATTTACCAATTGTTTGTTTACAAAGTTCAAATTGTGCATTTGGGAGCAGAATATATAGTTATTTTCAAAAATAAAAGCTTTATCTGAACTTTTGTCACTATTTTGTTTTCATTTTATTTAGTTTATTTAGTAACTTTTCAAAACTCCTGAGAGCAGAGCTCAAAATTCTATAGCTCAGTACATATGTTATGGATTCTGAATCCTGCAACACACTTTTGACCAATTCTGCTGCTCAGCCCAAGTGCCTGGACAATGGTTCAGCTCGGCCACAGGTACACAAGCACTTCCTGCTTACCCCAGGATCTGTTAGTTTAGTCAGAAGATGACACACAGGCTGATGGAGATCATTTGCCATCTGCATTTTGCGACATGCCTAATAATGGTCCGACTGCTTTCAATGTGTGCAATATATAGTGTGCGTGCAATAGATACTACCCCTTGATAAAGTCTTACAGATGAAATGCGTTGGGTATGCGGGATGCAAAATTAAAGTTGGGGTATGGATACGTACTAGGCTGGTGGTCAGCATGAGGGTGTTCACACAGTGGGGGCCTTTACCATTTGTCCTGAGTCATGGCTCCTAGCCACACCCCTGACACCTACATTTCAAAGCTGCAGACATTTGATCTTATAGGAGTGCTTTCATTTTTATACAATAATAATAATCAGCTCGCCCAGGAGAGACTACAGTAAGGAGTGCACTCAGGATACTACCCATTCACTGGGGAGAATCTCTGCCTTTCCATTGCTGCCCCCTGCTGTACAAAACTATTAAAGACAATGTTTGCAGGTCTGAATCAGATTTCTAAGCTAGTGGTTTCTTTATAATCCTAAGAAGGGGACTTATCTGTGTTAACAACATTGTACCAGTTGCACTGCAATAATACCAGGAGGATCATTTACACATCCCAAAAAAGGGAAAGAGGATAAGATCATCATTCTGCCTCTGATCATGTTGCTTATATTTAAAAGGGTCTACGTGGCTTGACCTATGTGGGAAGCCAAAGTTCACATTTGTGAACAGACACAATCAGAGACTTTGCTGCAGGAACATGTACAGATATTCCGATCTCTAAGCATTTTTCTGAAGTGTGTGACTCTACAGCAGAGCAGAGATACAAAAAAAAAAAAAAAAGGACTTCTTCAATTTTGGGCTCAATGTATTTACCAGCCTGCAAGCTATGAAATCTTTTAGATCTAACATTAACATTAATGTTAAAAAAAAAAAAATGTTTGTAGATTGATGGGTGTCTTACATGTTTCCATGTCAATGAATGAAGATAGTGACATACTAAATTGGGAGAGTTTCCTTACTTTCATCTGGATAATTAATAAACAGAGATCCAGGAAACCAGTTGAAATTAATTACTTTATTATGGTTACAATGTTGATGCATTTTTTATTTTGCTTATCTTTTTATTTTGTATTTAGGCCATGTGTTGTGCAGTTTCTACATTATTGTTGGATGCCAATAATGAAGCTATTTGTGTTATGGTTGTTTGGTTTATAAATGTGCACATTGTTTACACACACTTGCACCTGAAGGAGAATGGTGGGTAGGTAGCATGTTGTATGTGCTTAATGCAATTTACACTGATTTTGCTGAAAACTGCCTTCTCCATTCATCCTGGCTCTAGAACAGTGTGAAGCACCAAGATCTGGCAGTAGAGAGATGGAACACTGGCCACTTAGACATAAGCATATCAGGCACGGCTATGTCCTGCAGGTTTTCCTGGGTGGATGGAGGACATCCAATCCCACCCCCATATTAAGCGTAGGTGTTGCCAATAGCAACCAGATTCTAGCTATCATTTATCTAATATATTCAAGAAAATGATAGCTAGAATATCAACGGTTGCTATGGGCAACACCTCCACTTTTTCCTTTTAGCAGGTTCAATAAATCTATCCCTTACAGGTCTTCGGGTGATATAGAGAAGCATTTCAGAGTGGTACATATTTCCACTTAGAGAAACGCAACATTCTACTGGCCGGGTCCTGACACGCTACACTGAATTTGAAGCACTTTTCCCGTCACATAATAGTACATTACCTGTATAACTAATGTTTGCAGCATTTTAAAATATAGAATATTGACATTGAAATTAAGGCAGCCCCCATATATTCTCGCTACTCATTGTGATATAGAGGACCACTACTGTCCTATGTGTATGGTCACCTTACAAAAGGACTAACAGGTCGTAATCTGTCCATTCAGCAAGTGGTACATTTCTGAAGGACAGGATAGGCTAATTTTAGGACAAGGCCAAGAGAGTATCTGCCCTCTGCCACTAACCTCAGTGTCCAATGTGTTATAACTATCCAAGATCAGTGTCACCTATTAATAAAGTATATTTTTCTTTTCTGCTTTCTAGATCAGTTTGTTTTTAAACATAACTACATCTGAAAAGATTTATTTTCTATTAAACATTTATTCCCAAATAACAAAATTTCAGGCATTTATGGTGTGAAAAGAATGGAGAGAAAAAATAATAATACTGAAGGTTTTTTTATGGGACACACAGGAAAAAGCCATGCAGAGATATTTACTTATGTTAATGTACACATGCTGAATCAAATAGCACATTTTGATGATGCTTCCTTTTAAAATGTATTACTACAGCAGATAAAAACATTATCTCAAAATACTCAATTAAAAAGGTATGCATAAAAAAAGCTATATCAAACTTAAATACACTCAGTCATGTCTAATATAGGTATTTTATATAAGAAATACATATGTTTACTTTGCATTACTATTTCTGACAAATTCCTTCTTATGTGTAGAATAAATCTGGAGTGCGAGGTTAAGAACATATCACAATTTATATATATATACACAACACACACATTGACACTAGCCCCTCTGATACATGCCACGTCTACAGCCCCCCCTGTAAGGAGCAGACAAAGGGGGAGGGAGGAAGCTTCATTCCACTGCAAGTTAACCCCAATGGGCCTGAGACAAGAGATCACAGCAGTAAATTGCCGGAATTAGAACTTTCAGTGGCACAAGGCATTTTACAAGTGTTACATTACACCGGGCAACAGAGAACACCCCACATCACATCATTTAATGCAGGGTTAGTCTTGCGTTAATGGGAAGTTTGTTTCACCCTGGTAAGATGAAGGCAGATATGGAGAATGGTTTCTTCATAATTACTGCAGATTCTCTATCTGACCCAGTTATATGTAGTCATAGTTAGAGGAGGATGAATCAGTCCAAGGTAAACTGTGTACCCTCTGGTAAGTTACAGATGGCTGCAGTTTGGGTTAGTTGGGAACAGAAGTGTCCTGGTTAAGTTTCAGGTTGTTCTAGCCAAGGTTAGTTAAAGATATAGAGGCGTGATGGGTAAACTGCAGGCAGAAATGAATTGCAGGTAACACCGGGAAAGTTGCAAGGAGTTCTAGTTAGTGGATACTGAAGATGAATCTGTTTAAACCCGACTCACCGATCCTCGGTATTTCTCCAGAGACACTAGCTTGCCCCTAATATTGACCACCTTGAACGTGTAAAAGTCCCGGTCCTTCTGCAGAGAAGGTGCCAGGAAGAGGAGCAGGACCAGCCCGACTGAGAACATGGTACAAGCACTGCCAGGAAGTACAGAACTGCTGCTGCTGTAAACTGGCTGGGATCAGACAGGGCAGAGCGCTACGGTTAACTATTCGTGAACAAGACAATGTCAGATTACTTACATTGTACATGCAAATGACAATGCAACGTTCTAAGAGGTCGTATTTATTGCAACGCCCCTAAAATGTCTAACTTATTGCATTGGGGCGTGTATACAGCTACCAGCAGCTCCAAGGTCCTAAGGACCTAAAAACTCGCTTTCCACAGTTCTGAAATCACGTCCTCTGTCAATAGCAAACTGATTGTGCGGGTCTACATTTACCAGCTTCGATGCACAAATCAGACTATGGTCCCTGATTTACTCTTGCTTTTATATTATATAATTACATTTTTAATTTGTTCCTACGCCCTCTGGCTTACATCGGGACTGCTCAACTCAAAGACATGTGACAGAACAGAATTTCAGGTCCATTTCTGTTTTGTTACTTAGACCATCACATAAAGGGGCCTATTTAAAATTATTTGCAATTTTAGCCCCATTAAATATCATCTGTCATTGCAGCGATGAGAGATGACTTAAAAGAGTATTTTACTATTAAAGTCATGGCAATAGGAGACTGTCCTGGCGATAACTGTAATCAAAAGTCCACGTTGTGACTCGGAGTCTTTACTATGCACGCACAAACCCTGGTTAATTCTGTTAAGAGAGGGGAGAACTGGCAGGCTGCCAGGGAGGAATCCGAAGATCCATCTCCTGTGATGCTCTCTCCATAGACCACTGTGGGACAGGTGCCCCGCTGACCCGCAACTTAGCATGCTTCTCAGGTGGTATCACTATCAGTTATTTACGTGGCGACTCTCTGTAAGCTAAGACTTTCAAGAATTTACTTATCAACTAGAGCAGTGGTTCCCAAACTTTTGCAGTTCGCAGAACCCTTAGAGTCTCCAAATTTTTTCAAGGTACCCCTCCAAAATAATTATTGAGCAGTCCTGTTTTAGAAGTAGTTGGGTCAAAAAATTATAATAAGTATTTAGGTCAGGACAGAAATACTTATTTAGTTGTATGCAAAAATGCCCCCTCTGCATCCAGACACTCTGCCCTCAGACACTCTGCCCCCTCTGCATCCAGACACACTGCCCCCTCTGCATCCAGACACTCTGCCCCCTCTGCATCCAGACACTCTGCCCCCTCTGCATCAGACACACTGCCCCCTCTGCATCCAGACACACTGCCCCCTCTGCATCCAGACACACTGCCCTCTCTCACACTGCCCCGTCACCCTGTGCCCCCTCCTCTGCCCTCTCTCACGATGTCCCCCTCCACTGCCCTCTCACGATGTCCCCCTCCTCTGCCCTCTCTCATGATGTCCCCCCTCCTCTGCCCTCTCACGCTGTCCCCTCCTCTGCCCTCTCACGCTGTCCCCTCCTCTGCCCTCTGTCACGCTGTGTCCCCCCTCCACTGCCCCTCTCACGCTGTGTCCCCCCTGCACTGCCCCTCTCACGCTGTGTCCTCCTCCACTGCCCCTCTCACGCTGTGTCCTCCTCCACTGCCCCCTCTGTCACTCTCCTGTGCCCCGCTGTCACTCTCCTGTGCCACTCTCTTCTGTCACTCTCCTGAGCCACTCTCTTCTGTCACTCTCCTGAGCCACTCTCTTCTGTCACTCTCCTGAGCCACTCTCTTCTGTGCCCCGCTGTCACTCTCTTCTGTGCCCCGCTGTCTCTCTCCTGTGCCCCGCTGTCACTCTCTTCTGTGCCCCGCTGTCACTCTCTTCTGTGCCCCGCTGTCACACTCCCTTTCACTCCTCTGCCCCGCGCCAGACATAAAAAAAAAATAAAGAACACATAAACTTACCAATCCGTCGGGCGCCGGGACCCAGCAACCTCCTCTCTCCCGCAGTTGTCACTGAATATTAACGTCTGTAACAAGCTGCTGCGGGGGAGAGGAGGCTGCTGGGTCCCGGCGCCCGGCGGATTGGTAAGTTTATGTGTTCTTTGTTTTTTTTTATGTCTGGCTCGCGGCACCCCAGTGACAGCGCCGCAGCACCCCTGGGAGCCGCGGCGCACAGTTTGGGAACCTAGGAACTAGAGTGTTCCGATGACAGACCAATTACAGTATCACAGACCACAACAGCTTACATCTAGCTAAAGCTGGGTACACACTACTGAAAATTGCTGCTGATGCGATTTCTGTAACGATGTAACCAACGTCTGAAAGTTCCTATGAGTAAGCAGATTTATGTGAACACACCTACACAATTTACCTTCAGATCTGTGCTCTTCACCTCTCGTAAACCATCTGCTGAAAATATAGTGACTCTGTACACTCTATAGAGATCTGCCTACACTGATGTTCGTGAGTGCACACACACTTTCACACTTGCCCAACATCTTTCTATTGTTGATCGTGATTTTTAGTCAGTTTCGAAAATCAAATCGATACGATGGGGTAAAATTATCAAGTTGCGGGTTTGAAAAAGTGGATGTTGCCTATATAAACCAATCAGATTCTAGCTGTCATTTTGGAGAATCTACTAAATAAATAACTAGAATTTGATTGGTTGCTATAGGCAATCTTACGTCCGTATGTATCGTTTGCAACGAAGGTTCTCCGATGCGATCTCTGTGGTTCCAAAGCACAAAGGGTGTCACACGCTGGTCCCATAGTCAGGTCCCCGCTCTGTGACTTTCCCTTTAAGAACCATGATTCTGCTTGCTTCTCTGTCAGAGACATTACTTTCACAGGTGTTCCTAGCTACTGTGATCTGGACCACTCCCTAAACCTCATTGGTCCTGGATCACTATATGAACCTCCCAAGGTTATGGGCTCATTGCCTGATCTTCATGTTACTCAGTCTGGGTTGTATCTGCTGCTACTTGTGTGCTGGACTTCTACATCTACAAACCACCATACCTGGTACTTGTAGTTCCACGCTGCTTACTGAATCTCCTACTGCTGTTACCTGTGTGCTGGACTTCTACATCTACAAACCACCATACCTGGTACTTGTAGTTCCACGCTGCTTACTGAATCTCCTACTGCTGTTACCTGTGTGCTGGACTTCTACATCTACAAACCACCATACCTGGTACTTGTAGTTCCACACTGCTTACTGAATCTCCTACAGCTGTTACCCGTGTACTGGACTTCTACATCTGCACACTGAACTGGCTCGTGAGTTGCCTATTACATCTGCACTCATATTGATTGGCTCAACTACCTTTCTGCTCGGCTGCCCGTATTCTTTACTGAACTTCAATCAAGTTACCTTGTCATCTGTGGTTCTATGTTTGGCACGGCTATTATTATTACTCTATTATTAGTTGCTGGACTGTTATTAAGAATATATTGCCAAGCTAGTAGCCTATTCAGTTATGTGCGTTCAATCTTCATGCCGTTGTTATTGGTTACCAACTGAACTTCTTTCGTGATTTCATTTGTGAACTGCCGTGTACTCCGCTTGCAGAGTTGTACCTATCTTATACTGTTGCTGTTATACCATCTATCAATATATTATATTGCAACGCTACTAACATCTTCTGTGTTTTGTTCAATCTCCACCATCCACTGCTAATAACATCTAAGTAGTGGTAAAAGGGATCCATAAATACCCTGAGCCGTGACAAAGGGTTTTATTCACAAAGTATTACATGGCAAAGTTGGGTATGCATACACTTGCGCTGTAAGCACTAACACAAGATTCTATCAGAACGCTCTGGTTTCCAAAGCCAGAGGTGAACAATTTATACTGTAGTTTTAAAAAGCAGTGACATCACAAAGATACACAGTTACAGTATTAAGGTCCACATTCATAGGTCGATGGGTCATGACCTCCCAAGAACTCAAGGTGCCCCTGGTTGATTCCTCTGGTCATTGTTCCTTGAAGTGACCAGGTGTCCTCCATGAGGATCCCGACTCTAGACCTTTATAAACTGGTTCTTTTATGACATCTCTGGACTTGCTATTTGGTGTATGAAAAGTTATAATATTTATAATTAGTAGTCGAAATATGTGAACGCTACGTAAATAATACCAGTAACGTTCTCATGCAATTATGAACAGAATGATACCGAGCTCGATGTAATTTAAATGTTGGAAACATTAATTAGTCTGCATGCACTGATGACCAGCAATGTAGGCATATCTCCATAGGAATTAGAGTCACAATCTTTTCAACCAATGGTTATGATAGAAGAAAAGCAGCTAATCAGGACTTTCAGTCGTTGGAAAAAATGTTAACGATATCACATCGGGAGAAATGTCCTGTAGTGTGTGCCCAGCCTAACACACAGCAAGGAAGCTGTCACACGGTTTTATTTACCTCACAGCTGCAGCCTGCTAATCAGCCTATTACCTGTATGGGAGGCAAGAAAACCTGAACTGGACAAAAGGAATGGAGGCCCGCCCCATCTCCTCCATTCACTCCAGGGTCCCTCATACCAGCTCTTGCATGGGACATCTGATTCACTAGCAAGGACTCAGGCCTGGTTACCTGAAGGAAATCACCAGTGACTTCACAAGGTTGTCGTCACTGGTATTTTCTGTGACAATGCAATAGCACTCCAGTGGAGACCCAGGGGTAAATGTATCAAGCTAAGAGTTTGCCAGCGGGTTTGAAAAGTGGAGATGTTGCCTATAGCAACCAATCAGATTCTAGCTGTCATTTTGTAGAATGTACTAAATAAATGATAGTTAGAATCTGATTGGCTTTTCAAACCTGCCAGAAAACTCTCAGCTTGATACATTTACCCCCCAATGTACCATCACAGACCTATCAACAAATACCCAGGCACACACAAGATAGCTGCAGAGACTACCATGGTACATGTATTATTTAGCAGATTAGTTAAATAGGTGGTGCACTTCTCTGTAAAAGTTTATCCTGTGTGTCATTAAACCCTTACTTGCTAAGTTCTTAGAACCGATGTTGAAGAGAGCTTTGCTTATAGCAACCCCTGAAGAACTAGGTATGTTCACTGGTAGTTGGTTGTCCCCAGGATTAAATCTCAAGCAGGGATAACTTAATTGGTATAGCTTGGCACAATAGCATACAAGATAATAAGACTGATCTGATTATAACACTCTGGGTACCATGATCGCCGAGATAGATGATACACCAGGTATGGATGATGGAACAGGAAGGACGCAGTACTCGCGTTCAACCAGTACTACCCTTGGCAGTAAACAGTACCGAGTAGTATAATGCGCCACAAGGTAATGTGCAAGTTGCAGTTCCAGTGTTTGTCTAGTACTTTGTGGCAGTGTGGAGCAGCACAAGTATTGATAGAACCTAACAAAGCAGGAGTAGTAGGAACAGCAGTAGTGTTAATAATGTCCAGGCACAGCAGGAGTAAGCTTTTCGGCCAGATGACAGGTCAGCAGAATAGCAACCACAGAGCTAGACAAGCGACTGTCTATGAGCAAGGTGTTCAGAGTAATGAGGTTCAGAATCCAGAGAATGGAACAAACAACAGAGGAGTGATGAATGCGCAAAAGGCAAAATCTGGTCAAGGCAGCAAACAGGATATTTCAGGTCACAAGCAAGAGTCAGATATCAGTAAGTAGACAGGATTCAGAACAGCACAAAACAGAAATGTGCTAGCATGTGAATGCTATAACCGTCAAGGTCTGACTGAAACAGGTTGCTATTTAAAGCTGCTGGCACAAATGAGCATCAGGTAAGACGAGCCACCAGATGACCTAAAACATGTGACTGAAATCGCAGAAAGAAAACACTGCAGACTTGCATGGATAACTGCATCAGCAAAATATGCCAAATTCTTCTTATTCATAACACACTGTGATGTGAGCAAAAACTGGATCCATCGACCACTCTGATTGTGTTTAAAACGGGCAGGATTCTCTGTCTGTCTGTCTCTGCCAACATGGACCAGCACATAGTGTGCAGCTGTAGGCAGCACTCCCCTTCTACGGTGGGCGATTGCCCCGAGCGCCCCCACCCCCGAATCCGCCACTGTTCCTGGCTTTTATTAAACACATTCTTGAATTTCTTCATGATGGCTTTAATAAAGGCCGTGTTCTTTCAACCCTGAAAGTTCAGCTGTCCGCACCTTCTATTTTTCTGGACATCAGACTAGCATCTAATGATCCTATTGTCTGTTTTTTATGCAGTGAAGTGCCTCTTATCAAATTCTTCTTAGCACCTTGTGGTCTTAATATTGTCTTGGACACTTTAATGTCTGATTTTTTTTGAGCATTTACAAAAATTCTCCTTTAGGTGGCTTATAATCAAGGTAGTTTTTCTTGGGGCAATTATATCTGCTTGCAGAATACATTAATTATATAACTTAATTTGTAAAGAACCTTTCCTGGAAACGTATAAGGACATGGTAGTATTGAGAACTAACCCTTCTTTCCTATCTAAAGAAATTTCCGCTTTCCATATCAATCAGGAAATTATATTGTCCACAACCAGGATAAATGACTACATACATTGTACCTTATTAAATAAATCTCTATGTTTCTGGAAGAAAGAAAGGAAGACAGATCAGCTTTGTCTTCCGATGGGACCTTGTCAGGTCCATCCAAACAGACTCTTGCAAGAAGGATTAGACAGATCATTGTACAGGCATATGGATGTAAGGTGCCATTAACTCTTAAAACACACTCCACGAGAGTAGTAGCAGCTTCATGGGTGCAAAAGGCTCAGTTGTCAACAGTGGATCTCCAAAGAACAGCCAGTGGTCATCTATTCACCAAACATTATCTGCTGAATGTGACATCTTCTACTGATGCCTAGATCGGGAGAATTCTTCAATTATAAAACTTCAATTATGCATTACAAATATTGATTTCTTATTTTGAGCCTCCCTTCTATTGACACATTTCTTGGGTACAGCCCATTGTGTAGGCTGCTAAGGAGGATTGAAGTGGAAATATGTAAATTATATTTACCCCTAATTCCTTTTCCTTAAAATACTAATATTCCCTCCCTTGTTGTATGTTCCTCAAGGACAGCTTGGGAAGTTTCTCAAAGACACCAGGGACAAGTAGGAGCTGCACTATATACTTCTCGCACTCACTAGCAATACTCCACTCAAACACACTTTTCCCTCACACTCACTAGCAATACTCCTCTTCACTCTGACAATTTCCCCTCATACTCACTAGCAATATTCCACTCACTCACACTTTCCCCTCACACTCACTAGCAATACTCCCCTTCACTCTGTGACAATTTCCCCTCATACTCACTAGCGATACTCCACGCACTCACACTTTCCCCTCACACTCACTAGCAATACTCTCCTTCACTCTGTGGCAATTTCTCCTCATACTCACTAGCAATACTCCCCATCACTCAATGATACTCTCCCCTCACACTCGCTGACTCTCTCCCCTCACACTCGCTGACACTCTCCCCCCACACTCGCTGACACTCTCCCCCCACACTCGCTGACACTCTCCCCTCACACTCGCTGACACTCTCCCCCCCACACTCGCTGACACTCTCCCCCCACACTCGCTGACACTCTCCCTCACACTTGCTGACACTCTCCCCTCACACTCGCTAGCAATACTCCCATTCTGACAATTTCCCCTCATACTCACTAGCAATATTCCACTCACTCACACTTTCCCCTCACACTCACTAGCAATACTCCCCTTCACTCTGTGACAATTTCCCCTCATACTCACTAGCGATACTCCACTCACTCACACTTTCCCCTCACACTCACTAGCAATACTCTCCTTCACTCTGTGGCAATTTCTCCTCATACTCACTAGCAATACTCCCCATCACTCAATGATACTCTCCCCTCACACTCTCCACTCACACTCGCCCCCCACACTCACTGACACTCTCCCCCCACACTCGCTGACACTCTCCCCTCACACCCGCTGACACTCTCTCCTCACACCCGCTGACACTCTCTCCTCACACTCGCTGACACTCTCCCCTCACACTCGCTGACACTCTCCCCCCACACTCGCTGACACTCAGACACTCTCCCCCCACACTCGCTGACACTCTCCCCCCACACTCGCTGACACTCTCCCTCACACTCGCTGACACTCTCCCTCACACTCGCTGACACTCTCCCTCACACTCGCTGACACTCTCCCCTCACACTCGCTGACACTCTCCCCCCACACTCGCTGACACTCTCCCCCCACACTCGCTGACACTCACAGACACTCTCCCCCCACACTCGCTGACACTCTCCCCCCACACTCGCTGACACTCTTCTCTCACACCCACTGACACTCTCCCCTCACACCCGCTGACACTCTCCCCCCACACTCGCTGACACTCTCCCCCCACACTCGCTGACACTCTCCCCTCACACTCGCTGACACTCTCCCCCCACACTCGCTGACACTCTACCCTCACAATTGCTGACACTCTCCCCCCACACTCGCTGACACTCTCCCCCCACACTCGCTGACACTCTCCCCCCACACTCGCTGACACTCTCCCCTCATACTCGCTGACACTCTCCCCCCACACTCGCTGACACTCTACCCTCACACTCGCTGACACTCTCCCCCCACACTCGCTGACACTCTCCCCTCATACTCACTCGCTGACACTCTCCCTCACACTCGCTGACACTCTCCCTCACACTCGCTGACACTCTCCCTCACACTCGCTGACACTCTCCCCTCATACTCGCTGACACTCTCCTCTCACACTCGCTGACACTCTCCCTCACACTCGCTGACACTCTCCCTCACACTCGCTGACACTCTCCCCCCACACTCGCTGACACTCTCCCCTCATACTCACTCGCTGACACTCTCCCCTCACACTCGCTGACACTCTCCCTCACACTCGCTGACACTCTCCCTCACACTCGCTGACACTCTCCCCCCACACTCGCTGACACTCTCCCTCACACTCGCTGACACTCTCCCCCCACACTCGCTGACACTCTCCCCTCACACTCGCTGACACTCTCCCCTCACACTCGCTGACACTCTCCCTCACACTCGCTGACACTCTCCCCCCACACTCGCTGACACTCTCCCCTCATACTCACTCGCTGACACTCTCCCCTCACACTCGCTGACACTCTCCCCTCACACTCGCTGACACTCTCCCTCACACTCGCTGACACTCTCCTCTCACACTCTGACACTCTCCTCTCACACTCTGACACTCTCCCCCCACACTCGCTGACACTCTCCCCCCACACTCGCTGACACTCTCCCCCCACACTCGCTGACACTCTCCCCCCACACTCGCTGACACTCACAGACACTCTCCCCTCATACTCGCTGACACTCTCCCCTCATACTCGCTGACACTCTCCCTCACACTCGCTGACACTCTCCCTCACACTCGCTGACACTCTCCCCCCACACTTGCTGACACTCTCCCCTCATACTCACTCGCTGACACTCTCCCCTCACACTCGCTGACACTCTCCCTCACACTCGCTGACACTCTCCCCCCACACTCGCTGACACTCTCCCTCACACTCGCTGACACTCTCCCCCCACACCCGCTGACACTCTCCCCCCACACCCGCTGACACTCTCCCCCCACACTCACTGACACTCTCCCTCACACTCGCTGACACTCTCCCTCACACTCGCTGACACTCTCCCCTCATACTCACTCGCTGACACTCTCCCCTCACACTCGCTGACACTCTCCCCTCATACTCACTCGCTGACACTCTCCCCTCATACTCACTCGCTGACACTCTCCCTCACACCCGCTGACACTCTCCCCTCATACTCACTCGCTGACACTCTCCCCTCATACTCACTCGCTGACACTCTCCCCTCACACTCGCTGACACTCTCCCCTCATACTCACTCGCTGACACTCTCCCCTCATACTCACTCGCTGACACTCTCCCTCACACCCGCTGACACTCTCCCCTCACACTCACTCGCTGACACTCTCCCCTCATACTCACTCGCTGACACTCTCCCCTCATACTCACTCGCTGACACTCTCCCCTCACACTCGCTGACACTCTCCCCTCATACTCACACTCACTCGTTTACACTCTCCCCTCACACTCACTCACACTCTCCCCTTCTCTCTCAGTGACAGACACGACCACTCCCCCATCCCACAATGCAGTTCGCGCTGGACATGGCGGCGGTGTGAACTGTGTGTTCGGGGCCTGCACAGCGGGAGGAGCCGAACATGGCGTCCCCGAAACGACCTCGGGACTAGCTGCCACCGGAGTAGTTTTATTACCTCACGGCTTCCCTACGGCCTGCTGAGCCAGGGCCTCGGGTGAGTGACCTCCGCGCCCTCCGCAGCTCGGGCCCCGGGGCTGTGTGTCAGGGGAGTCCCAGGGTATAGTGGGCGGCCTGGAGGTGTGTCAGTGTGTGTATATATATATATATATACCTGTGTATATATACCTGTGTGATCACTGACTGGGGACTTTACATGGTGCAGACTGAGCTGTGGAGGTGATTGTGTTTACTCCCTGTGTGAGGGGTGTGTGTGTGTGACGTGACTGTGTTTACATTCTGTCTATGATGTCACTGTTTACATTCTGTCTATGATGTCACTGTTTACATTCTGTCTATGATGTCACTGTGTACATTCTGTCTATGATGTCACTGTTTACCTTTCTGCTTCATGTGAGGTCATTTTACATGTTCCATTTGATGTCACCAAATCGGCTCATTGTCTTTTGTTTATGTTTTCTCTGATGTCACAATTTTTATATGATGGTAATATTTATTTTTATTCAAGATCACGACTAGAACACAATTATGTAAAACTTTTGGTCCAGTCACTGAATTGTGTTTTCACAATTCAGTGACTGTCACAATTCTTTTCTGTTAGGAGACATACAGCAAGTGAAACATATAGGAAGCACTAGGTGCTTAGGCTACCTGTCTCCTGGGATTTGAACAGATGTGCTCTATATAATTTCATGGTGTAATGTCTTTATTTATAATTTCTGTATGTGAGGAAACTAGTAATTACAATTAAAATTATATTGTTATGGATTATCTGAAACTTAATATAAAAGCCCTAATTGTAAAGCGTTGCAAAGTATGCTGGTGCTATAGATATAAAAATAAACTAAAATTGTGTGTTTTAGTTAAATTCACTATTTTCTGTACTTTAAATTTGATTGATAATTATATTGTGTTTATATTATGCCCTTGTGCTTTTCATTATATCAACTGTTTGAGTTCTGTGAGCTTAATGCTGTTTAATGATTTAACAATCTATTGGTTAGTATATTTGTTATAATGCACAGCAAATCCAACTGATTATTGGATGTTCCTTATACACAGTATGGAATGCCATATCCTTGCACACAGATTATTTAGAACGCTCTTTATTATATTTGGTATCATTCTAGTTTGCGGTATGTGGGCTTTTGTAAATCGGTGATCCCAAACAGCCTACAAAGTGTACTGGTTCCAGTAATTCAAGTTGGTGTAATTATCAATAACCACATTTTCGGAATAGTGTGTATATATTATTTAGAAAAAGTGTGTTTGGCCGTAGAAGCAACACAATTGCATAGAATAAGCTTGTGTGATGACAATAAAAAAATAAATATTTCCTAATAAATGGCTTACACCTGGGAATAGATTACATTTTCTTTCATCATTTCGTGTGTGGTGGCACAGTGCAGTTTGCATTTACATTATTGCCACTGATTGTCATTATTTGGAGCAGGTCAACTAAGGTAGAATGGCTGTTTCTACTGTTTTTATTTTGTTACTTCATAACTTAATTTTGTTTTTTTTGTCATTTTTGAGTTTAAACAGTATTTGTTAATTATTTGAATAATAGATGTTAATCACATATCTGAAACCCCAGCTGTTATTCACTGAATTGTTGCAACAGCCGAGGAAAGGGAGAAATGTTGGAATCATCTTTTCAGGCTGAACTAATAAAATGGTTTTCAAATTAACAAGTACCATTTAATTCACCTATGTAGGCACATTTTTATTTAATTTGGGTTTTTTTTGTATGTATTTTTTGGTGTTAACAACACAATTCTATAGTGTAGTACTCACTATCATGTTATTATTATTACCATCTATTTATATAGCGCTACTAAATCCGCAGCGCTGTACAGAGAACTCACTCACATCAGTTACAGTACTATTTGCTTAATAACTGTACAACATTTTGACAGTATATTGTATTTGTAAAGACCTCTTCTGCAAATAGAGCAGAATGTAGTATTGTCAGGGAACTGGTTTGGTTTTTTATTTTATTTCTACAATGTTTAAACCCTTCTGGGGACTATCAAGAAAAGATAAGAGTGTAAAAACAACATCTCAGGAAACCCTGTGGGTTTCGTTTCAGTTTTCAGTGAGGAGTTGGGTTTCACTTCTGTCACATGAGGTGTTACCAGCTGGTTGACTTGTGTATGTGACAGTGTGTTCCATAAATGTAATCAGCCACCAGATATGGACTTTGCTGCACAGGCTGTGGGGAATAAAGTGTTTGTGCTATTATTGTTGTCCATTTATTTATTTTATTTTTACGTTTTCATTTTTAAACAAAGTAAACTTTTAAACTAAAGCTCTGCCTATCAAACTTTTAGTTCTATAAATACAATAAATCCCATTGTTATTATTTGGTCACTGGATGACACGGTTCATCAATAATGCCATTTTATGTAAAAAATAAAAATGGATTTCAAAATTAACTTGCCCCCTTACCCAAAAGTAAGGATCTAGGAAATTAAAGCACAAGTAAAGCCAGTGTTTGACATTTATATCAGTTAAAGGCTGTGTATTATTTAGTGTAATTAAGCATAAACTCTTCAGTTATTTCAGGTACTTAACTAAATATGTCAGACATGCTCTTTTTCAGTCTCTGCTACAGGTTGTCTTTTTAGGAGGAAGGTGCTTTTGTAACTAAACAGACAGACTGTGACAGACAGCCTTGCAAACTTGCTCTTCAAAAAATGCTATCCGTGGTTTGGCAAATGTATACACAGGGGCAGGACTTGTGGTGTAACAGCCGATCAAATGACTGTAGTTCAAACTTTTGGATCTGCAACAAAACCCATTAGGACAGACAGTGTCCTAAAGGTGCAAGATGTATTTGTATCTTCTTTCAAGGGTAGGCCATTGACGATCTAGAGGGGAATTTGAAAAATGCAAAAAAAAATAAATAAATTGCCATATGCATTGAGATTGCATCTGGGAAAGGGGCCTAGGGGGCAGTTGTGGCACCCCATTTTGGGGAGAATAGCAGGTCAGCAGCCTACGGCCCTTCATGCCACTCAGACCTCTAGATATACACTTAGACCTCCCCAAATTATGCTCAAATTTTCTCACATCTCTACACTTGATGTGCTGCGTGACCTTTCTGCTCTGTTAAGAGAAGGTCACATGATGCAGAAGACTTATTCTTGCTTTATAAGGGGCTCAGAACTAGGGGCTGCACACAAAGTCTCTCCAGGTAGTTGCCCAACACTGGTCCTGCATAACATTAACCTACCAGTATGTTTTTGGACTATGCGAGGAAAGCCGGACAAACACTGAGAGAACATCTAAACTCCACACAGATAGTGTTTATGTGTTTGGAAGCTTCATCTAACTGATGTTGGGGTGCTACATACAAAAGGTTGAAGTGTCTAATTGAGGATGCATGTCTAAGCTGACATCCCTGCTGCTGAGTGAACTAGTCAGAATAATAACCATTTATATTAAAAAGCTTTTGCTTTTTGATCATCACAAGGCAACAAGTATTCTAATGGTAACGTTCTTTGTTTACAAGTGATTTCATACTACAGGCAAGAGCAAAATATTCATTAAAATAGCTATTTCTGTCACTCCTCTGCTGCTAGCTGTTCTGCCCTATCCCATGCCTTGCAGTGGTTGTGTGTAATTGCTTACACTTGTAGCTGCGGTACAGGCTTGTTGAAGAGGATGAATGAGCAGTCTGTTGCTGTGTTTGCGTGGAGAGGCCGTCGAGTGTAGTGTTGGCAGAGACATCTGGTTCTGCTTGTGGCAGCATAACGATCGTATTGCTATGTGCTAATCTTACTATGCACCTGTGTGCTTGCGAACTGTGAGTGAGTGGTAGCCACCACAGTGCATTGCTGGGGCTCAGTGAGTAACAGAGAGAAAAGGTACACTATATTTTTGTTTGAACCTGACTGTTGCATAGGGCTCAGATTTAAATATTGCAAATTCCACAATGTGTCTGTTCTCTTGTTTTCTCACCTGGTGATGTTTCCTCTGCGTACTTACTTTCATAGGCATAATTGGACTAGTGTGTGATCCTTTGTTAAAAAAATATTAATATGTAAACATTAGCACCAATACATCAAAGATTACCCTTTTTTGATATTTTCAAATAAGTTATTGTTTGCTACTTACTGCTTTTATTCCTGTGGAAGCACATTTTCAAGATTAATATTGAATGCCCTAAAGTCTACTATATCTTTGTTCTCATAATCTCCAACAACCTCTTATTTTCCGCACATCTTTGGTATTTTTGACGATTTATCTTAATATATTATACATTTATATACATCTGTTTGGGTGAACCGGCGACCAGCAGATGTGAAAAAGAGAAAAATAGCATGATCTGTATTTTTTCTAGTTTTCAACATGATTGCTATGGGTCCAGAATGGCAACACAGCATATCATTCATAATGTAGACGCATCTTTCTAAAACATTACAAAGAGTACTAACCGGGGTGGATGAAGTATCAAGGCTCTCATTAGTTGACTTAAAGATGTTCTCCATTCAGGCAAAAGTTTCCACCTCTAGTGATGCCTATCCCCTCAGTTGTCACCATGCCACCATTGTTACCTGTGTACTGTAACTACCTACCCTATACTGCATAGCTAATTTTTCAGTGAACATTGGCAAGGCAATAATTGTGTTCTGGTATCACATGATTATTTTTTTTAACTATTTATTTTGAAAAATAGCAATCATGTACAAATAAGAATCAACAATTAGTACATTTGCAGGTCAGGAAACAAAAACAGAGAACAGTACATGTCATGGGCATATGTCAATGAAACTGAAAATATTTGAGTAGTAAATATATAAAATAGCCAGAGGTTGTCAATAAACAGACCAGTAATTATACAATTGTTATCCAGAATACTCAAGAAACGATAACATTTTATAACAATATAATGTGGGAGGGGGAGGGGGGGGAACTGGTCGCCACCAAGACTGAAAGAAAAAGAGAACACACTTCCCTTTATCCACACAATTCCCTACCCTAATCTTTCCCGTTTTAAGAAGAGAAACAAATAAATAGAAGAGGGGCAAAGGGAAACAGCATCGAGAGTCAAGAGTCAGGCCGAGTCTATTTAGGAGGAAGGAGTTGGTACCAGAGTTATGGGGTTATAAGTAAAGCCAAGGAGCCCAAATCTGGTGGAATTTATCATCCTTATCATGCAGGTGGTATGTAATCTGCTCCATCCGGGCAATAAACCAGATATAGGAGCGCAGGGCCGCCAAAGTGGGGGGTTCAACTTGTTTCCAAGACTTAGCTACTAGGCAACGTGCAGCAGCCAGGACATGGGAGGCCAATTTCGCAGACTGTCTATCATCATCAGTCAAAGGGTAACAGAGGAGAAAAGACCACGGGTCTTTCCGGACAGGACATGGAAGGAGGGAGGAGGGGAGGACCCTAACTCGATCCCAAAAGGAGGATATTTTAGGGCAGGACCACCAAATATGAAAAAAGGAACCCATCTGGCCACAACCCCGCCAACATAATGGAGAACTAGAGGGGAACATTTTAGTGGTATCACATGATTTAATGGGCAAGGGTTCTGTTTATTCAGGTGATTGTGTGCTCTGTTTTAACTGTGCCTGGAGGAGTGAACCATTCCAGTTTAGGAAGACATGATGTACAGGTTAAGTTAGATCCCCAGCAGGATCCAGGAATCCTAACCAGAAAGAAGGTCCTGAATGGATAATTTCTAATACTTTATTAAACTGAAAAAAGCAACATAAATCTGTCAAATAGAAATCCAAGCTACTTTTATTTACTTGTTCTTGCACTAATCCTTCCTCATCTCTGCCCATTTGGATTATCTTTGCTTAATATATAGCCTACTATAATGGAACATATTTTGAAAAATGTGATGAAAGTAGGTGGCGTTGTAAGGGCCAATGTATTTCTTGATCTTTGGCAAAATTCACTTAAATAGGATGTGTGTATATAGGTATAGGCTCATGCTTGGGGAATGTGCAATCTCTGTGCTGTCATGATTTCTCTTGACTAGGAGTCATAGCTTTATGTGCAATTTATGGTGGGACCTTATAAATGTATTGTGTTCTACAAACTATAAATATTTTAATATTATTTTGAGGTGTTCAGTGGGACCATTAGAACAAGAGGGGACAGCAACGAATTTAGTGGGGAAAGTAAAAACTGTTGTGTGTTTTTTGTTTTGTTTTTTCATTGAACTCAACCCAAATATATCTCTTTGAGATACACTTAGGGCTAGATTTACTAAGCTGCGGGTTTGAAAAAGTGGGGATGTTGCCTATAGCAACCAATCAGATTCTAGCTGTCATTTTGTAGAAGGTACTAAATAAATGAAAGCTAGAATCTGTTTGGTTGCTATAGGCAACATCCCCACTTTTTCAAACCCGCAGCTTAGTAAATCTAGCCCTTAGTCTTTAAATCAAAATTCAGCCACAGATCCTGAGGCCGATTCCCCATTTAGTGTGCATCCCAGTCTAATGTTTAATGTTGCATACTCATATTGTTGATGTTGGTTTTGTGGTTTAAAGGACATGTCTATGTTTAAACAAGTGGCTTCCATTAAATCTGTTCAGCCAAAACATATTTGCTAATATGGCACTTGCATCTGTTAGGTTCAGTTTATAAGATACTGTTGCCAGGGCTATTATTATTTAGATTGCTTGCTCTGTTTAACAGGCACTGCCCTACAGCCTTTCATTCAGTGTTACCTTTCCTGCAAATATTGTCTCTGTTATGGCAGCGTTCAAACATTAACTGATGCAATTGGACTACAGCCAGTTTTGCAAAATACGTTTTAGTGCTGCTAATGTGTACATGCATGCAGTGTATATTGGTTGACGTTTACTGCCACAGTCACTCCATGCAGGGCTGTGATGTCACTGCATGCTGCCCTTTCCCCACCAAAAGTATTTTGAATATATATAAACCCAGAGAACTTTTACTGGGATTCCCAGAAACTCCTATCAAATATATTTCTAGGGTACATAATAAAACCACAGATAATTTTTTTTGTGCAAATATCAGCTTTATTACAGATATTATTAAAAGATAGCATTAACCTTTAAAACTCACCTTCCACTTTGTGTCTCATCCCTGAGTGATGTTACAGGTTCCCAGCGGCTGACTGTGGATGTGGTGTGTGAGCAGGAGGACCAGTTTGGAAGCTGCAATATCAGTGATTGCGGCTTCTCAATGGTCCTCTTGTTCGCACTTCCACGACTGGGTTTGAGAGACGCACCACACGTCCCCCGGGAAAACCAGCTGCATGGAGCAGCCCAGGGCTCAAGAGAGGGGAAGGGGATCATGTGCTCCAGTTGGTAGTGCTACTTTAAGTAAATGTGACGTCTACTTTGTGCTCTGCTTTTTTTTTTTTCTATTATTATATTTACATAAATAGAAGTCATTGAGAAATATCTTGCATATTCATTTTGGGCAAATGTGTATAAATATGTCAGTTTCACAAGTCTAGCACTATTTTCCTTTTTTAATTTTGTTCACAGTCTGCTCACTAGATTAAACACAAGTGCAGGGTTGGCAATGATCTTATATAAACGTATTAATAGTCTTGCTGTTTTTATCCCTCGACAGCCCGGCCAGTTCTTGGCTCGACGTGGGGATTTGACACCACTGCAGTGACTTCAGAACCACTTGTCCAATGGTCTGAAAATAATCAAGGAATAATGGATGGTCTCTCCAAGCCTCCAAACCAGGAGTCAAGGAAGCCCCTGACACGCACGAGCCGTGGGGAAAACAGAAGTGTACGGGTGGTTTACAACCAAAAACACAAAAATAGTAAACAAGTTAGAGATACTGATGGCAGCTCTCCAATCGTTGTTAAGAAAGGGAAACAGACCGAACCCTGTGGGGTGATTGTGGGAGACTCAAAAATCTGCAAAGACAACTCATCTAATTGCACTAGTAGCTCAGTGGATTTGGGTCAGGGCCTCCATGACTTAGGTCACACAAGAGCTAAAAGGTCCTCTCCACTGCAAACGGGAAACATCAAAACTCCACGAGCTGCCAGACCAGAGCAAAATGGTCCAAAATCCAAAGATGCTGGAGAGGCCACTGGGAACCTGAATCCAATTGTCCAGCTCAAAGGTTCTTCAGAAAACGTTCCAGACGTAAAGACGGAAGATGGACATTCAAAATCAATAAATGCAGGCTCATCTCCAGCTCAGCAGAAATCTCCTGTAACATCGTGTTCACCATGTGAGTATACACGTTATTATTTATAATGTGGCATAATTCAAAATTCTCACTTGTGCCTTCTATGAGTGCAGGTATTACAGTACCATCATCGTCATCATCACCATTTATTTATATAGCGCCAATAATTTTGCAGCGCTGTACAGAGAACTCACTCACATCAGTCCCTGCCCCATTGGAGCTTACAGTCTAAATTTCTTAACATACACACTCAGACAGACAGAGAGAGACTAGGGTCAATTTGATAGCAGCCCATTAACCTACTAGTATATTTTTGGAGTGTGGGAGGAAACCCACGCAAACACGGGGAGAACATACAAACTCCTCACAGATAAGGCCGCCATGGTTGGGAATTGAATATATGTGTGACTCAGGTATAATTAGCAAAGAGGGCTACTGTATACATTGATTTGGCTTGCTACAACTTTAACTTTTATTTTTTTCATCATAGGAAAGTTAATGTAAGCTAATACGTTTCATGGGTGACCTTTTTGAGGCTTTTAGTGTTTCCCAAGTCAGAATATATGTAATGCTTCCATCTGCAACATATTCAAATTCCTTAGTACTGGAGTCTGTAGCAGATACAATATTTGGGCAAGGTACTAGTGCTGCTTTTTAATGAATCATGGAGCATCACAAGGTTTTGAAATGTACCCATCCTTGATTTTTCACATTGTATTTACTTTAATCTCATACTAGACAATTTATAGCAGCACTGTGACAGTAAAACCCAAAGTCTGTGTGAGACATAGGGCCTCAATTAGAGTTTGGAGCAAAGCAAAAAAAAATAAGAGGCAAATTTGCTCCTGGGTGGCTTGTGCATGCAGGGGATATACTGGCTGCTTTTGCATGTAGCACACAAATAGCGGACAGCTTTATCTTTTTATACTTCAATTTAGAGATGAGCTAGGACACACTACCTTCTGTCAAACATTTTACATTTGCTCATGTTGGTAATCTAATATTTAACGGATAAGACTATAGTGCATTACTGATTAACTGGATTCACTGCTAGATTTTATGCAAAAGATAGTGGAAACTTAATAGAGCAACACTATGGGGCATATTCAATTTTCCGGAAGTCCCCTGCGTAAAAACTACAGTTATTACGGTAGTAGTTAGCTGGATTTCAGCTCAGGGAGCTGCGAGCTGAAATCCAGCGAGAAAATTACCGTAGTGACGTTTTTTCCGCGTACTATTACCGTAATAACGCTAATAGTACTAGTAAAGGACATCTAGGGCCTGATTCATTAAGGAGAGCAAGGTAAAAAAAACATGTTACAATGCAAAGGGTGCAAATTAGTTTATTATTTTTCTCATAAGTTAAATATTAGCTGCGTTTTCGTGTAGCACATAAATACTTGATAGCTTTATATTTACATCTAGGACATGCCCTACCCCAACTATAAATCTGTTCCCACATTTTAAATTTACCTCCCCTCCAATGCAACATGGTTTTGCCAAGGTGCAAAGTTACTCCTTTTTTTTGCTTTACTTTCCTTACTGTATCAGGCCACTAGTGTTCCCTGTAGGAAGAGAGTTTGGAGAACTTTTCAGATATGTGCGTGCTCCCAGGGATATCATCTCATAGTCTTAATAGACCGCTAACACTAAGTTTCAGATTTGAGGCTGTATGCATATTTCAGTGTTACATCTCACTTGAGATTCTGCTGCGATTGTGTTAAAAAGTAAAGCTTACTAATGTATTACAAGCCCAGTCCATTATAGAGGGCTCAGTAAAAAGAAAAGAAAATGTATACAAAATAATCAGAGGGGTATAACACAAAATCACAGGGATATTAAACATTTACATGTCATAGTTTGTTAGAAGGTGAGACTCGAAGCCATACAAAGTAAGTGGTCAGGACTGGGTGTGTTGACACACAAGACCAGGTAAGTGTTTTAAAGACATTTTCTAGGGTATGTTTAAATCAGAGGTGCCCAAACTCAGTCTTCAAGAGCTACCTATCTCGTTTTCAGGATTTCTTTAATCATGCAGAGGTGAGCTGCTCTATTTGGTTGGGTCAATAATTATCCCACCTGTTTCTACAGACAGAAATCCTAAAAACATGTTGGTAGCTCTGTAGCACTGGGTTTTACCACCTCTAGCTTATATCATCTCTGTGTGTAAGATTTCAGATTTTTAATTTGGTGATGTTTAAAGGAATTGTAATAGTTTGTGTACATTTTTAGTATGATTGACTGAGGTTGAAAAACTGCAGTGCTTTGTTTGTTATATTGCCAAGTTTAATTGCCCCTGCTTAATATACATGCCAAGTCTAATGTAGTTCTGGGTATATTTATATTGATTGTAGAGAGGTGGATGGTAATTCTAGAGATATGCGCACTCTTCGCCACTTCTCCTTTACAGTGTCTCTTCAAGCAGGAACAGACCTCACTTTTACAGACTGTTAAACTAACCACACATGCTATGATATGTGCGGTGATATGATGCATTGGAGCCGATATTACAGCATGTATGGTGTCAAAGTGAATGCAAATCCCAATGATTCAGCTCAATAGAAACGTTATTCAGCATGCTGTACAATGCAGCCAGATGATGACCGCCTTAGGCCTGTGTGCGGGTTCATCTTCTAACAGGCCCCAGTGTAGCCAGGAGTGATCTGGTCGCTTTCCTTACACGCAGAATGTTTAGATCACATCCACTTTCCATCTGTATTACCAAATTGGTCAGCAATCCTGTTGATTACCAAATGGGTCGATGGGCTAGCTTAAGCTGAAATAGGCCGCTCTCACCATCTTTCATTGTATTGGTACTATTTTGTTATTCTGGTGTGTTCACTGTGTCTCCCTCCCCTGAAAAACATATTGCCACTAAAATAAAGCATAATAATAAATCACCTTTTCAGCAGCTTGCGTCACCATGTGGATTAAACCACAAATGCACAGAACTCTGCAGCAACACAACCACACTTGCAAATAGAAAAGTGATATTGTCACACTCCAAATGTGCCATATTATATTCATAACTCTGACCTGTGCATTTCCTAATGTATTGTTTGTGCTCTGTAATATAATAGGAGAACCTTCTTGTTTATATATTTTTTCATCCAGGTAAAGCTATAGAAAGCAGTCCCGGCACTGAACCCGCTCATGCAGACAGGACATCTACAGATGACTCCACGCTGGCAGATCAGGAGCTGGGCCTAAAGCAAGCAGAAGAGAGGTTGGAGAGGGATTACATTCACCGCCTGGAGAAGGTATTGTGTCTCTGTGACTCCAGTTCCCTTACTGTGCACCTTGTTCACGGTGTTTGCCGCTTCACACCGGTCAAGGGGTTGATGTAGGTTTTTCCTGTCCTTAAAGACCAGAGTTGTTGCCTGAAGATCTCTTTGCAAAATCAAGTACATTGAGATATATAGACACATGTAGCTAATTCAATGCTCTCCTATATTTTCATGTTGTGAAGTAGCATTCTATTAATTAAAATAATGTTATAAAATTGTGACTAAGGCTGCTAGTTGTTGAGCCTTAAGCTGTTTAGGAAAGGTAGAGCCCCTTATTGCTCAGACAGTAATGTAAGATGTGTAGTGTGGAAGGTGGTTTGGTCCATATTACTCCACCAAGACTGGTCTCACCATAGTGTCCAAAGATCTTCTACTATTGAAGTCGATGGGTTACTTCTCCATGGGTCACTTCTCCATGCTTATCCTTCTTAACCTCCCTGCTGCTTTCGACACTGTTGACCTCCCTCTTCTCCTGCGTTCCCTTCCCCCTCTATCATTCTCCATGACAATGTTCTCTCCTTCTTACCTCTCCAGTCACTCTTTCTGTGTATCTAACTCCTGCTCACCATCCCCTCCTCTCTCTCTGTCTGTTGACTTGTCCTTGTCTCTCTGCTTTTTTCTCTGTACTCCTCCTCACTCAGCAGCTCTTTCAGCCTCCTCTACCACGTCTATACTGATGACACCCAAATTTACCTCTATCCTCCTCTATTATGCTGCATGTCTGACTTT
This sequence comes from Mixophyes fleayi, assembly GCF_038048845.1. NCBI lineage: Eukaryota > Metazoa > Chordata > Amphibia > Anura > Limnodynastidae > Mixophyes > Mixophyes fleayi. The sequence continues at coordinate 23,016,671 of NC_134409.1, read as the reverse complement.
ATTTTTGCCACCTCCTTATTTATGTCCCAATTCTATCCAAAGCTCAACATGTCCAAAACTGAGCCCACATTCTCCCTTCATCCAATGTCTCCTTATCCCCTTCTTTTTCTTCTTTTATCTTGCATATCCTGTACTCATCATGCACCATTATTATTGAGATATATATAGCACCTACTTAACCTATTAGTATATTTTTGGTGTGTGGGAGGAAACTGGAACATCCGGAGTAAATACACAAAACATGCAAACTCCACACAGTTAGTGCCCTGCTCTGAACCGAACCCGTGGCCCCAGAACTGTGAGGTAGCAGTGCTAACCACTGTGCCAACCAAATGGTAAAGTCTGTCTCTACAAGGTGTAAATCATGGAGAGATACCATGTTTTGTACCGTAACAAAACTATGTCCCTATGATTTACTTGAACATTATACTGATAATGGTTCATAGAACTGTTGTTGCTCAATAAAATGTGTAATCCTATGTCCATGAGACACTTGGGGGTAAATGTATCAAGCTGAGAGCTTTCCAGTGGGTTTGAAAAGTGAAGATGTTGCTTATAGCAACCAATCAGATTCTAGCTATCATTTTGTAGAATGTACTAAATAAATGATAGTTAGAATCTGATTGGTTTTTCAAACCCGCCGGAAAACTCTCAGCTTGATACATTTACCCCTTGGTGTTTAAGGTATTGAGTTTTAGAAATTATTCCACTTTTGGCCATTAGGTGGCACAGTTCAACTGAGGTCCAAAGCTGATGTTTATTTTACAAGTACCTCTGCCGAGCAAGCAGTCGATAAATAAAAATATGCAAATAAATAAGGTTCTATTATCAAAATGTGTTTTACCATCCGTTTTAATCTTGCTTACAAATAACACTCCTCAGCATGTGAGCTGCCTGAAGCTTGTGAAAAGTGCTGAGAAAATACTACACACACACCATGTCAGCTATTTATATGAGCTATTGTATAAACTGCAAATTGAAGCATAACAATGGGAAATTATGCAAGGGCGATTTTTCAGCATTTTAGTCTGACCTGGGTTTTACACTGCTGCTTGTAGGAACAGGAGGCACTGCCACTGGGATCAATTTTCTGAGCAATTGTTTTTTCACTCACTCAAAATGCAATGTAAAAAAATGCTCAAAATGTTGAACGCGCTCATAAATGATATAACAATTTATGATGATAAAGGCACAATGATCTGTGCACATAATAGTACTCTTACAATTATTTTTGTACACATGTAAGTTACTTGAATTCCCTGGTGTAGCGCCTAAAATGATTGACTGATCTTCACCTTTAGACTGGTGGATTATATGAAGGAAAGAGGGGCGGTTCCCTAGAAAGTAGAGGCACACAGGACATTTAAATGTAACACAATTCACTTGATTTGGAGCCTATTGTCATTCTAATTGTGCAGGAAGTTTACCAGCCTCCACCCTCTCACCCTTTCAGAGATCTCCCGACTTCTCCAACTGCCAGTATCTATGCAAGCTGTGCTCTGTTCACATCGAGAACGTCCAAGGGGCTCACAAGCATATTAAGGAGAAACGACACAAAAAGAATATCCTGGTAAAGTTTGTGCTCCTGGCCTATTTTCTGTTTGTTTCTGCCAGCAGTAGTTTTGCAGAGTGCTTGTGTCAGGGAGCTATGTGTGTTTCTGGTGTTTCTTGTCCTGGAGAACAGATTTCCAACACTGAGCAAATGGTGAGTAGCTGTGGACTTGGAGGGTGTGTAGCCTTATTGGTTCCTCTTAAAACTTTGCCACAATTCCTTTTAATCTGTTTTTGTTTCGTTTTTATATTGCAGAGTTGTTGTTTGACAACAGTTGATTAGTCCCTTAAAATAATTGCTATGTGTTATACATTAAAGCTTTATTTGATTACCACATTAATCTTATGCCACAGACGCTGCTCGCTGAAGTATGTGCTTATCTCAAAAGATGCACGTTTTATAGAAACAGAAAATTGTGTTCACTTGTTCCCTATAATGAAAGCCTGCTCTGTGTTTGTAGGGGGTCTTGTATGAAGAGCTGTTTTATGTCCAAGTATATATTCTGTGAATACATCTTTTGAATACTGTTTTTGTTGCCTTTTAAATTGCGTGTGTGTTAATCACAAGTAAAATCGATTGCATCTGTCTCAGGCATGACCAAAATTCGTGTGGTAGATTATAGCTGCAGGCTTGTGTGTGGATGGTCATCTGCCAATTGTACGAGGAGATCATCATGTGATCACTCAGCCCAAGCACTGAACGGCTGTGTCTGCCCACACTAATGGGAGACTGCACGGCCTCTAACTTTAAGACATTGCTAGAATGTGAGAGATCTTACACATTATTTTCAATGACTCTGTAGCTTTGTACAGACTATTGCTCTGTATCAGACACTTTAAATTAAAGCAGGCTGCACACAGGCCGTTCCTGCCTCTCTGCCCCAGCACTGAGCAAAATGATCAGCTTCTGCTTTGGCCACACACGTGGGTGACTAAAATAAACAGATCTGAGCACTTTGGTTTGGCCGGTAGGATTACACGAAGGGTATGGCGTTGTTGTTGGAAGATGATCACACTCAAGCTGATAGGGTCCTCTGTATTTATGGACGTTTATTGCCCATAAATGTATTTATTTATTGCCAAATCATGATCCTTTGAATTGAATAGTTCTGTCATTACTAACCTCCGTGACCTGCTGTAAGCTTGACTACATATGTACAGATTTGTTTGGCTGAGTTGGCTGCACTTTCATCATTGTTTTGTGTTATTCTGATTGTTCAACATCCAATGCATATAATAATTTAACACCATTTATTTAAGAAATAATTTTAACTCAAGCATGCTGCATTGCTTTTTGTTTGTTTAGTATATTTTTTTTTTTTACACTTTGTTATTGTTTTGTAGGAAAAGCAGGAGGAGAATGAATTGCGAGCTCTTCCTCCTCCCTCAGCAGCCCAGATAGCTGCACTGGGTGTGACACTGGTAAATGCAGCAAAGGAACATGGTATATCTCAGGAGGACTTCCTGTCCAGACAAGAAATAGTCAGGGAGATGGAGAAAATTATCCAGATGAAATTGCCTGGTATGTAATCTGCAGGTACATTCTGTGGTCTGATTGAAAGCCATCTCTGGCGGAACAAATGTGGGATTGCCTTATATTAAAGGATCCATGGAGGAAGCAAGGCAGTGAGACTGAGCTGTTTGTGGTGGATCTTTAGTATATTTCCCTTAACATCCTTGTAACAAAAAAGATATTTGGAGCGATGTGTGGGCAATAAAGATGAAGCTGTGTGTGCTACTTCTTCTAACCCAACCTCGGTCAAACATGATTATAATTATGTCAGGAAATGTTAATATTTCATATTTTTTATATACATTTACAGCTTATCTTACAAGGTTGACATATTGAACAAATGTCCTTCATGCAATTGTTTAACTTATCGGCACGGTTGATGATGATGACCTCCCAGTATGGCATTTGACAGTCAAATTGTACTGATCAGAATCAATATAACTTTTATCAATTAATACATTAGCAAGAGGTTATTACACAGTTTTTCATTTTTATAGGATGTAGGAACAACATAAATCAGCTTTGCAGAGAAAAAAACAGCCACGCTGCATTTTAAAAACACAACAAGAGAACAATAGAGATAAAGAAAGTTCATGTGCCTGGCAGATTAATTTTAATAGTGAAAAGAGTTACATGCACCTCTTAATGAGAAAAGCACTTTAGGAAACGCCTGTGTGTCTGGTGAATTAGAAACGATCACTCCTCTATGTCCAGATGTAGTTTTCTCCATGGTTCTGCTGAATTCAGTATGGTAAAAAGAAACCTGTGTGGGCTCGTACATGAAATCTCTAAAAAGAGAGCACCAGGTGCATTATGTTTCCTCTACCTCGGCTATCGGTCATTCCCAGTGAATGTTCACATTAGTTATTGTTATAGCATTATTGGAGACCATTACATTCAGTGGATGATTCAGACATGTTTGCTTAGTTTTCCCATTTTATCATGGCAGTGAAGTATAACTGTTGGAGGCAATATGGTAGCTCCTATAGGTGGTAAGATATTCTGCGAACACTGGAGATCTGTTTAATCTACTCCCCTTAGATATTTACTCATGTAATTTTCTTTATCCAGACCTATCACAATAAATGTAACTTTCTTGCCATTTAGATATATGGCTTGTTTTAATTTAACTGACTAACTTCAATCATTTACATGCACCCCATTATTATGGAAATGCATTTCAACTGTCCAGGTGGTCCCCAGTGAAAAGAGCTGGCTGAGGAACTGACACACACCCAGTCCAACCGGACTCCAGTACTTGAAATATGTGCAGATGTAAAATGTGTTTACAAAACAGTAGCAACATAAACAGTTCACTACCAGACTAGTTCTCAAGGGAGATTATCACCTCTGGGACAGTGTTTGGTAATACGAACAGGTACCAGCAAATGTGTTATTAACCTGTTCATCTCCATGTGCCAGTTGAGTAATGAGAGTATAGTGAAAGTGTATCATTCACTTACACACAGCTAAACCAATAGTTTTGAGAATACATCTTATTAATTCACTATCATTGTGCCTTATACATTAGGAATGTTTCTAGTGAATTGATTGGCTGCTTTCTCATGAGTATTTTTCAAGCTCGCAAAATGTATGGGAGTAGGTTATTTTAAGGCTATAAGTACATGCACAATTATAAATCAGAAATTATTAGGTTGCCACAACCCCTTGAGGCTTTTGGTTATGCATGAACCCAGAGAGATGAGCAGGTAAATGTTTGGGATTTGGGGATTCCAGTATGTCATTGTGCTGACTGTGGGATGTGATCTCAGTCTGATTCTCACCCCTGCTCCAAAGTAATTGAAGATGTTGCATACTATTTTGGATGTTATAGTTGTAGTGTAACAGTGCTCTTGTAGTCTGTGTGTGTGTTGGTCTAATTAACATGCTTGTTTGATAGTTTTGTGTCTGTCACACTTTCCTACATTTCATAGGAGACACTTCAAATTATAAAAAGAGTTTTTATGTATCATCAATAGCATCAAACGTGGCTTTACATCAGGACCGTAACTAGGGCTGTGTGGGGGGCGCGCAGTTTATGTATATGAATAAGCGATAAGTTACGGCTCTGCTTTGCACGCCTATAAACACCAGTATCTAGTAAGTTATTTAAACATGCACACAGTACGTGGGGGGGAGGGTTACTGCAGACTTGGTGGCGCTATATAAATAAATGTTGATGAGGGTTGTAGGAGAGATTACTCATTCAGATTAATCTACTCTTGATACCTGGTTTATAAATTGGATTCTTTAAATGGATTAAGGTTGGAGGGTGGGGTTAGAGATAGATAGCACATCTGTCTTGCAGAGTTCCTATCGGACCAAGGCGCTATCTGTATGAACAGTGCATGTTCACCCTGTATTTGGGTTTCTTCTGGGTACCTTGAATCCCTCCCACAGTCCAGAAACACTGTGGGCAATTAGCCAGAAGGCCAGTATTTGTATACATTTGTAAGTCAGAGATAGGAAATGTAGATTGTAAGTTTCACTGGGCAGGAACTCGCATGGATTAATAAACATTCTCTGACTGTACAGCCCTGCTTAATATGTTGGCAGTGTAAAAGTAAAGGAAATTTGCTGATTTTGATCCTGGTTGAGAATCTGTGTACTTATTATATTCACCCTTCCACAATATAGATGCCTAGCTCCTAATTGTTGTTGACCAGAGACGATCACTCATATGGTTGCCTACCTTCCCCTTTGGTAGAGAGGACAGTTGAGATAGAGGGATATAAGTCATTTAATACATTGCGTTTTTGATCTGTGGTGAGTGGTCTACTTTGCAATGGTTGTTATATTTTACTTTCTCTCTACACTTACTAATGTGGTCTCAAGTCTATATCGGAACTAGGGTTTGTTTTTGTTTATTTTTAAATGTGTTTTTGTAATGTTTTTTTTTAAAAAAAATAATATTTGATTTAAAAAAAAAAAAAGCAAAGGAAATTAATAAAAACATTTATTAAATTATAAATGGAGCATGGGCAGCACGGTGGCTAAGTGGTTAGAACTTCTGCCTCACAGCGCTGGGATCATGAGTTCAATTACCGTCCATGGCCTTATCTGTGTGGAGTTTGTATGTTCTCCCCGTGTTTGCGTGGGTTTCCTCCGGGTGCTCCGGTTTCCTCCCACACTCCAAAAACATACTGGTTGGTTAATTGGCTGCTATCAAAATTGCCCCTAGTCTGTGTGTCTGTCTCTGTCTGTGTGTGTATGTTAGGGAATTTAGACTGTAAGCCCCAATGGGGCAGGGACTGATGTGAATGAGTTCTCTGTACAGCGCTGCGGAATCAGTGGCGCTATATAAATAAATGGTAATGATGATGATCTTGGTAACACTTTTCTATGCCCTGCTCCTGTGTTTCCTACCTCACTGTCCAAGCAGATACGCCACTAGCTTGCTCAGTCTCTATCCTCATTAACAACGGGAAGCTGTAAAGTTGTTTTGCAGAATTCTCACCACTTCTATGAAACCCATGATGGGATACTTTGTACTAATAGAGGCCAATACCAGACTAATACAGTCATTGATTCTTCACTCTGTAATCTGATTTGCTCCAACCTTTTGCTGTTTGAATATTATCAGTTTTGTTCTTCTTAGATATCTAATTTGTGTTGCGTCCCTTGTAAAGAACGTGAGAGTCCTATTAAGCCTGCTTTGGTATTTAAATGTATTTTTCATTTATCACCATTTGGTTTTCTTGTACTATCCATTTGAGAGATTGTGTTAATTGCATTCTATGACCTGTCCAAACATTCTGCTCATTAAAACCTTGTGTGTTCTTGTTTTAGAATGTTCCCTCAGAATGTATGGATCTTCCCTGAGTAGATTTGCATTTATAACAAGTGACGTTAATATCGATGTAAAGTTTCCTCCTAAGGTATGTATGAGGGGGCCAACTGCAGGAATTTGTTTAAGATTATTTAATGGACTTAAAAAAAAATATTGATTAATTATTTAAAAGGAAATATCATGTTTCTTCTGTTTCTACATTTCAGACTGGTATTAGAGTAATTAAAATTGTTTTCTATTTATGTTTGTTCTGAACCTAACTTTGTCACTCTAATTCCCCACTCTTTGGCTACTCCCATTTCCCTCTTCTTATAATAAATATGAAGGGGACATTAAGATATATTTTTGTTCTTGTAATCATTGTTCAGTAAACATAAATATGTTTTTTTTTATCCTTGTGAATTGCGTCTACAGCGTAAGATTCACTACCACTTAGTAACCGGACTTAGTGCCGCTTCATGAAGTTTCCTTCTGTGGTGTTCAGCAAAATCATCTAAGCAGAGATGTTTCTTTCCTTTGTCTATAGATACTCCACAAGTCTGCTCTGTGGATACAGTTGTAGCTAATTATCAGAGTAGAGCTGTGTTGTTTTTGTGGGCAACAAAAATAAGCATCTGTTCCTAGATTAAGGAAAGTCTTTGCTGAAAAGAAAACAGAATCCAAAATAGCAAAGACATGTATTACGTTAAAGTAACATGTACTAATGCAATAATCCTAAACTGTCTGAAGGTAGAAAACCCCTTTAGAAGGCCTAAGGCTGGGTACACACTGAAGAATTTTCTGTCCAAAGTGTTATCAACAGTGATTGTACCTACGGTCCTATCGGTTGGTTGATTCATCGTGTAAGTATACACACTAATGCGATATCGGACCAAACGGTCTTTTATCGGGTGTTTGGCTCGATGCTTGGCTAAAAAACCTGTAGTGTGTACCTAGCCTAAGTCTAAAAAGAAGTTGATCCCATATGAAAAATTGACAGCATGGTGGAGTGTGAGTGTTGTAACATAACATTGGTTACAACATCATAAAGCACCATGCTGTATCTAAGCTACAAACATGGTCCATTACAGCTGAACAGTGGAAGGTAAACATTTAATAGTATGTGTTGAATTGGCTAGATATTATCACTATCCTCTGCATGTAATTCCAGGTGTAACAGAAGTCTATTTTCATGTATAATTGTATCTGTTTTAGATGAGCCAGCCAGATGTTTTAATACAACTTCTTGATATTCTGAAAAACTGTGGTGAGTCACATTACCCTGCTTTCTTCCACATTGGGATTGTGCTGTCTTTTGTTTTGAATTACATGTGTTCAATATGTGTCCATGTGGTATGCATAAAATAACATTTCTTATTGTATTAAATCAAAGTTGGGAAATTAATAGGATTTATATATGCTGTAGTAGGTAGATTTCCATGCAAAACGTTGATACAAGTGCAGAATTCAAAATGTTATTGGATCCACTATTGATTAGCATTATCCACCTTTTTATGTAGATTTGTTAATCAGAATATAAAGTATATGTCATGTATGTGAAATAACTTCCCTCATAATGGTGGATATGCAGTGTTACAAATGTATTTAGTAAACTGTATACACTTTACTGCACTTACTGTAGGCAGCAATACCTTAAAGCCTGCACGTGGTCCTTCATGTGTAATGTATTTTAGCAACAGCCAAATCCTTTTGAAGTGCACTTGTCACTTATGGTCAGTTCTTGTTGTTCACACTAGACCTAGCTTTTAAAGGATACACATATACTTCTTAAACTAACCTTCCACCTACATTTATTAGAAAGGATCGTAAAACAGCTTCGTTACCTAAACAAACCAAGCTCGTAATAGATATCTGTGTAAGCTCTTCCATGGAACTGTATTGTAGAGCTTGGCTAGCCTGCAATGTGTTAATTTTCCATGCAGAGTGCTGAAGGGAAAACACACACACTTTAATACCACGCTGGCTCTCGGTTAAGGTAATGGGGGATTCCATTTGGGAGCACTACCTGCTAATTGCTATATGTGTGGGAGGATGGGTTGTTTAATATGTGGTTGTCCACAAGTGGTCATCCTCTTTAACATAAGAGATTTCTTTTTTTTTCCTGTTAAAATCCAGCTCGATATATAGAAGTTGAGTCTGATTTCCATGCAAAGGTTCCCATTGTGTTTTGCAAAGACAAGAAAAGGTACATTACCTCCATCAATTTACTTTTTAATCATGAAGACCATTGTGCAGAATGTATTTGTTAATGTTTGTAAATTAGAGGATAAACTTGTATAGGATCTGTTATTCTAAATGCTTGTGGAGAATGTATTTGTAAATGTTTGTAAATTAGAGGGTATACTTTGTATAGGATCTGTTATTCTAAATGCTTAGGACCTAAGAGTTTTTTGGATAAGGAGATTTTCATAATTTGGAGAATTGTGCCTAAAATATACTAAATTATTTCAAGAAAATTACCCCTAGCTTTCCTGTCCCCTCATCTACCTCCTTATTATATTGCCTGGTAGTGTTTTTTTGTAGTGTTTAGAGAAAGAGGCATGATTATGACTGTGTGTATACAAAACAAAAATACAGTTGTTGTCGGTGCTTATCCTTTACACTGCATATCTGTGTGTATCTAGCAAAATGAAAACATGAGGTATTAGTTCATATTTTGATGAAAACATTTAAGCCTGCATCCCAGCGTCAAGGGCACCTCATTATATGCAGGTCCTACACTGACCTGTATACTTTAAACACCATTAAAATGCAGTTAAAATCGGATGCACTCACCTCCCAGGTACAGGGGCTTGCATCTAACTAGGGCTGGCTTGTGAGCCACACCCAAAAGAGCCTTAAATAGGCTTGATGGACAGCTGCTAAGACAATATAAGGCAATATTTGAAACAAAACCACGTCTATGTGTATGCCATAATCACTGAGAACCGCCACCAATATCCCATCTTTCTTTTTTTTTTTTTTATTTGTTTTTTTAAAAACTCTCTGGAGAATGTCTTTTCTGGATAATAGATCCCATAAGTAGGCGAACCACATGATGGTAACATGCTAAATATGATATATTTACTGCAGTAGATATGAGATGTAAATGGGTTGAGCTGAATGAACAGTCAGTACACTGTATGCATCCTCTCTAAACTTTGTCTTTTCCCCCAGTGGATTAACATGCAAAGTGAGTGCCGGAAACGACACTGCGTGCCTTACCACCGAATTACTTGCAGCGGTTGGCAGGCTTGAGCCTGCTCTCATTCCCTTGGTGTTGGCTTTCCGCTACTGGGCCAGGGTGAGTAATACGTTAAAAAAATGTCTATTGTGGAATTTTTGTTATTTTATCCAAAACGTTACTGGAAGTGAATTAAAGTAAGGCTGAAGGATTTCCTATCTCACATCATTCCCTTTCTTCTTTGTCTCTTCCAGCTGTGTCACATAGACTGCCAAGCAGAAGGTGGGATCCCATCTTACTCCTTTGCCTTAATGGTGGTATTTTTTCTTCAGAAAAGAAAGCCACCGATCCTTCCAGCATATCTGGGATCCTGGGTAAGCATTTATTTGCAGGTCTGGTAACCAGGGGTGTATATTGTTCTTTGTTCTCTGTTCCTCAGAGATTGCTATGAAGCCCACACCATTGCCAAACCTCACTATGTTCATTATATTAAGTGCAGGCAAAACTTTTTTGCTATAATAGATTTAGGTAAGCATAGGAACTGCAGCAGAAGAGTTGCTTGTTCTATCAATGATAGTTTACTGCATAAATGTGAAATAATTCATTATGTATCTTAGCACAGGACTGGAAGGGATCACATTCAATTGGGGCATTAGGCTAACTCTTGTTAGAACTATCATCAAGTGACTTAGAACTTTAGAAATCGTGATTGATATGTGTGGTACTCCACAGATTTATTTCTATTTCCATTAGCTGTGGGGTAATAGTGGAAACAAGTTGCAGTGTTTGCATTGACTCATATTAAGACTTTAATATGTACAGTTAGTGTTTTATCTCTCGCGTGTTCCAATAAAATAACCATTTCTTCTCTGGCCCTTTGTCTTTGAAAATAGATAGAAGGCTTTGAATCTAAGAGACTGGATGATTATCATCTAAAGGGCGTGACTGAGGAGCAACACCTGGAGTGGGAGTACCGGCCAGTCAGCAATGACAACAAGGGCTCAGGAATGGACGGGAGGGGGAGAGCCGAGCAAAACCACAGGAGAGCGGCGGGATCCGAGGCAGAGAACAGGAGAAACAAGGAGAAGCACGGAAAGGTGAGGATGTCCTGTGGTAGACAAAGGAGACTGTAGCACAGATACTTTTATCTACAGATTTCCAAAGTAAAAGGGAGAATATACATTGCATTTTTGCTTTTCAGCAGACTGAGGGAAGATATATATATATGTACACTACTGAACACCGATTTGGTAAACCGGAATTTATGTATGTTCCTTTTTATAGTGCCGCTTGGTGTTTGAGCCCCCTCACCAGGTGTCTCTCGGGCAGCTGTGGCTGGAATTGCTTAAATTTTACACATTGGAGTTTGCAATGGAGGAATATGTCATCAGTGTGCGAGTACAAGGTCTGCTCAGCAGGGAAAACAAGAACTGGCCAAAAAGACGCATAGCCATTGAAGGTAAGACTGAACCCTTCCACTCTTTATTGTCTCTGACTGCTGCATTTCTCCAGAGGCCCCTTGTCATTGGCAGAGCATTATTAGTGACACTCATATATATTTAGGTAAACATTTCTGGAACTTGTCAGAATTTAACATATTAGTCATTGGAATTGCTCTGTAGAAAACCATTCATTCTGTGCACACTATGAAGGCACAGGGAGTAACTGAGCTTCTCATGGAGCTGTCTTTTCTTCTATTAAATCCACCTGCATTTTCTTGTTGTGTGGCTGTTTATCCGGTGTTCTCTCGCACAAATTCAACTGTGGTATTGATTCATCACAAAGACCTGCACTTTAGGGCGCTGAAGATTGAGTTTGGAAAAGCATCAACACATCCATAGAATTTGGAGGCCAAAATCCCTATAATTGTATACACTTCAATGAAAATGAAAACTCACATGTCTCTAGCAAGCTATTCTCACATAAAACTGAAATATATACTAGAAGGTTTTGTGTGTAAAAACCTATAAATGATCTTGCATACTTTGTTTTTCATACAGAATATTTACACCCCACAGCATCTAATGCACATAAATAGGACAGAGGTGCAGATCCATCAATAATAACACATTCAGTTGTCTTGTTTATCTCATGTACAGTAGATGTACTCTTGGGTACTTAGGCTAGAGATCTACACAAAGTACAGGTTTTAATTTTCAGCCAGGAATGTGTTTGATTCTAGGACAGAGCTTAGTAACAGATAAGAGCAGACCCAAATCCTCTCTTGTAAACAGATGTTGTACTACCAACTAATAATTACAAATACTGTTTTCTATACCATGACCATTTCCTATTCATTTTAATTTCAGCAAAAATAAAATATGTCCTTCGTAGACAATAATGAAGACATGCATTACTAGTTACATTATTTATTTTTGTTATCTGTTTTAGTTAACATTTTCTTTAAATGTGATGATCCACCAAAGTAAAATATTTAAAAAAAAAATCAAAAAAAAATCTACAGTACAAAACACAATTTCTGTGTGTCAGTTTGGAAGCTTTACGGGAAATACACAAAGAAATATGCTTAAATATCTGTTTCAAAGATCTCTGGGGAAATATATGTTTTTCCGAGACACACACTGTTAAGCAACAGCGTGATGCTGCTATGATCACTAGTTTCCTCCATCCACCACACTATTCACAGTGATTATCAGTTTGAACAGAAGGAGAGAGTTTCACAGCCTTCCAAGTTATGGCTATTTTCTTTCTAACTTAACACGAAGAGTTATTTTATAGCTTGTTTTGGCTTTGTCTGTACCAATGTCCTCCACACAGCCTAGCAAACATAGTTCTGACTTCATTGTGATTAATTTACATACTAATAAATAAGTCACAATTAATAAATGAGTCCATCCAATGAGAGATGTACATTCACTATTAATTAAAATGGTACAATGGGTCACAGACACACTTTGGGTTCCAGCTGTAAAACCCTTTGTTTAAGAGGACATGGCATGCTGGGCTGGGTCTCATGAGGGATTATGGACCACTTTGGGTAGGATTCTTTCCAGTTTGACTAATGGTGTATGGTCTTGTTAGCAGTGAGATTTGTGTAAAGATTCTTCAAAGGAGGAGCATACAATTTTTGGTGTATAACCCTTTGACTTGTCCACATGGTTTTTCTGCCTGAGGAGGAGGCAGCTGTAAGGATATACACCAGTGTTTCATCTGCTAAGCCTGACCCAACACTGGGGGTCCTATCGCAAGGTTACTGTGGTTGAAAGTAGTCTGTATACCTATCAGCAGAGTTCTATCCCTCTAAAGTTTCATGTACAAGGTGGATGTATGCACTTACCTTACTGTACCATATACAGGTATGTTTGACTGGAGCCTCAATCACTGCTTTGCACTGCTGGGGGACTTCCCATTATCTAGCTCTAAGTCTTTTGGTCTCCTACTTGTTTTCATTCCCCTCCTCATATCATGACACAGTCCTGTCACATGCAGCCCTGTCCTCACTAATATAATCACATGAGTCTCCCACAAGATCAGCACTCTCATCTACTGAAAGATTCTGTGCCGCTGTGAACAGTTCTCCTGATCTGATTGGCTACAGGTTGTTCTATCCCCTCCAATTCATAACTGGTGACTCATGGTTGTACAGGAGATGAATGCTGATAATAAAAAGATATCTGACCCTAGTCATATGCACCTTAAATACTATATAGTTTGTGTCCATTCGTTTAACTCCTGTGTCACCACTCCTCACACAACCTGACACCTGAGTCATTGCCAGAGCTGAGAGAGAGGGCTTTTCAAGATCAGAATTCTGCCCCCCAGAAGGTGGTTATCAATATAATTCTATATCCTAATTTTAATGAAAGCATTCTATAAGTGAGGTTTAGGAAATAATTAATAATTCTGATCAGTTGAGTGTATTTAACTATCCTAAAGTTACTTAATTTTCTTTGTTTGGCTGTCTGGGGAACAAAAGTTCCCATTTCATAGTTTGGAACTGCAGCAAATATTTGCAAGGAGGTCACCTAGGTTTATGTCATTTTCTTTCTAGATCCTTTTGCACTGAAGAGGAATGTCGCAAGGAGTCTCAACAGCCAGATGGTCTACGAGTACATTCTAGAGCGGTTCCGTGCAGCCTACAGATATTTTGCCTGTCCACAAAGCAATGAAAGCAACAAATCCAAAGCTGACAATTGGAAGAGGGAAAATATCAACAGTCAGAAGCTGTCTGAGCCCGGAGATCAGATGGCTAATGGCAGCCTTCAAGAAGCTGAAATCGGCAAAGGAAAGGATGGGGAAGGGTCCGGAAGCTGTATTTCAGGGTTAGAGAGAGTGAGGTGCAATGGTCCAGAGTGTCTTTCTGAAAAGGAGATCACTGACACCTTACAGAGACTGCTTGGGGACTGTGATGAAGCCGTTTGTTTTACCTCTTCTCAAGATTCGTGTGAATTGGATGTGCCTGCTTTGTCAGAGACAGAACTCTTGGGGGGTAAAGGAAGCAGAAACTGTAATGGAAAGGACCCCCCAGCTGTTAAAGATTTGCATGATACTACTGAAGGAAGGGGTGTGTTGGAAGCAGTGTCTTCTCTGGATGAAATATGCTCTGACAACTGCACTTCTCCTACCTCGCTCCATCATGAAACCTTGAAGATTGAAGGAAACCTCACTGAGGATGATTTGCATTATATCTTTGACAAGCTTATATTGACTTCTGGGAAGGTAAGAGAGTTCATGTGTTGCAGTTCACAGTCTAACCACTAGGAGTAGAATGTCTTAAATCAATGGTTGGCGAAGGTGAAGATACTATATTGGCATGGGTCACCTTGACTTTAAGTGAATTGTATCTGTTTTGTACTCAAAGGGCATAGTTAATTTAGCTCACTCATTTGCAGATGTTTTTACTTTTATTTGTCTCACTCAGTCTTGAGTTCCTATAAGAAATAATTTGCAGTAACTGTGCTTTGTCACAAGATAGATGCAGATGTTCAGTGTGTATGTATATACAGATGGAGCACATTACACTGGGATGAACAGCAAGATCGACCACCGGTTCCGCGGTGCATTGATTTGTCTGCACTTGACCCTGCCAACCTCCTAATGATATAGAGTAGAGGGGAATGTGTTCCATCTGTATACAGAGCATGGAAAAAATACTGCGATCCTAAAACATTATTTGCACTCAAAGCTTCACTACCACCTACTGTAAATGGTATTAGCATGCTCCTTCCCCTAACTGGATCCCCGTAGACTGCTTCATGTAACTGTTTTTCCTAGATGTCCGCTGATTCTGTAATACTGAAGGGGAAAGGGGAGTTATGTGGCCAGGAGAGAGCAATCCATGGCCACAAAGAAGTATCTTGGGCCCCCGATACAGCATATTCTTGGAGCCCCCTCCACAGATGCTTAGGGCCAGAGATTGCAGCGGTGCATTTCTTTATTGAAGCTTCTGATTGGTCCTTCTGCTTGCACCCCCTCCTTTCCTCTATAACATGATACAAACACTGTCATACCTTTAGTGGGAATGGTGTTACCTGTCCAGTGTTTGCCCTTATATTGTACATACCACTTTGCATTCAGGCCAAAAAGTCTCACTTTATTCTCCACAGGCTGCAGGGCTTTCTGCAGTGTCTTGTACATGGTGTTTTGCAAACGGCTTGTCATGGTTTTTTTCAGCCAGGGCATCCTTTTTGCCGTCTTCTCATAAAAGATCTTTCTATGACATAACTTGGAGATAGTTTGTTTGCCATGTACATTATAAGTGTTCTTCTTGTTCAGCTAGTAAGTTTATGAGGACAGCCTGATCTAAGCAAAGTGGCTGCAGTTTCATAAAATGGACTGCACTGATCTCTGAGGGATGTTCAGTGCTTTGTAGTGTCATTGTACCCTGCCCCAGATGTGTGCCTGTAGAATGATATCATCATATTATATAACATGCACTCTTGTCTTCTCTTTGCATCTTCTTTTTTGTAAAGTGTCTTCCACGCTGTAGGAACTTTAACAGAGAGAGAGATAGGTATTTGTGTTTAGGAGAAATAATTGAGGCAGTTATTTGCACGGTTGGAGTCTATGAACAAACGGCACCACACCTGTGTAAATTTGAGCATGCACATTTTAATTTTTAAAATGTTACTTCTGTTTTTCATTTTTAGTAATTTGTGGGAAGGTTCTTTTAATGTTTTAATGTCTATCTTCATCTGACATGGTACTCAGTACTTTGTGTCAGTGCCAAAACAATCCTACTTTAATTGCGTTTCCATGTTTCTAATTCAAAATCTGCAGCAACAAAAATAAATAACAGAAATAAAGATATATATATATATATATATATATATCTCATACTTACCAACTTTTTTCAGTTGCTGTCCGGGAGCCTCTCTGTGGCAGGTGGGCGGTCGAGGGGCGGGGCTCCAAAATCGCGTAATTTCGGGCCCGCCCCAGTGACGTAATGACGCAAAACGCGTCATTTGACAGCAGGGGCGGGGCCAAATGCCGCGATTCTCTGAGAATCGCGCCATTTTGGCCCTAATTCGGGCAGATGCGGGAGATTGCCACACTCTCCCGGGAGTCTCCCGGACATTCCGGGAGAGTTGGCAAGTATGAGTGTGTATATATATATATATATATATATATATATATATATATATATATATATATATATATATATATATATATATATATATATATATATATATATATATATATATACACACACACACACACACACACACACACACACACACACACACACACACACACACACACACACACACACACACACACACGGCATGTCCTAGATCAACTTTAAATTTCAGGGTAAAAATAAAGCTATCAAGTATTTGTGTGCTACATGAAAAAACAGCCAGTATTTATCTTATGTGCAAAATAATATACCCATTTGCACCCCTTGTATTGTAACATGGTTTTGTCCAGCAGAAAATGTACTAATTTTTTTACTTAATTTTCTTAATGAATCAGACCCACTAACTCTTGCCTTACCAAACTTGCCACCACCACAGTTTTATTTGAAAAGCTGATGCTCTTAATCAGGAAGCCTTTGGTTCTAAGCTAATCTATGAAAATTTACTTCAATGAGAGTTATCATAAACAAATAATCCCCCGTGACCCAAAGTTATCAAAAACCAAATTGGTTGACAGCACATGTTAGATGTGTGTATATATGTATAAAACACAAAGCTTGGCCAAGTCTGAACATGTTTGAACCTGGGTCACGCCCAGGGTTACATTTATCAAAACTCTTGAAAAGGAAATACAGAGGCGTTGTCAGCAAATCATATTATAGCCATCCTTTATCTCGCACATTGTAGAAAATGAAAGCAAACATCTGATTTATTCAGTTTTTTGTTTTATTTAGAAAATTAAGTTTTGTTTTTTCATATGCTCATTAATGGCAAGATTTGTGACATTTCCAAACTCTTATAGATCAAAAACTGCAGGCGTTTAAACTCCAAATTCAAGATTTGTAGTCCTCTTTGGTGACGCTTATACTAAGTGAAATTAAAAAAAAAACTAAGGTAAAAAAAATTGGATCAGTTGATGTGGAATGACCCTGGCGAGTTTCCCACTGAGTAGTGCTTGAATACTGTGCGTCTATGTATAGTTATGTAAATGTTATGTCTTCATGTCATCCACAACTAGTGAACACCTAATAGCTAGTGAAAAGGAGCCTTGTGATGTCAGAACCTGATCTGGTTGTGCATGCGTGCCCACACTTCCAGAGATTCTGGAATACTCATGATTTCCGGGTATGTCTCCCGGACTACCGGGAGAGCAGGCCATTCTCCCATATAATGCCCATTACCTAGTGATGTGGGCAGGATGGGGGCCTCCATGCGGCAAACCATGTAATTTTGGCCCCACCTTCAGGGGTCGAAATTACGCTATTGCCTCCCAGAGAGATAACAGAAAAAGTCGACAATTATAACATTGTGAAATATCACAGCTTCTCACTTGTCTTGACCCCAGCTACAAACTAGTGTTCTTTGTTGAACTAGTTTACCATGTTTGCTCTTTTATTTTTTTTATACAACTGTTGTTACCCGGTGGGAATGACTGGTGCATATGATCCATTTAATACACGTTTACTATACTGTGTGAGCGTTTTCCTTTGTAACTGTGGTTTCTCACTGTTCAGCTTATTATTACTGTTGTTTACATCCTGTATTTGTGTGTGATACTGTATTTTGTATGATAAAGCAACACTTAGTATTGTGTATCCTTTCTTCCTGTATCCCCTTAATCTTGCCTTTTACTATTCATCCTGGGGTAGTATCATTAATACCTTTTTCTGTATTTTATGTATCATCTTGACACTTATTTTTATATAACATTTTTTGCATGTCACTACCCTCTATTGAAAACTTAGCGAAAAACAAAAGTTTTAAAAGTCAGTAAAAAGGTTACGAAAACTGTTCTACAAATATCTGATTAAAAAAAAGAGGTGTTGTGTTAGCGACCAATCAGGCGCATTGTTTACTTTTCTGCTGTGCTAGAAAAGTGACAGTTATAGCCTGATTGGCTGTTATGGGGAACATCACCTCTTGTATACAGCTACCTGAGGAGCAGGTGAGTCCCCCATGGTTAGGTATAAGTCCCCTGTGTGTTTTGAGCTGTAAGTTATAAAGGTTAGAACCAAACGTCTTAGATATTGTCCTTTAGGACATCTGACACATACCTTTTCTTACAGCCTCCCACCATAGTCTGCAGCATCTGCAAGCGTGATGGGCACTCCAAAGATGACTGTCCTGAAGATTTTAAGAAGATCGACCTGAAACCCCTGCCCCCCATGAATGCCAGATTCCGGGATATACTGGATAGAGTGTGCAGGAGATGCTATGGTACGGTGCTAATTAACTATGACTGTGTTTGCCAAATACCTCTAATTTTTAAGTTCTTCTTAACGTGTATAAATATATATCTAAGAACACAATCTGATTTCTTTTTATATGTTTTAATATTTCTTAATCTATAAGGTGGTGTTGATTTTAATTAAATTTAACAGGTGGATATACTCCCTGAAACTTTCAGGGAAACTCCTAGGGAGTAGATGGACCACAGGCTGGAATATGTAGCTTTACTCTGGGTTACTATCGCAAACTGTCTCTACACATGTGGAACCTTAGGCCACGCCGAGCCACTTTGCGATAGTGAGTGGAGTTTTCGGGTAAGTAGAGTCATCGCCGGGATAGCCTCCTATAGGAAGCACTATCCCGGGATGATTTATTTTTAAATCCCGTCAATTAATAAATGGGCCCATGTGATATGATCAATTTTGAAATATCTATCATCAGAAATGTAGATGATCTATTTTTAGGATCTGTGGGTAAAAAGCATTTCTATATGAAAGGCTACTGAATTGTTCTTCGGAAAAATTGGTTAAAACAGCTGGACTGAGGGTAATTTACACAATTTAATGTATTATGGCAAACATAGCTCAAATATACCTTTAAAAATTAAGTGTATCTATTTTTCTCCATTAAGATGGTTTTACTCTGTTTGTTTTGAAGGTCTTAACTTGGCAATATAGTCTTAGTCATTATTGTCCTCTAAGTAATTACACCTTTGTATGAAATATTTGTCATAGACAGAAGTGTTATTCTTGATTTTCTCAGACGAGTTATCTCCTAATGCTTCTGAGCAACACGGTCGAGAGCAGATACTTACTTACCTGGAGAGGTTTATCCGTAAAGAGTTCAATGGTGAGTACAATTGAAATGGCTGCTTTTGATAGTACCAATATGGCACTGTCACGAGAAAATAAGCTTCATGCAATTTGCTGTGCTGGGGGGTTATAGGTTGTTGGCAGGTTTTATTTAAAGGGAAGTTGTCCAAAAGTGACTAATCCCTTTAGGCATTGCTCTTAATTAGCTCTGCATAATACATAACAATTTGAGCTTCAACCTTTTCGGCAAAAAAAGTCAGCTATGCTAAGATTACTACTTCTGAACAATACAACCAGTACACAAAGGCTTGAACACAGCATGCTCTTTAATAGCTTCTTTCCATTCTGAAGAAGACCTCCAGTACTTGGCTGCCACCAAGTTTTAATACACAATGACTGTGGAACTCCACTGGGGCTAGCGCAGGTGCCAGAATATAGACAGAGACGTTAACACAGGTTTTAACAGACAGGTGGATAAACTGCAGAACCAGACTACTTTATAGTGTAGCACAGAAGACAGGGATCACAGACGGAACAAGAACAGGAACAGACTATAGATAGTTATGGCACAAAATGCCAAGGGTAAGAAAAAGTATCTGGATGAACATTCGCGAAAATATTTCTGAGGCAAACTAAACAGTGCTAATGTCAATGGACTTGGGTCTACGTTCCTTCAGGGGCATATCGCATATATCATATATTGATCTACCTCGTTCTATCAGACTCTTGCGTAGCCTGTGTAACTTCAAACGGTCTTTGAAAACACACCTGTTTTAGAAAAGCCTACCAGTCCTCCACTTAACCATTTCACCATGTAGTATCACTCACCCTCCATCTCTCCCTCTCTTGCTCCTTGTCCTCAGATCCCCTTACATTGGCTTACCCCCATGTGACAATCATTTGTCTGCCCCTTTCTCTTTAGTTTGTAAATCTAATGAGCAGGGCCCTCTTCCCTTTGGTATCTCATTACCTATATATTTTGTTTCCCAGGCTGTCAGTATCTGAGTTGTGAGTTGTAGGCTTATTTGCTTACTGTATTGTGCTGTTATACCATGTACTGTCTTGTTGTTTGCCCTCTGTACGGCGCTGTGGACTCATGGGGCACCCTATAAATAAAGATTATTATTATTATTATTATTAATAATAATAATAATATCACAGGCCTTCCAAATGTTGTTGTGCAGCAGGGTTCATTCAAATATAAAACACTATTTCAGAAGGATTCCTCATTACTTGCAAGTATAGAGGACACTGATTTGCTTTTAGAAGTATCCATATATTTATTATTGTTTTAGACTTATCTTTACTGTATCAAATATTTGACATTTTTCATTCATTTTTTAAGGCTGTTACAAATTATTACAAATGTTTAAAAAAAGGTTTGTCTGATCTGTATTCTCTTTAAAACAAATATAATTAAAATTAAATTGTCAACTGAACCTTCCATTTAGGTAATGCCAGGCTGTGCTTGTTTGGCTCATCCAAGAATGGTTTTGGGTTTCGTGACAGTGACCTTGACATCTGCATGACCTTGGAAGGCCATGAGAATGCTGAGGTAAGGGGTTTTTGTGTATACATATCAAATGTTAATAAGTGTCTTGTATGTACTATTTAAGATCTTTTATTTTACTTTGGACTTTGCTAGGGCTCTGGTCTCATCTCTCCACAGTGTTTGGTGTTATTACACATATGCACAAATAAAAATATTAATGTTCTATAAAATACCAGTAACATTGTTTGGGATTTTCAACAAATGGAAGGTACTGATTGTGAGATACAATTGATACATAACATATCCCAGAAAGGATAAAAATAATAATTTTGTATTTTATGATTTTGGTCATTGTTAGAAACTAAATTGCAAGGAAATAATTGAAGGCTTGGCAAAGGTTCTTAAGAGGCATCCAGGTAAATATTTATTTTTATGCATACCTATATACTTATTTCTATAACCCGCCTTGTCCTTTTTCAATACTTACGGGATTTAAATTATGCATGTTTAGGCTTAAGGAATATTTTGCCAATAACAACAGCCAAGGTCCCAATTGTGAAGTTTGAGCACAGAGAGAGTGGAGTAGAAGGTGACATCAGTTTGTACAACACACTGGTAAGTTTCTGAACGACTCTTTTTTTTTTTTCCCTGAATACTGAGGGCCGGATTCATTATGGAGCATACCTGGTGTTTTGTTTTTTTTTACATATAATGTGCACAATTACTCTGCGCATGGCCAGAACTGGCCAATGCGCCACAGAACGCAGCAACGCCCGATACACCTTAGAGCGCAAAGGACTCTTATGACAATTCATAATTTCATGGAAGGGACAGGATGGGGGAAAGGGCGAATGCATGTAGGCAACGTACGGTAAGGACATGCCAATCTCAAGTGCACGCACCAGCGTCAAGCTCTGAGCATCTCTCAGGTACTTGTTTGTTGAGCAGTATCTCTTGCACCAGCTACAGGTCTGGTCTAAGTGCTGATTACTAGTGATGACAGCTGTGTATGCATTCTATAACGTGTTTGCAATCAGCAGCAACTGTAAAAATGTATTTAATGTACACTAGACATTAATTACCTCCTATTGTTTATCATTGAGGGAAAAATGTAAATAAAACTTTTTATTTTTTAATGTTTGTCTTTAATGCCTATATTATTAACAGGTGACATTAATTCAAACAGTTTTTTGTTTTTTTTCCTCTGCGTTCTTTTCGGGCTTTATATTCCAAATATGTATTGGACGTATCCTGCGGTGTATTGTCTGTTAGAGCTGAGCGTACCTAGACCCGTATTCATCACCAGACGTATCTTTACATCCGCTCCTTGTCGAATAAGGACGTGCATATACCTGTTTCACATGTATTTATTTTATTTTATTTTTTTTAAAAAAATGTACATTATGTTAGTTTTGCGTGCCTTAATGAATCAGGCCCTAAATGTTTCTGGGATGTTGTGGGAGATCACTAAGGAAACCGATTTCTAAAAGCTCTGAGAATAGCATAGAATGGTGGGGGCTGAAGGGCTGGGTCTACTGCAGAAGCAGGGGCTATGTTTAGTGTATTCAGAGGGTTACTCAGAATAGCAGCAGTTTCACTGTATCTTTTATATGTGTATAACTGATGAATTGTTATCTGTTTGTAATTTCTAGGCTCAGCACAACACAAGGATGCTGGCTACATATGCAGCCATTGACCCAAGAGTAAAATACCTGGGATACACAGTCAAGTTCTTTGCCAAGGTAATCTATATTGTTAACATATTTAGGACTGTTGGGATCTGATGCCTGGATACTGTTCATTGGAATTACTCTCAAAATAGTGTCCTTGTCACTTGGGGAAGTTCACATCATAATTGCACTGTAAATGTGATAGAAAATGAATTTTGTGGTTTGTGATTCATAACATAGTTAAAGAGGATATGTTGATATCCTAAATATTTCTGCAATTAGGAGTAAAACCATTAACCACAACACTACCATAGACAACTAAACTTAGAGTTGTACAGAAAAAGATTAGAGAGACAAGTTGCTATGGTTACTGAAAGGTATACATCCCGTCATGGAACACTCTTAAAATGAGTCGTGTCACTAGTGGATGGGGGTCTGTATGTGACAGAACTGAATGCACAAGATAGTAAATCATGTCTAAAATCACACTATTGGAGCACTGTTATGCTGCATTCAGGGCCCATATCGGAGCCAATGGTCATATTTTAGTGAGTTTTCCTATGTATAAAGCAGGGGTGTCCTTACTTTTGTGACATGGGATCTATTATTTGCATAATCTGTATATCTATGGTAATTGGGCCCCAAATCAGGGAAGCTCTGGTGTAATCAATTTGATTTAGGATATGCATCCTGAGACCCCTGCACCCTCCAACCCAAAATCTTCTGCACATTCTTCTATTTTCTCTTATCCAGGAAATAGGCCATCATCACCATACATATTATTGCCAGACATATATTGTAGAGAAATATATCACCCTCCCATTGCAAACCACATATTGCACACGTACCCCCAAGCGGCCATCCACCTGTGGCGCCCCCCACTTCCCCAAGCTGCAATTCACCCTATGGTGCCCACCCCACCCCCCTTACCCAAGTGACCATCCACCTTGCGGTGCGGGCTGCCCCCCTCCCCAAGCTGCCACACACCTTGCGGCGTGGGCCCCCCCCCCCCCTCCCCAAGCTGCCACCCACCTTGCGGCGCGCCCCCCCCTCTCCTCCCCAAGCAGCCGCCCACCTTGTGGCGCGGGCCCCCCCTCCCCAAGCAGCCGCCCACCTTGTGGCGTGGGCCCCCACTCCCCAAGCGGCCATCCACCTGCAGAGCGGGCTCTCCCCCAAGATGCCACACACCTTGCGGCGTGGGCCCCCCCCCCCCTCCCCAAGCTGCCACCCACCTTGCGGCGCGCCCCCCCTCTCCTCCCCAAGCAGCCACGCACCTTGTGGCGCGGGCCCCCCCTCCCCAAGCGGCCGCCCACCTTGTGGCGTGGGCCCCCACTCCCCAAGCTGCCATCCACCTGCAGAGCGGGCTCTCCCCCAAGCGGCCATACACCTGTGTGGCGCCCCCACCCCCCAAGCGGCCATCCACCTTTAGCGCTGGGGCCACCCAAGCGGCCATCCACCGGTGGCGCTGATGCCTCTCCCCCTTGCTAGTCAGTTTGTGTAAACTCTTAAGTCCCAAGGGATTGTAATTTTCCACCTATTATAGACTATTTCTTTAGCCTTAATAGAAAGCCAGTTTGAAACATTTAAGCCCAAAAGAAGGAATTACCGCATACTTCCACTCTCTGTAGTGGGAAATGTAAATGCAATTAAACTTATTTTACGTTCCCAACTTTTATATATAAAGAAGCTTCTAATTAAATTATTCCATAACATTAATATGGTATAAGGGAAGGTATTTTGGAGTGTTTCTGGAAGATATGTGAATTGGTACATCTATGTAATGGTTCTCATGGGGGGCGGGCCTGAATTTATAAAACGTCAAAATGTAAATTACACACAGTTAAAATAAAAACACTATACTAACTGGAAGCAGCTTTAGGAGTTTTTTTGGCTCTAGTTTTATGAGCTTAGATCTTCTTTTTTTAATTACCATTTAGCTCATATTTATGAATGATGTACAGTCATGTGAAAATGAATGGATCTGCTCTTGGCATTATTTATGCCACACAAAAATAGACCAAAGTAAAAATTGTCATGGGCTTTTTTTTTTTTACTTTATTTTTTACTTTCTAGGTCTTGGTGAGGACTAGATGATTGTTTATTATGTTGTGATATGTAAAAAAAAAACAGATTTGTAAAAGGGTGTACTTCCTACACATGCTTGTATTTCATTCATTGCCATCGTTACTCAGTATTTTTTTATTTATTTTTTAGAAACCTATTTAAAAGATTTTTTTTTTTAAACAGGGCCAAGCCAAAATGTTGCTAAAGTAAACGCAGAGTGTACAAATAGCAAACAAATACAGATAGTACACTGTTAAGCTAGGTACACACTACAGAATTTTTCACCAACTTTTTATGCCGATAGATTTTACATGCGATCGATGTTCCGATCGCTCGGTCCATGGACTGCATACACACTAGCCTTGTTTAGGACGATAAAGGGAAGAGCGGACGTCCCTGTAGCGACTTTTTACAGCCATGTTGTCGTGAGCAATGACTGTAATTTCGTACTCACTGTTGTGGATCGGTCGGAAGTTTATACACACTACACAGCGGAAACGAGATTGGAACGAAAATTTTAAACGGTACGACCAACCAAATGAGGCGACAATCGTCCATTTGGGCAGAATTTCGACCGTCATGTCACTGCACACACTGACCCGACTTTTGAACGAGCGGTCGTATTTTGGCTGATTGAGCCCATTATTGGATGAAAGCTGTGTAGTGTGTACCTAGTTTTAGTGTTTTATATAAGGATGTGAAAAGCAATGAATTTTAGGATTGTAGTTTTATTTTTTAGTTGAATAAATAACAGTAAAATCTGTTATGGGCCATTTGTCACATGAGATTACATTTATACAATTTTAGGACTCTGTCAGGACTAGATGATTGTTAGTTATGTTCTGATATGTAAAACACAGATTTGAAAAGTCTGATTGGTTTCTATATTGTTCTCCTTTCCAGCGCTGTGATATAGGTGATGCATCTAGAGGGAGTTTATCTTCCTACGCTTATATCCTCATGGTCCTGTATTTTCTGCAGCAGAGAGACCCACCCATTATACCGGTGCTACAAGAGGTAAGATAGCAGGGATAAGCTTTTCTAAACCTAGGAAAAAAGGAGACAAGAAAAGGATAAAGGTCCAATAATACAAACTTTTTCTCTCTGTACAGTTAACATAATAGTAGATGACGGGACAACCTCTGGTTAACTTACACATAGTGCTCAGTGCATTTCCATTACTAACAAGCTAGAGGCAGTAGATAGCAGCTCTACACATCAGTCAGTTGTCCATCCAGAAAGGCGGCCTTATGTGATGAATATTCCTTATGTATTGATTGTTGCCATACAACAATTAACTCTCCCAGCACCATTTTTCAGCGACTGGTTGTTAATCCTTATGCTTTAATTATTTGCTGGCTGTAAATCTAATAACATGTACATTTTGAGACCGGTTCTATGACAACTGGCCCTAGTGAATAGACCTGTCAGGGTTCTACACTGTAAGCAATCAGGCAGTTACAACATATAATTGGTTTTCCAGGGAATTCTCATGTGAACCTTGTCCTTTTTTCTTTCTGTAATGTGTAGATATATGATGGGCATGTAATGCCACAGAGGATGGTGGATGGCTGGAATGCCTTTTTCTTTGATAACACAGAAGAACTGGTGAGTATTGTCCTCTCAAAGATTAAATATAGATTGGTGTTAATGTTAATGATGTTAATCAGATATTAGGATAAAAAACGATCTATTGATGTATTAACTCTTAGATTGTTTTTTTTCTCCACTTGGCCTGGTAGTATTTATAAGAATGTCACCTTTTATTTTAATTGGGTATTTTTCTTGAGATTTTCAAGCAGACAGACAAAAACAACATTTTTACCTCTCAAATAGATGGTTTATTTAGTGATACTGTGGATGTGGTCAGCTCTACACTATAATGGATTAAAGCTGTTCTCACACACGTGATTTAGACCAACAGTAGCTGTGTGTTCCATTGAGCAAACTAGTTGACACCAGCACACATTCAAGCCACTAAAAATGGTCAAAATGTGCACATCCAGCTGAACTGGACAATAATCTATTTGTAACTGGTTAATCTGAACCAGTGCATCCCATTTTGTGTGACCTGCCTATTGCTATTGAAACAATGGTTTCATGTGATGTATATCCTAACGTGTGTATAGAAATTCGAAATATACAAATTGATTAAACTTCAGTTTGTTTCTGTTGATGTAACCAATCGGCATCCCCAGAATTTGTAAAAATGGTTTAATAAGTGTTTGTGGTGTTTAGGATGACAATTGTAATACATATTGGGTCTCTTTGCTACAGCGAAACCGGTTTCCATCCCTGGGAAAGAATACTGAATCCCTAGGGGAGCTTTGGCTGGGATTCCTTAGATTTTACACAGAAGAGTTTGATTTTAAGGAATATGTCATCAGCATTAGGCAGATAAAATTACTAACCACATTTGAGAAGCAATGGACTTCTAAGTGCATCGCCATTGAAGGTAAGTGTTATTTAGCACGTTGTCTGTTACCAAGAAGAAAAGTATAGTTCTAATTCTGTTATGTCCAGAAAACGGAATATTCACCATTGTCTTTTTCTCTAAAAACCTCTAGATCCATTTGATCTCAATCATAATCTTGGAGCTGGAGTCTCTAGAAAAAGTATGTATATGTTGACACTAGTGACATTTGTGGGTTCCTGTTTTGCCAGCTGCAGCTGTAGCATTTACCCTTGACGTTTAAACTTGTGTTTGGAGTTTGCAGGATGGGGAAATTTACGTGAGATTCAAGGGGTGGAGATTGCAGGTTTAGTGGGTCAGACTAATGTGCATTGTAAAAATGTATTACTCATCACATCTTTTATAATAAAAATATTTTAGTTTTGATAAGCGCCTTCATCTTTAACATACCTGTTTGTATTTTGTTATATTTGTAGACGTTACACATTGCTTTAAAAGGACTTCTAGTATTTTAGCCTTAGTAGTCTCTTATGTCAGCGTGTAAGTTCAGTTTGGGGTATAATATGGGCGATTCACAAAGGTAGTTGAAAGTTCACTACTTGATACAAGCTGATTGATGTTAACTATCTGCTGTTGTGTGAGCACAGTTTAGACAATCGCACCACATAGTCGAACAAACCAGTCTGTATTGAATCATATTATCCAGATGGGATGTGACCGATGCATTGAGAAACCCTACTTTAGAACATAATGTAACACTTATTTTGTGTCCATACTCTTTCCCTCAGTGACTAATTTTATCATGAAGGCATTTATTAATGGAAGGAAGTTGTTCGGGACCCCATTCTACCCTCTACCTGGGCTCGAAGGAGTAAGGTTTCAGCTTTCTCTTGTTTCTTAAAATTGCAAGCAATATTCCAGACCTTACTGTCATTATTACATTTCAGAAGAAGCAGAGATGGAAAATGCTTCCAGCATTCAGTTCACATTGTTCGTAGTTTTTATTACTTCCTAAAGATCATCTATATTGGCTGACATCATTCTGGGATGCAGTTCCACAACAGCTTGAGTCTATTGTAAGACTTTACTGCCCCCTAGTGGCCCTTCCCCATAAGCTCCAGTGGTTTTATTTTCCTGCGCCAGCATAGTACATTGTGTCCTGAGAGATGGTTTCTGCAGCTTGTCTTATTAGAGATAAAGATGATCATTTTTCATAGAAAGCATTGTATATGTACAAATTGAAGAACTCGCATATTTCCCTTTTCTTCCCTTTTATTTTATGACTATTTAAAATTATAATTTTTGAATGTATGTTTGGTTTATGTAGTGATAATTAAATCAGATATGTACATTCGTATATACAACAGAGTTAATCCAGCCCCTGATATGGCATCTGACATTGCTATTCTCGGTGGCAGCAAGACATCTTGTGATTGTAAGAGTCTATCATGCCTTATTATGTATGTTGTTCTTATCTCATCCTACATAATCTGACTTCTTGTTCACAGGAGTATTTCTTTGATTCCAAAGTCCTGACCGATGGGGAGCTGGCTCCTAATGACAGATGCTGTCGTGTGTGTGGGAAGATTGGGCATTACATGAAGGACTGTCCTAAACGCAGGAGGTGAGAAACGTTGTACAATATGATTACTGTATGCTACAGGCTGGCTGTTATCGTATGCAGCTCTCTACTGTAATACCCGTACATTGCAGGAGGCAGCCAGCGCCACAACATCTCCTCTGTTCTCAGAAAAGGCTCCTACATTCCTAACTCTGGCTCTTCCCTAGGCCGTGTTTACCAATCTTTTCTACCAGGCAGGGGGGCGCAGATAGTCCCTGGCTGGTCTGCCTCCTCTCTCGTTCCTCATCTCCACTCGGTAGTCATTGTAATACTAGGGGCCCAGTGTCTAATGGCTCTTTGGTTTATCTATGTTTTTGTTTATTTTTATATATTTTTTCTTCAGTGTCTCTGTGTACCAGAATTAATATGGTGTATTGTTTTCTTTTGTCTACAGTCTCCTTTGCTTTCCTTGACTTTTTTTTTCTGGTTTACCAGTAGGACAGATAATTAATCCTCCACTGAAACAAAAGAGAGGTGGGAGGATATATACCAGCGTCTGATCTTCTTTCCTATATTACCTTTTCCGACTTAAAACATTTCTAAAACCTTTTGATAGAGCGCACCGTGGTAATTTACCGTAGTGCAAAATTCTAATAACGTCTATTTATATATGTCAGACGCAGAGCCTGGAATGAGAGGAATGAACATAAACGAGCTACAAGTCTCCATGTTCTTGTCCCTAGGATCAAGAAGAAGGAGAACGAGAAAGATGATGACAAGGACAGTAAGGAGGATGAGCGGGAGCTCAGGGAGAAGAGGTGCTTTACTTGTGGGGACGTGGGACATGTCCGAAGAGACTGTCCTGATAACAACACAGCCCGACAGAAGAACAACAGTATTCTGGGTAATGTGCTCCCTAATAGTGATTATATAACTGCTACTTCTGTTTAAACCTGCAATAATGTAGTACTCACAAATACACAAAGTGCGGTATTTCATTCTCTATATCAGGCCTGTCCAACCTGCGGCCCTCCAGATGTTGTGAAACTACAAGCCCCAGCATGCTTTGCCAGTAGACAACCTGTTGATAGCTGGAAGGGCATGCTGGGACTTGTAGTTTCACAACATCTGGAGGGCCGCAGGTTGGACAGGCCTGCTCTATATACTCCATGTGCGGTAAATGTACCCAGGTCTTAAATGGAATTTACTAAGATGGAGAACTTGTCTATGTGATATATGTTATATAGATGGTACTGATAGATATGTGTCATATGTTTGTTTTTTGTGACACACTATTAGGTGTGTGATCTTCTAGGCGTAACATTTCCAAGCACTTTATAGAAACTACGAACAGGAAACTGGTGTTGCCCATAGCAACTAATCAACTATTTGCTTTAATTTTCTAAACTCCACCATAAAAATAAGTCTGGTTGCTATGGACAACATAAGTTTTTTGTTTTTTTTCATAAATATCCTCAAATGGGTTGAGATCATCCAATCTCTGTCTACATGGGACGCAACGGATGTTTCTGATGTATAGATCCATATTAGCTGAGTGTCACAATCTAAAAAAAAAGCCCTGGGCAAAATGTTTTGCCATTGCTTTTCTCATAGTATAATATATACACACATTGTGTCTGCTGCCGCTGTGATGTATCTAGCCTCTAGCACTGTGCTAGACAAAGCTGGCATTTTCATTACTAGAGAATTACTGCAGCCGCTCTGTTTACAATCTTTGTTATATCCGAGTAGATTACAGTACAAATGGGAAATGTAAAGATCAGATATGAGGAAATTCCATAACATTTTATTGAATGTGCTGTTTCTGGTTTAGCTTCTCAGATCTTGAGCCTCATTGTCCCCCAGCCAGTGCTCACACCGTTACAACAGATGGAGCGCCCCACGCGCACCCGACAGGCTTCAGAATCGGTGAGTGTTCGAGTATCTGCAACGGAACATCAGTGGGGTGTTAATCACTGGGGTATCGGAGAATGTAACAATACTGCATTAAATAGATGCGTGTGAGGTATTGCTCCAGACGAATACACTGATGAGGGTCCTTGTATCGCCAACAATTTATATGCTGCAGCTAACCCCATTTCACATGTATTGGAAACGCTGCTGAAAAGATTCAGGAGGAATACAATGCACTGACTGATGTGAAAGTGACACCTTGATTGCAGTGCTCGTCTTGTCATCAGTTGATCCATCCAGTACATTAGATCCTGCCTTTAATTCTAAGTGTTAGCACATGACTCACTGCTGTAATATGAGCTTTGTCTCACACTCTAAGACTAAAGCTGCCCACGTGGGGATTTTGATGGCCAGTAGAACTGTGTTAGACCAGATAGTATCACCACATATGTGGGCCCAATATTACTCAAACCAAAAAAATATGGATGGTATTTTTATCAGTCCAGGTGGTAAATCCTGTTGCACAATGACTGTCAGCCTGTGTGTGCAAACATCGGGCAACGAGAGCCATTGTGCCCCATGTGATCTCGCCTGCACACTGAATATGTGCATCACTTCTATTTGGTTTTCCATCTGTGCATTCTAAGCCTGGCACAGTATTATTCAGCATTGTGTTGTAGCTCCCTCTAGTTGTGAAAGAAAGTTTACAATGTTTTAATGCATTTTCATTTCTCTTATAATGTATCTTCTCTTTCTCTTTTGCAGTCAGAATCCCATCACTCGTCATATTCACCGCAGCCCCAGCCATTCCCACAAAACTCCATAGGCCAGACGCAGCCCCAGCAGACAAAGCTAGGCCAGCAGCAAACTCCTCCGGTGCAGAATCCTCACCAGGTTCAGCGGCCTATATTTAACTTTCCACACACCCCACCCACTCACTTCTCTGCTCTGCACAACCTTGGGCTACTCCCTCTTCCTCCCCAGATCCCTATGCACAACAACTCATGGCCCATCCATGGCCAGATACTTCGCTCTTCCTCTGGGAATCCCCCTCACTCTAGTGGTGTCACCTTCCCAACAAGATCTGGCAGCAGCAGCAGCAGCAACACCTCCGCCCCTAATCAGAGTGCTGTTAATCTGAACGATCCCAGCATCATCTTTGCCCAGCCTGCTGCCAGGTCTGTGGGTATTCCCAACTCCACTCACGATGGACATTGGCACAATTCCCAGACTCCCAACTCACTGTTGAGCAATGGAACAGTGGGTGGCACAGGTAAAAGCTCTGCAATGTACGAAAGATGATTGTGTGTGCTGGGGCATGCAGTGCGAGTGATCATTTCATAGATGGAAAGATGCTGATCAAGAGAGCTAGAAACAGAAGGAAAATTATCAAACACAAAAAAAAAAAAGTTTTTATCTTAATAAATTTAATAGATTTTAATAGAGAATGCAGATGTAAGCCTCATCACATGCAAATTATCTCTGGTATTTGGATGGATAGATATGTAAACAGTTATTTTATGAGTGTGTTTAACTTGCATACTATTTTAGGAATTTTGGTAATATTTTTAGATACACAATCAACGTAAAAAGAACAGGGACCGTGTGCAATATAGTGTAGTTACTGTTATGGCAGTTTTCAGAAATAATCCAAAAAACAAAGTCTCTTCAGAATATTCTCAATTTATTCCTGTATGCGCAATACAGACCATTCAATTCATTTAGAACAATGGTAATTTCATATTAACTTTGCAAGCATTCTATGCCCTAAAACCACAAACTAATACATAGATAAAACATCATTTAAGACTTTAGACCAATAATATCACTCAACATCACCCAACATCCCCCAGATAGAGGCATAAATCCAAGTAGACCTTGCCACAACTCATCTGCGTAGACTTCACGTTTCCCGTCATGAACAATGGAGGTTACATTTCAGTTTAGATAAGTTATGCTATGTAATATATTTTAGACAGTTAAGTTAAGGCAGAATATTCCATACAGGACTGAGGGAGGGGTTTCAGTGATTATGTGGATCACACTGTATAATATTAAAACCTGTTTTTAACCCATTGTTCACAACAAGTTGCATTTGATTTGGCAATTATATTGAAAAGCTCTCTCAAGCCAGCTGCCTATACAATCCTAGCGCTAGAACCCATCTTGAAAGTTACAATTCGTGTTTGAAGACGCTCTGTTGAAAGAGCAAACTGGAATCCTAGAAGATAACGTTAAGGGCCTCTAAAAATACCTTCTATACCTTAAGCCCAAACAAGTGTGCAAGATGCGAATTATGGATGTCCACCAACTTTGAATAAGACTATTTCAGTTTGTTAAATACATCGTTAAATTATGGTCGTTAAACCTTCTGTTACCAAAGTACAGAAGAGCATCTAGCCTCTTGGAATTCCTCAGATCATAGGAAATAGCAAAGTCTTTAGTTGTAGTTGTGCTGCAAAGGGCCATGAAAGAAAAGTACCTTGGAAGTTTCAAAAATAAATAATCAAAGTCTTTGTTGTTTATAGTCTCATGTAACAGCAAGGGAGTGGATGGATGTTTTCACCATAGCAACTATAACAACCCTTACAGCTCACACCACTTTAAGATGTACTAATGCACAAAAAAAGATTACAGTTGAATGCTCAAAGAAATATGTCCCAACACACAGATGGTCACACAGAGCTTCTATAAAACGTAGAGCTGAAGTCACCAAGAAATAGCATGTCCCCTGACTATTGTATACATAGCTGGTTCAGGAAATGAGATAGAATCAGACCTTAAAATGGGCAAAAATGTATTAAAGGAAAAAAAAATGTTGGGCGTAAAGAAAAGTCAAATCAAGCTGAAGGAAAATAATGTAACAAACCGATGAGAAATGGGTCACTGAACAATTATTGCCCTTTGCTCTTTAAAAATAGCAGCTACTGTCTTTCATTTGCATGGCCTGTATTGAGTGTGTAAATGGGCAGCAGCTGGTAGTGCAATTAAAGTCTTGTGCCCATTCCTTGGCACTCCCTATTTTGGACAGTGCCTCTTGGAAACACAGGTTGTAGCACCGCCATCTCTGAAGCCAACAGGACAGTTGAGGAAGTGGTTTGACGAGTTCCTGGGCTAAGAAGTCAGACCTAGTGGAACAGCAATGTGTTTTACATTATCTCTTTACAGCGAGAAGCATCTGTAGATTATTTTCATGTCTGTATAATTAGTCAATTACTTTACCACTAATTTCCTGTTTGTTGTGTTGCACTAAATAGATCAGGGATTTCAAGCACAGTTTGGGAAACCCTCACTTCCTTGGGAGCGTGGCACGCCTCCTCACTACCCTTTGATTCCAGGATCATGGCCTTACACCTTACCCCAGAATTTCCTGCAGCAGGGACCTCGCAGCTTTCATTCCAAGACGTACTATCCTCCAGGTAATGTGTGCGCCATTATAAAGACTGACGTCAGTAAGACACTATTAAACGCACACGTGAGAGCAATCGTAGTCTATCATGTGATCCCAGTGTATGTCTATATAAGTCTGTAAAATAGTTAACATTTTTATTTAATTGTATTAAACATTAACCATTATACACAAGGATTTAAGTACAGTGGTAACAGGTAGTTTGGTTGTTGTTTGGCATATACACTATATGGATAAAAGTATTTGACCACACCTGTTAATTATTGAATTGAGGTGTTTCAATCAGACCGGTTGCTAGAGGTGTATAAAGTCAAGCACCAAGTCATGCAGTCTCCATTTACATACATTTGTGATATAAAATGGGTCATTCTGAAGAGCTCAGTGACTACAAGCGTGGTACTGTGATAGGATGCCACCTTTGCAATCAGACGGTTCGTGAAATTTCACCCCTGCTGGATATTCCACAGTCAACTGTAAGTGATATTATTAGAAAGTGGAAGCATTTAGGAATAACAGCAACTCAGCCACGAAGCGGAAGACCACGTAAGAATCACAGAGCGGAGTCAACGACTGCTAAGGCGCATGGTGCGTAAAAGTCTCTCTGCTGATTCCATAGCTGGAGAGTTCCGAACTGGCATTAATGTAAATACAAAAACTGCGGCTGGAGCTTAATGGAATGGGTTTCCATGGCTGAGCAGCTGCATGCAAGCCTCACATCACCAAGACCAATGCCAAGCGTCTGATGGAGTGGTATAAAGCACACCGACACTGGACTGTGGAGCAGTGGAAACGTGTTCTGTGGAGTGCCAAATCACGCTTCTCTGTTTGGCAGTCAGATGGGCGAGTCTGGGTTTGGCGGATGCTGGAAGAACGTTATCTGCCATTATGGCAACTGTGAAGTTTGGTGGAGGGGAAGGATACTGGTATGGGGTTGTTTTTCAGGGTTTGAGCTAGGCCCCTTCTCTCCGGTGAAGGGCAATCTTAATGCTTCAGCATACCAAGTCATTTTGGACAATGCTATGCTTCTAACTTTGTGGCAACAGTTTAGGGTAAAGGCCCTTTTCTATTCCAACATGAGTGTAGTCCTTGCTTTGTGCACTGGGACACAAAGACCTAGTTTGATAAGTTCGGTGTGGAAGAACTTGACTGGCCCGCACAGAGCCCTGACCTCAACCCCATCGAACACCTTTGGAATGAACTGGAACAGAGATTGCGAGCCAGGCCTTCTTGTCCAACATCAGAATGACTTCCAAGAAGAGTGGAAAGTGTTATCGCTGCAAAAGGGAGACCAACTCCATATTAAAGTATATGTATTAGAGCAGTCCCTGTTGGTGTAATGGTCAAGCGGCCGAATTTTTGTCCATCTAGTGTACATGGAGCCCTGTTATGGCCTTTAAACTCTGATGATAGAGTAATGTTCCACCTCCTCCCATTGAAAAGTAATATCCTTTTTTACTGCTGCATTGTTTGTTTTGTCTGTGGCTAGGAACATATAAGGAGCATTTATAAGTATTATCTCTATATGTCTCTCTGCTTTGATGTGTGGCTGAGGTTTCTAACCTATCCCGGCCAATTCAAGTTGAAATCTGGGTATTTGTTTTGGACCTAGGGGTAAATGTTGAATTCAAAATATAATTACTTAATACTTTAGTACGTGTAGTGACTTTTCAATGTTGCGTTTGCCCCTGATCTACCAGCCATGGCCCCATACTTAAAAGCAGGCACGTTTTGCAAAAAGCGATCAATAGTGACCCATTTTTGGGTGGTTTCTACCGATCAAGGCTACTAATTTATGGTATCTTAATGTCCCAATGTAGGTAATTGTCAAATACCCTATTGTTGATGTGCCAGACTCAGATTTATACTTTTTTTTTTCTTTGTATATACTAGCAAATTTTAAAAAATATTGTGTAGCTGATGGAGCTTCCTTTTGTTAATATATACAGAGAAAATATATCCTTCTTCCATGATTGTTTTTATAATTATTTTTATATAGTTAGCTACTACCCCAAATATCTGTGGGTTTGGAGACCCTTGATAGATAACGGAGGGTCTGATGTAATCTCTTACACAGTAACCCCATTGGATCTTGTGTTACCTGGAAGTGATAGCAGCATACATGTAAAGTGCTATGAGATCAAGGATTCACTTGAATAGTGCTAGGGTAGATCCGATCTGGCAGCCACAGAACATTGCATGCACAAATGCTCATTTATAGGCAGTTTTTCTGAGACCTTACATGTTTGTGTATTAGGCTGTTAGTAGTGCACAGTGGAGACAGACATTTTGTGGGCTGAACTAATACGAATGAGAGCACAGCCTATGTCTTGACTAGAGATCAGTGCCTTGTGATTATTTGGTGCTAATTCCTAGTGAACGGACAAGGTACATTCTCGTGAATATGGATTCAGCCCACAAAATCGCTGCCTCCACTCAAGCTCTTTGACTAAGCAATATACTTTCTGTTCTCTGCAGCCAAGTTTATCTCTTATCTTTTTTTATATTTCAGCTCCCTCATTGATCCAGAATGGGCAGCAGTTCCCAGTCTTATCACAAGGGCACCCTCATCTGAACTCCACTTACATTCAGCAAAAGAAGTAGCAGAAACCATTTTTACCAGCGATCTGGTTTTTAACCCTTGCCGTGGCCTGCTATTAATCGTCAGGACACCGGTCTCTCTGGGGAATGAGAACATTTAATGTGTATAATTTGTAAATAAAATCAGCTTTTGATGTACTGGAATCATTCCTCTGAGTGATGCTAATTTCTTTTATTTCATTGCCCCATTTTGAGGGCAGCCTTGTGTTCTATCCCAGTAAAATGTCAAAAAAAAAAGAGAGCATTTTTAAAAAAATAAATAAAAAAAATTAAGTTCTTTTATTTTCTATTTGCTCTATTCATAAGCTGGCTGCTTCAAGCTCTCTATAAATGTATATAGTTTAGTTATAAAAAGAGGATTTAAAAAGAAAGGAATGTAATTTTTTTAAATGTCTTTTATTATTTGAGTCTGAAGCAGGTGCCAAAAATCTTTTAAAGCTGAAGTCATGTCTTATTTTTGGTACCGACATAAGACCATTTTATTCAATTCTGTGTCCCATGAAGTGTATAGAACTTCTTTTTATTATTAAAGTGAAAATCCAAGCTGAAAATTGTAACATATTTGATAAATTGGTTTATTCATTTTTAATAAAATTAAGTATACCATTGAAATGGGCAAATTGTGTCTTGGTATCTCTTGGTGGAAAATTGTAGTTTCTCTATTTTCACTGTTATCCAAGCGTTAATGACTATATAAATTTACGGGGCATTAAAATGGGGTTTTAGTGTTGATTGTAATTAGTTTTGGGTTCTCTGTTGTCCTTATGCATATATTTGGGGTATCCTCCTCCTCTCAAGTTTCAGCACAAAGAAGGATTTCCCTGAAGAAGGTAACATAGACAGGAACCTTCTTTAAGTACTGTGTGCTGATCAGGGCTTAAGCCAGAGCTCTGTGTCCGCTACCACCAAAAGTATCTGGCCACTGATCTGGCGGAAACAGGAGCCCTGTCCTCTTTGTAGGATGACACTGCCAAGTTATTAGAAGCAAGATGCATCAGCCTTGTCTTAGTGTGTTGTTTTGCAGGTCCTCCATGTTGTCCCACCCAAGTGAAGGACACCTTGGCCACCCAAGTGTCTGCAAAAGCTGGCCTAAGCTCTGAACCAGAGATGGGCTCAGATCAGCTTGCCTGTCGCATCTTCCTGCACTTAGAATGCATATTTTTAGCCCATCAGGTTAGTGGTCAGGACTTTGGCTAATATGGTGGTGGCATGCAGAGTCCAATGGGTATAATCCTGTTATTATTTATTATTATTATTATTATTATTATTATCATTTATTTGCTGGGCGCCACAAGGTATCCGCAGCGCCACACACAGTACTAACGGTAGACTATACAGGGTGAAACCATACAGAACAATGAACAAAAAGTGCCAATACTTCAGCAACTCCGGCCAGTCATATGCAGTAAAGACGGAGCGGAAGAACAGGTATGGAGACAGGAGGGGAGGGGTCCCTGCTCATACGAGCTTACATCCTAAGGGAGGGTAAACAGACCAGGCATAAGAGGAGCCAATTGAGACAAGAGGAGAGAAGGGAGGACGAGCTAAAGGGAGAAGATGGGGGTTAAGTAGATGGTTGGTAGGCTTTGAGGAAGAGGTGAGTTTTGAGTGCACGTTTGAAGGAGCACAGAGTAGGAGAGAGACGGATGGAACGAGGGAGGTCGTTCCAGAGAAGGGCTGCACGGGAAAAGTATTGGATTCTGGAGTGGGAAGAAGTGATAAGAGTGGAGGAGAGGCGGCGGTCGTTGGCTGAGCGCAGGGAGCGGGCAGGAGTGTGAATGGAGAGGAGGTTAGAGATATAAGGGGCAGTAGAGTTGGAGAGAGCCTTGTAAGTGGTGGTGAGGAGTTTGAAAAGGATTCTGTAGGGGAAGGGGAGCCAGTGTAAGGCAATTCAGAGAGGGGAGGCAGAGGAGGAGCGGCGTGAGAGGAAGATGAGTCTTGCGGCCGCATTGAGTATAGAGCGGAGGGGGAAGAGACGGGAGTGGGGGAGGCCAGTAAGGAGGAGGTTACAATAATCGAGGCAAGAGATGATGAGTGCATGGATGATAGTTTTGGCGGCATCCTGAGAGAGAAAAGGACGGATGCGGGCGATGTTGCGTTGGAAGCGACAGGCTTGGGCAAGGGAATGAATGTGGGGGGCAAAAGAGGAGTCGAGGGTGACACCCAGGCAGCAAAGTTGGGTGACAGAGAAGATGGTGGTGTTATTGACGACAATAGGAGAGGTTATGGTGGGATGGGTATCTGGGCGGAGGAAAGACAATGAGTTCAGTATTAGAGATATTGATTTTGAGAAAGCGCTCGGACATCCAGGAGGAGATGGCGGAGAGGCAGACGGATACCCGAGCGAGGAGGGTGAAGGAAAGATCAGGAGAGGAGATATAGAGTTGAATGTCGTCAGCATAAAGGTGATACTGAAGACCGAAGGAGGAGATGAGAGCACCAAGGGAGGAAGTGTAGAGCGAAAAGAGTAGAGGGCCAAGAACAGAGCCCTGCGGGACTCTTACGGGGAGAGGTAGGGGGAGGAGGAAGAACCAGACGTGGATACAGAGAAGGAGCGATTAGCGAGGTATGAGGTGAACCAGGCATGGACAGAACCAGAGAGGCCGAGAGAGAGAAGAGTTTGCAGCAGGAGGGGGTGGTCCACGGTGTCAAAGGCTGCAGAGAGGTCAAGGAGGATAAGAACAGAGAAGTGACCCTTGGATTTGGCTGATGGGAGATCATTAGTAACCTTGGCCAGGGCAGTTTGGGTAGAATGGAGGGGGCGGTAGCCAGATTGGAGAGGGTCAAGGAGGGAATTGTCCGTGAGGTGCCTGGTTAGGCGGCTGCAGACAATTTGCTCAAGTAATTTGGAGGCATAGGGGAGAAGAAAGATAGGGCGATAATTAGCAAGAGAGGTTGGGTCAAGATTGGGTTTTTTGAGGATAGGAGAGATAAGAGCGTGTTTAAAAGAGGAGGGTACTACACCAGAGGAGAGTGATAGATTGAAAAGGTGTGCTAGGTAAGAGCAGGCAGTAGGAGAAAGAGCGAAGGAGGTGAGAGGGGATGGGATCGAGAAGGCAGGTAGAGGGTGGAGAGGAAAGAATAAGGGAGCGATCTTCTTCACCGGTTGTTGGGCTGAAGGAGCACCAGAGTTGGGTGATGGGGGGGAGGTGAAGCGATGAGGGTGGCGGGAGAAGAGGAGGAGATGTTCAGTCTGATGGCCTCAATTTTGGAAGAGAAGAAAGTGGCGAAGGCAGAAGCGGAGAGGGAAGGCGGGACAGAGGGGGGAGGGGGGAGAGGAGGGAGCTGAAGGTGGCAAAGAGGCAGCGGGGATTGGAGAACTGAGAAGAAATGAGGGACTTAAACAAGGATTGTTTAGCGAGGGAGAGGGCAGAGGAGAAAGAAGAGAGTATGAATTTAAAGTGGAGGAAGTCCCATCTGAGGGGTGGGGAGACTCTTCTCGGTTAGTGTGCTGCGGGTACTTACTATAAATGCTAGTTTCCTGAGATGGGGGACGGTTTACCACTGCGTTCATGGTACCTGGTTTGCTCAGGAGTCAACCTCACATTGTGCATTTACCATTAGATACCTTTCTCATAGTCTTGGGGCCCACAGAAGGTGGATTGTGTTCCACCTTAGGACGCAGGGCACTGGAAAAGAATGGACACCTCTTCTACCATATAACCTTTATGCTGCCCTGCACTTCATCAGATCAAAACTAGCTAAGCAATGAGACAGGCAAATGAAGAGGAGCAAAGTAGGACAGAGAACAACCATTCCCGTGGGCTGGTCTGTATCCTTCTGCAGCAGTATTTCCTAAATGGAGTCCTTCAGGGGCCCTAACACTGCAGGTTTTCCAGGTCACAGGTGAGATGATTAGTACCACCTGTGAATCTTTTATAATGTGTCCGTAATGAATATACCTGTGCTCAAGCAAGGAGATATGGAAAACATGCACTGTTAGGGCTGGCTGAGGACTGAATTTGAGAAACACTGCTCTACAGCCTCAGGAAAATGTATTTAAGGGTAAGTACCAATAACAAACCTTTCTCCTGCTATATAGTTATACAGATGGTGGAATGTTGCAAAGGGGGATAAATGTCTAGATCATCTTTCTGCTGAAGGCATCAACTTCCACTTTGCAAAATATGGATAAAGCGGGACTTCCACTCAACATTGTAGAACAATTTTCAATCGGATGAGATTTTCTCATTGCACTGAGGTTAACTTCCTCATATGTGCAGCACTGCAGAGAATGTTAGCGCTTAATAAAAAAAAAAATTGTACTAAAGGGTATATACTATAAAGGCATATGGGGTATTTTGGTTTCATTTAGGTATTGCTGAATCTGACATTGGTGGGAAGCTCATGGACCTGTTGTGGGCATTGTAGTTTGTACAGGAGGTCTGGACCTTTGCAACATTAAACTCTAGTTCTCTGCACCTTCATCCCTTGCGGAACACATATGGTCAGAAAATGCGTTGGTTCACAGCCATGTTGAAGTGAATCACTGCAAGCCACAGGTCTGCTGATGCTGCTTGTAATCAAACTGGATTTTCAAGAGCTGATATTGGTACATTGGCACCTGTGCCTCCAGAGTTCTTATTGCTCCTAATAATACCAACATAAAGTAAACACAGCAAACTGCAAAACTAAATTGATTGACTAACATTTTATGACTGGTAAACAGTATATTTAATAAATGCGGGCAGTCGAGTGGTACAACCCATTTAAAGGACAAGCAAAGTCACAATTTGACCATACTTACCAACTTTCTGATGTTCAATTCCGGGAGCCTGCGGAGGAGGGGGGCGGTGCTCCAAAAATGTGTGTCATTTTGGACCCGCCCCCCATGACATAATGAGCCAAACGCATCATTTGACAGTGGGGAGCAGGGCCAAACGCCACGATTCACTGTGAATCGCGGTGTTTGGGACCTAATTTTGCCCACTTCTCTAGGAAGTGGGCAGAATTCTCCAGATGCGGGAGATTGCCACACTCTCCCGGGAGTCTGAGACTCTCTCTAAATGCGGAAGTCTCCTGGACATTCCGGGAGAG
Source organism: Mixophyes fleayi (assembly GCF_038048845.1). Classification (NCBI taxonomy): domain Eukaryota; kingdom Metazoa; phylum Chordata; class Amphibia; order Anura; family Limnodynastidae; genus Mixophyes; species Mixophyes fleayi. The sequence continues at coordinate 22,974,856 of NC_134409.1, read as the reverse complement.
TTGGCAAGTATGAATTTGATATGAATTCATATCAAAGAGCTGATTAGAATAATTAGAGTGTTTGTATTATTTTTATTATATATAAAGCGCTGACATTACAGTAATAATAAAACAGACATCTGTAACTGGCCTTTCTGAGCAGCTACTGGTGTTGCTGCATGGATAGAATGAGGAGAGAGTGGCAGGATTAAACATGAACTGGTCACTGATTGTAAAACAGCTACTGCCAAACATAACTGTCCTCATTTATCTTAACTGAACCTCCTTTCTCTTCAGGGATAGAGAAGGTGTCACTTGTGTGATAGACGGGCATTCTTGGGGGTTATCTGCTGGCTTGCAGTGACTATGTATAGCCCGTTGTTTTTCTTGCTCATTGCTAGAAATAGAGCCAGAAAATTTGTTCCCCATGTTTGGTGGCAGCTGCTGCCTCCATGGGAGCAGAGGAGATCACAGAAGGAACAAAGATGACAACAACACTGTTAGTTAAGTTCACTGGTTCCAACAGCTGAACCGAGATGATATTCAATAGATTGTTTTTAAAACAACTCCTTGGAGTGATGACGCTCCTCAGAACTGACATATAATTTTCTTCACACATTTTTAACTGTTGTATACTTGTGATAAGATGATTATTTGGGAGGTAGAACACTGAGATAATTTAAAGCGCAGCTATTACTAACTGCTGTCCGCATGCCACACCATCTATTTATATATAACTAAATACAGTTGTGGCCAAAAATATTGGCACCCTTCCATTTTTTTTCATATAACTTATAATTTCCTCTAAACACACGTTGAAATTAACAGTATTTGGTCTCTACAATTCTTTCTCTGTAACATTACAAGAATGTTTTTGATTCTGAATTCAATACTGTATATCCTTTTAAAATTCTAAATGAAAAGAAATGGCATTGTCAAAATGATTGACACACCAGACCAGCTGTTCCCAAAGTGTGCGCCGCGGCTCCCAGGGGGTGCTGCAGCCAGGGGACCGAAAACCCCCCCCAATAAACAACTTACTAATGCGGGATATACCGAGCGCGGGCTTATTTTTCTCTGATTTTGTTTCAAAATATTGCCTTTTTGTCATAGCAGCTGTCCATCAAGCCTATTTAAGGCACATTTGGGTGTGGCTCAAAAGCCAGCCCTTGCTAGATGTAAACCCCTATACCTGGAAGGTGAGTGCATCTGATTTTAACTGCATTTTAATAGTGTTTAAAGCATATAGGTCAGTGTAGGACCTGCATATAATGAGGTGCCCTTGACGTTGGGATGCAGGCTTAAGTCTTTTGATCAAAATATGAACGAATACCTCATGTTTTCATTTTGCTAGACACACACAGATATGCAGTCTAAAGGATAAGCGCTGACAAATTTCTTTCTGTTTTGTATACATATATGGGCATTTATATTGCCACGCAGCTGGTACCACATACAATATGGGATATACCCAGCGCGGGCTTATTGCCAAGCAGCTGGTACCATATATAATGTGGGATATACCGAGCGCGGGCTTATTTTTCTCTGGTTTTGTTTCAAAATATTGCCTCTTTGTCATAGCAGCTGTCCATCAAGCCTATTTAAGGCACATTTGGGTGTGGCTCACAAGCCAGCCTTTGCTAGATGTAAACCCCTATACCTGGGAGGTGAGTGCATCTGATTTTAACTGCATTTTAATCGTGTTTAAAGCATATAGGTCAGTGTAGGACCTGCATATAATGAGGTACCCTTGACGTTGGGATGCAGGCTTAAGTCTTTTGATCAAAATATGAACGAATACCTCATGTTTTCATTTTGCTAGACACACACAGATGTGCAGTTTAAAGGATAAGCGCTGACAAATTTCTTTCTGTTTTGTAACTTACTAATCCGGCCGCGGCCGGGACCCAGCATCCTCCTCCCTCCTTTCTTCTCGCTGAATGTCGGGCCCCACATATTCACTGAGAAGTGGTAGGAGAGAGGAGGATGCTGGGTTCCGGACGCTTTTCTTTGAAAGGTTAATTTTGGTTTCTGTAAACATGGGGACGCTGTAGTTTACCAAAGAACTCTAATTTGGCCTCATCTGTACACAGGACGTTCTCCCAAAACGAATTTGGCTTGTTCAGGTGTGTTTTTGGCAAACTCCAGTTAGGCTTTTTTATATCTCTCTCTTAGCTGTGGGGTCCAGGACCATATCACTCCATTTCAATGAGTTTTTGACAGCTGGTACAAATGAAACGGTTATACCCTGTGTCTGAAGGTCAGGTCTAATCAGTTTAGCAGTTGATCAAGGTGCTTTATTTGCCATTTGAACAATCCTGCTCTTCAAATTATTGTAAATGGTATTTGTAAATTAAAAAGAAAGAAGTGAAAAGGGAAGGTGCAGTATATATTTGTTTAATATAGCACAGTGGCTCAGTGGTTAGCACTTCTGCCTCACAGCGCTGGGGTCATGAGTTCAATTCCCGGCCATGGCCTTATCTGTGTGGAGTTTGTATGTTCTCCCCGTGTTTGCGTGGGTTTCCTCCGGGTGCTCTGGTTTCCTCCCACACTCCAAAAACATACTGGTAGGTTTATTGGCTGCTATCAAAATTGACGTGTGTGTGTGTGTGTGTGTGTATTTACACTGTAAGCTCCAATGCGGCAGGGACTGATGTTAGCGAGTTCTCTGTACAGCGCTGCGGAATTAGGGGCGTTATATAAATGATGATAGATTAACAAATGAATTGCAGATCGTAGGTATTTGAAATTCAAAAAGATAAAGAGAGGAACTCTTTAACCGTCTTCATATGGCATCGGGATCAGCTCAGGCAAGGATTCTGAGGAAGGGCCTTTCTTTAATTTTTCAGAGGGTATGGACCATCCTAGGAAGGATTATCTATTTGTCACTCTTTGATCCAGGTTTTCCCTTGTAGCAACGTCCAGAGCGATTGGCTACAGTACCACGGGCCTTAAACTTCCTAATAATATTACATATCGTAGAAACAGGAACATCGAGGTCTCTGGATATTGATTTGTAGCCTTGTCTATGATTGGATACAACCTTCTTTCTGACCTCATCACATTATTCTAATGCTGTTTTATTTTCTTTTCTCCAGGCTCATTGCAGTACACAAAGTAGCACAAACAGGAGAATGAGTCCTTTTTTTTTCTTAATTCAAGCTCATAAATCGCTATGGAATATGTTGGTGCTATATAAATAAATGTTGACTATGATGATTTATTGAGTGATTTTTTTTTTTTATATTGCAGGCACCTGCTACTCACCACAGGTGAATTCAGTTCCAAAGTGAAAGAAATTGTTTGAAATCGAATCATTTTTAACGGCTTCTAAAAGGTTTCAATAATTTTGTCCGACACATTTAAGGATTTATGTGTTGAATAATCTATGACTTAGTGAAATATTCTACTTTTTGTGTATTATTCCATGGCAAACTAAAGAAATGTAGATGCCAAAATAGATTTACATTTCAACATTTTTCTGTAAGAATACATTATTCTAAAACCTTAAAGATGTCAATATTTTGGTCACAATTGTAGGTTCACTTTTCTCTCTGCTCTGGGTCTTCATGTTATAAAGGCGGTGCTTTCATAACAGAGCAGACACAGATTGAGTGACAGTTTGGCAGTCTTACTTTGCAGAAATGCACTGTGTGATGTGGTTATGATTCATACACACACACACAGTGATGTAATGTTTCCCCACACATGTGGCAGGACATATTTTTTCCTAAATACATTATTTATATATTTGTATTGACTTTATAATATTTGGGCACAAAACATTTTATATTAAGACAAATAATGTTAAAAAAGTAACAACAGTAAAAGATTGACAGGTCCTGGCAGTCGTGGGATACTTTCCCTGCTTCCGCAGAATGGGAGAAGGCAGCGTTGTGAGCCCCACAGTAGCTCCATGCATGGTTCAGTGTTAGAAGGGACACTGCAATATTCGCTGCTGCAATCTGATTCTCTATATGGGGATCAGAGGGCAGCAGCAGCACTTGAAGGATTCTAATGAAACCCAACAGTCCACTTTCCTAAGGGTCCTAAGAGATCTGGTTGCGGCAGCTGCAGGACTGCTCTTGAATTAGACTACTGTATTTTTCTCCTAGAATCAGTTAAAGATTAAATATCCCAGCCCATCCTTAGTGAAGCAAAGGAGATCGGAAGGAATGCTCTACTCTTTTCCCTGGCAGTGGACTCAGATCCAGCTTCTGAGCATAATGTGTAAGAGTGATTCATGGGAGAGATAAATAAATCAACCTGGACTGGTTAAAGGAACTAACTGTATAGAAAGGGCAAAAAGTAAACAAACAATCAAACTCCATGTAACTATATAAAACCTACCACATCAAAGTGTGTGTTGTGTGTACAGCTCTTGTAAGTTTTTCCTGTGCACATAAACATAACTTATTGCTTTGCTAATGTCACCTACGGATCAATCCTTTCCCCCAGCTCTCCTATGTTCAGCCCAGCATCCTATGCACAGTTTATTGTCAGGAGGATGCAGAGTAACAAACATACACAGTTGACACTTACACTCAGTGAGTGTCTGGGGACCAAGCAGCACCAGTAGGAACGGTCAATAAGTAACATCCCAAATTATCTGAGGAAAACATGCCCTTGACAGAGTGCCAAAGCAAGTCCATCCGGTCACAACGTCTGATTACGTCAGTCTTAAAGATGCGCAAATTGCTTCAGCCGTCCGGGGAGGTATTTATTTTTACTATTTTAGAGAGCTGCGGTGGAATATCTGATTGACACTGAACAATACATTCTACCTTCATGGCTCACACCTGAATATTTTGATTTTGGAATTTAGTGGTTTTTTTTTTTGTTTTTTTAAGATCTCTCCACTGCCGTGCAAGGGACAACCACCTACAAATACAATTGCTATGCCACTATCTTATGTATAATGTGTTCTCCACGTTATTATATTGTAAGCTCATTTGAGCAGGGCCATCTTTACCTTCTGTTTGATATCATTGCTTGCAATTTTCCTGAGTTATGTCATGATCCCCTCAATGTACAGCTCGTGTGCTAATTATATATATATATATATATATATATATATATATATATATATATATATATATATTTATTTTTTTCCTATATGTTAACACTAACATGCAGACAGATACTGTGTACTGGGCCTAATCCATCTAGTCCTATTCAATAAAGCTAAACACTATTTAAAACACATGGGGGAGAGGACTGGACAATAAGAGCGTAACCTTTTCAGTGATAATTACTGATCCCCACTCAAGACAAAAATCAATATCCTAACAAGTTATGCTCAGTTCCGGACCATTCTAACCATGCAGCTTCACGTGTAAGCATTGTGCCAGCAGCATCCTGCCCCCAACTCATATTATTGTAGAAGTTCAATGACACTCCAGCAACATAAGTCATTTATTGTTTTATTAAAAATGTCTGAACAGAACAAATGACTACATGTGGACATCATATCATGTTTCAGATATCAACAGGATCTGCTGTCAAAAAGATTGAGAGCCTACTATATACAAAGGGTTCTGAATAATGGAACAGCATTAGCAATACTCCCTGGTCACTCATTGCCGCGCCGGCTCTTTTTATGACTCTTCTTTGATCTATAACAAATGAATAAGTCCAGGGTTAGACAGAAACATGTACAAGCACCGGTTCTGTGTATATCATTCTCCTTGTCGTATTATACCCTACAGGCACAGTTTCAAGCTTAAGTGATAATAAATTGCTAGTATAAATTAAACATACATTTTAGTCAACAAGGAATAGACAAAGAGACCACATGAAGACAAAAAGCACAATTTAATATAAGACAACACTTTATGTGACTTCTATTAAAGCAAGAGACACATTTCCCTTTAGAATATTCAAGTATTAGCATTAAATCCTGAACGGATGTCATCGAAAATTGCTTATAGTATAGAGCGGTCTCCCAAACTGAGCATCAAATAATTACCTCTCAGGAGACTTGGAATGGCTTCTATGTCTGTGACTTCGATGATGAACTGTTAATAAAACAAGAACGTGTTCATTTTGTTAGCATAAAATTGGTTCAGCAGCTGGATTTCCAAAGTTTGTCATTAACCTATTCTATTATGAAGTATAAAAACTAAGCAACAATCGTTCTTAGTTTATTTTCCTTAGCAGGCTCTCTCGAATACCACCAGGAGGTCACCTACAACATGGTAAGAGTTAGTACCTGGAGACTTAGATTTGGATCGATGGCGTCTTTCCCTGGATCTGCTGCGGTGTCTCCTTGGACTCTTACTCCTGTGTCTCTCACGTCTGGGAGGAGAAGGACTGTTGGCAGAAAATAAGACAATAAAACACCAGCAAACACTTAGAACTAGCTACATTTCCTAAAGATTATGGTTTCGCTGTAACTAAAAGTGTCATTCTTAACAAAACTAACAGGTCCGCTAGAATAAATGTCATCCCATGGACATAGGAGAGGCGTAGGACAGCTTTTATAAAGAAATATCCAAATAAAGCAAGAAGAGACTTTGCAAACATCTTTCTCCAACTCTGTAAAATCCCTTCTTTCTGCAGCTCACTAACCCGCAATGTATATAGAATCTTGACACAGATTCTACACCCCTGCAATAGGAAAACTAATTATTGCAACCAGCGATTTCAGATACTCACCTCCTTCTCTTGGGAGAACGGCTGCGCCTGAAATGTAAACAAATCGTATTGTGAAAAATGTACGTCTAGTCTCATACACATTAAAATGGAGCCTAGGTCGTTACATTTGCCGGAAAACTGGTCAGCACCTCATACTTGCAGTTTAGCCTTACATAAGTAACATGTCGTTACATTACCTTCTTGGAGAACGGCTGCGGCTCCTCCTATAGCGAGGTGACGGAGACCTACGCGGTCTGTCTAGGTCTCGGTAACTTCGTCTATGATGATCGGGAGAAGGATCTCTGCCCTGTCGTACACAAGTTAAAGGGAAAGAAAATAATTACTGCCTGTCTAATAACAAGAGAAAATCCAGCTTCTGGTCACCTGTGTGTTCAATAAACACCTTTCATACATTATTGTGATTATCTGTGTATTTCTTTATCTCTCATGTTCCTGTGTATACACGTGTTCCCCATATACACTTTATTTGCATCAGAATATTATCTATAATACCCATCGTCATCCATCTGGTTCCCCACCGCGTGGCAATATCACAAAGGGGACCTGGCTCTATCACCCTCATCAGCTTTGAACAAGTAGATGGGGCTTATGTTTAGTTAACAAAACAACATCCAGACATATTCTTCATACCCAATAAGTTCAACTTAGATCCTAGCACACACTGACCAAACCTTTAGAAATCATTGAATGTTGTATTGCTCTTGTATATTAGCAATTTGGTGCCCATTCTAGTCAAATGTGATGCGATATTCAGAACGTTATACATCACTAACCTTTTCATCGTCATCATCTTCTTCCTCACTGGATTCTACATCATCCATATCTTCCTCCAGAGCACTAACACGCGGGTCCAGCTGCTCAGTCTCCTCAAGCACATAGCGTTTCTAGCAAGAACACCACACAGACGTCCCATTAGAGACAGTTCACAGACATGTAACATTTAACCCATTGCCTACAATGGACCCCATTTACGCAGCCACTGGACGTGCAGTGCAAAACACTTTGGTCTGGCACTGGTGCACTCCGAAGCCAATATAAAGGTGCATCCCTACTCGACACACTTACCTGTAACCGTGGCAATATAATGTCGCAGATACGCTCACTGTGAAGCAGCTCATCTATGAACTCATCCACGTGCATCAGTTCAAAGTCTGTGAGTGAAAGTAATAGAATTAGGTGAAACATTTAATAATACCCAATCCACACTGCATATATGACTTGTCAGTCAGAGCAGGAAATAACGTCTGACCCAAAGAACAGCAGGTCCGGGGGAACCACTGATCTGGTGGAGGGTGGTAGCTAAATTGTAGGAATATACATTGTATCTTCATGCTCAATGTACAAGTTATGAAGAAAGGTAGGGGTTACAGCTATCTATTTGCCACACCTTCAGGGATATCTATCTATATATATATCTATATCTATATACACATACATACATATATATACATACACACACACACACACACACACGCTTCAAGTGTTCCTGCTATCAGGATGCACAACCAAACCCTTATATTGAAAGAGGATTATTATACAATAAAATATAATAAAAGATGAAGAAAATAATTATGTGACAGATGAAAACACTCTTAGTGAACTCTTCCAGGAAGGTTATGTCCCAATATGTACATTAAATATACATGGGAAAATATGATCTGCATTTAAAAACAGATGAAAATTAACCATTTTAACACAGCATCATATTAAAGCTACCACCAACTTGCAAGAAATTACCTCCGTTCCTGTTCTGGGTTTTGATTTTCCGATAATCGTTGTACAACGGCTCAAGATATTTGTAGCAGTCACTGGCGGTACCTGTCAATCGCATGTACAGGGCTCCCAGTGCACGAACATACCTGTCAAGAAGAATAAAATGAGTAAATAGGTCACAGCACATTGTCCCACATACAATGACATTGTCTAGGTTAGGATGTATTCATTTTGAACCAACTTTCTTTTTGTAATGCAACATGTTTGTGCTTTCACCCTTTCAGCTGCTTTATAAAAAGCAATCCAGCTGGGTGGACAGAATCTCTCTTGAATATTCCCTTTAGTACTGTAACACTACAGAAAACAGGTCATGAAAAAGAATTTCAACCAAAAGCATATTTATTATCATAGATTTGTAAGGTGCCACAGTGCTCCGCAGCGCCGTACAGTAGGGGAAACAGTACATACATAAAACAGGGAAATACAAGGCAGACAAGATAAATACAGACTTGAAAACAAAGGGTATGAAGGACCATGCTCATCAGAGAGCTTACATTCTAAGTGGAAGAGGGCACAGCTGAAACAAGGAGTAAATGTGGCTCACAGTGAAGATTGGGACAGCTGTGATGGTGCATTAGTGTGAATAGTGTTATCAAGGATAAGATCACCTCTAAAAAAGAGATGGGTTTTCAAAAAGCATCTAAAGATTTGAAGGCTGTGGGAAAGTCTGATTGAGCGTGGTAGAGAATTCCATAAGTGGGGAGCAGCAGGGGAGAAGCCTTGTAGTGGGAGTGAGAAGTGGTTTCCAGAGACAAGACAATGCGAAGGTCAGAGGTAGATCTAAGTGGGCGGGAGGGAGAGTATTCTGATATGATATTTGAGATGTATGCAGGGGTAGTGTTGTTGAGGGCTTTGTATGCAAGGGTGAGTAATTTCAATTTGATTCTGGAGGACACAGGGAGCAAGTGTAGGGATTTGCAAAGTGGTGCAACAGATGTGGAGCAGTGAGAGAGGAAGATCAGTCTTGCAGCAGCATTTAGTATGGATTGAAGTGTGGATATGTGTGTGTCAGGAATGCCAGATAGCAGGAGGTTGCAATAGTCAAGACAGGAGATGATAAGAGAATGGATAAGAGTTTTGGTAGCATGTTGAGTAAGAAAGGGGCACATTCTGGCAATGTTTTTAAGGTGGAGTCGACAGGACTGGGAGAGAGTCTGGATGTGAGGAATAAAGCAGAGGGCGGAGTCAAGTGTGACACCAAGGCAGCGGGCTTGGAAGACTGAGGAAATTGTGGTGTTATTGACAGTAAGGGAGATTTGAGAGCAGATCGTGACTCTGGCAGGAGGAAAGACAATAAGCTCTGTTTTGGACATGTTGAGCTTTAGGTATTTAGGTAGCGTTGGGACATCCATGTTGAGATAGCAGAAAGACAGTTGGTTACACGAGATAGTACAGGAGAGGTCAGGGGAAAAGAGATAGATTTTGGTGTAATCAGTGTAGAGGTGGTACTGGAGGCCGAAAGAGCGAATTAGTGCCCCAAGAGAAGAGGTGTACAATGAAAAAAGTAAAGGGCCAAAAACAGAGCCTTGAGGGACCCCAACAGATAGTGGGAGTGGAGGGGAGGACGTGCCACAGGTAAAAACACTAAAGGAGTGGTTCAATAGGTAGGAAGTGAACCAGGAGAGAACTGTGTCATGAAGGCCAATGGAGTGAAGGTTGTGTAGGAGAAGAGGGTGATCAACAGTATCAAAAGCAGCAGAGAGGTCCAGAATGAATATGGAGAAATTACCATTAGATTTTGCAGTAAGTAAATCATTGGTCACTTTTGTGAGAGCGGTTTCAGTGGAACGTTTGGGGACGAAAGCCTGATTGCAGAGTCGAGAATGGAATGATAGGAGAAAAAGAGACGTTTGCCTCCAAACTGCTTGAGCGATTAGTGTACAAAGGGGAGGAGAGAAATAGGGCAGTCGTTGGAGAGAGAGGCTGGATCGAGAGATGGTTTCTTTAGGATGTGCCAGTAGAGAGAGACAGGTTGAAGAGGTGGACATGCAGTGGAGAGGGAGCGGAGAATTTAAGAGGGAATAGGGTCGAGTGGACAGGTTGTAGGGTGAGATGATAAAATGAGTGCATATACTTCGCCTTCAGTTACTGGAAGGAATGAATTAAGGGTGGATTGGAGAATGTAGGTAAAGGTGGGTTGAGTGAGTATAGTGAGTGGAATTTGGCATGAGGAAATATTTTACCAGAAGTACTGAATAACTTACTAAAGGTACCATGTAATAAATAGACGTTCTATCACTTTACCCAGCAGAGAAAGATCACATTCACATAATCTTATAAATTAAATATTTAATCCAAACACATGAATCACTCACTTGAAGTCTTCATTCTTTATAAACTCCACAATGATATCTTTTTCTGGCTGGATTTGCAGCATTTTCAGAGCCAGACACAAGAAAGGGGTGGGCTTGATGTTGCCTCCATAAACACCCCCAATAAACTTTAACTCCATGGCCTTATCCACAACCAGCTCCGCTAAGAAAATAAGACAGGTTGCAAAATAAGCTTGGGTGCACGTGAGATTTACTGACATTTTTGAGAAATATGAAAACCGAGAGCAAGCTCTCCCCGCCAGATTTAAGAAAACGCCAATGTCAAATGCGACCACTGGTCGATCAATCATTCAGCCCCTTGTGTTCACTTCAGTTAATGTGATTAAATGATGCAAGCGGAATTGAGATCATGCGGCCAATAAGTTCCATCCCCACACCTGCGTGAATGTTTTTACTGATGTTAAACACTAGTAAAGCGCATGTTTGTTTGTTTTTTATTTATTTTTTTAAACTCAAAATTTTATTGCATACAAAAAAGAACATGAGTGACATAAACCAAAAACAAAAAGAAGCTTGAGCAGGACATTCAAAACACACGTATCCAGCAATGTCACTCTCATAACAGAAATATGTATTACTGTATAACAAGTTAGTGGTGGGCAGGGGAGGGGGGGGGTAAGGCAGTGGACATTAATGGAGTGTGGGGTAGGGAAGGGGGAAAAGGACATGGTCGTTGAATGAGATAAACTAAGAGAAGCGTGTTCTCTCTCAAGAGGGAGCCTATCAGGTCTGTAAGGTGGCATTTTTAGAAAAGCAATAGGCTCAATTTTATGTGGGATTGTGTAAAGAGGAGATTATTCAGAGAAAGACAGACTGCGAGATTCTAGGCATAGAACCAGGGGGCCCAAACCTGATGGAATTTGTCTTTATCCCGTAGTAACGAGGTGATCTTTTCCATATTGGCTGTAAACCTTAAAGAAGAGATGCGAGGAGGCTCCACCCGCTTCCATGATATAGCTATCAGGTTGTTTGGGTTTTTTTTTAACGCCAATGGGTAACTAGGACAAGAGGGGTTTCTTTTCTCAATATCGCGTGTGTGTGTGTATATATGTATTATACAGTGGTCAAAGTGTAAATTTAAAAGTGGCGGTATGGAAAATGTAAGTGAATGGAATTTAATAGCTTTACAATAAAGGCAGGAGGAGAAGTGGTGGTGTGGCATACCACCGTATACACCACCACTTCAACCAGTTTGTGTGTATATCTTTAGAAAGGCATCATGGTACCGATCAGTGTTGGCTAACCTGTGACACTCCAGGTGTTGTAAAACTCCAAGTCCCAACATGCTTTGCTAATATATGGCAGCTTATTGCTGGAAGGGCATGCTGGGACTTGTAGTTTTACAACACCTGGAGTGTCACAGGTTAGCCAACACCGAGATAGATGCATCCCTTATTATACTAAATGCTTTTGTCATATCATCACATACACCCATTACATCCTGTTCTACTCGGTCAGTATTACAGTGTCCCACAGCAATATAACCCAATAAGACCAGGTATATCGGAGCCACATCTCACCAGTGAGGCCGAAGCACTCTTCTTTCCAGTACTTGGACTCATAGATCCGGGTCCGGATGATTTTCTCCACCAGATACTGCGGGTTAGTACCATGGACACTGTGAGCGTCTTTCACCGTCCGGTTAGCCATCTTCCACGGCTCCTGCAGAGACGTCCGGCGCGGGTACAACACGTCATCAGCACGCGCCGAGCTCACTTCCGGGTTACGCAGATGACGTTCCCTGGGTGACGTCAATGGCGGGAAAGTTTGTAGACAGCTAAGCAGAGAGAGTGCGCGGCTGGAGAGACAGAGCCGGCGGGGTGCAGTGAGAGCTGGGCTTGCACAACACCCTGTAAGCCCCGTGTGTGGGTGTGACTGCTGGTCTCCATGTGTTATGTGTGTGGTGCTAAGCTGTTAGAACTACAAGTCCCAGCATGCTCTGGCACTTCTGGTTCCACAACACCCATATGTTGGCAGTGTTCTAGAATGGAATGTTGTGTTACCTGTGGAACTCTCATGGTCTTGTGTCTTATTGAGGTTCTATATTACGTGTAGCTCTTACTTTATGGCACTTCTGCTGTTACTAGATTTTCTTCTCCTTTTTCTTCATACAGGATAATTATGATTAATATGATTGTGGTCTGTTAAACTCCATCCAGGCAGATTTTATCTGTATACAGATTTTTTTTTTAACTGACTACATTTTTATTGAAATTTTACAACAAAGGAGCAAAGTACGGTAGTTTACATCAGTGGCTGTATTCAGATTTTAAACAAAACCTCACCCCCCTTTGCCATTTGAACACTTTGATCTTTTTAAATTTGTATCTTAAATTTGTTTACTACTAGACTGTGAAGTTGCTGCAAATGCACCAGTGCCAGTGATGTTAGTGAATTATTCATCTCGGTGTCTAATCTGTTGATAGGTTAGATATTAGGGGGTAAATGTATCAAGCTGAGAGTTTTTCAGCGGGTTTGAAAAACCAATCAGATTCTAGCTATCATTTATTTAGTACATTCTACAAAATGATAGCTAGAATCTGATTGGTTGCTATAGGTAACAGCTCCACTTTTTAAACTCGCCGAAAAACTCTCAGCTTGATACATTTACCCCTAGATTTGGGTTAGTTTGCATTTCATAACCCTTAACTGTCCCCAGTTGCCCCAGACATCTTTCTGTCATTCCAAAAATTTCCTCTGGCTTTTTGGTATAAAGCAGATGGTAATACTTCACTGGCTTACTGATATGTTCCGTAGCGTTGAATATTGGGGTTTTTTTGTCTTTGATTTATAGCGTTTTAGTGCTTTTAGCACTGTATGATGAGATTCATTTTATGTGAATTCATATCTAGAATTTATTTTGCTTATGTGCTTAATACTTAAACATTGTCTTTAGCAAATTTGAATTTGTTGTTTGGGGTTTTGTTTGTTTCATATACAGTTTTCCTTTGTTTTTTAATACAAGTCTTCCTGCATGCAGAAATCATGACCAGGTATACACAACTGAAAAGATACCGACGGTACAGCTGGTATGGGAGACCTGTTATAAAGGACCGAAAAGTTCTGCATCTTCATTATGGGTAACTATAAACTTTAGCTTTTTTGAACTTTTTCCCTCCTGCCTTTATCTCCTGTTTTTGCGTTAATGGTCCTCAGTTTTGTAGTGGACATTGCTAGAGCAACCTGTAGCTTATTAGGCCATTGTAATGTTCATGGCTTCACTGATTATTTTGAGACGAGTGTACTTATATTTTGGGAGGCAGTGAACCGTCCACTCGTTTGATTGCATGAGAAGGGACGGGGTTACATGCAGTGTCATGGAGTGAGTAGGGGAATGCAAATTAGCTGTAGGGTAAAAGTTGAGCAATACAGGAAGGAGCAGAGTTAACCCAGTGGCATTGAGTAGTGTGAAATGCCATTTTCTTTTTTTTGTTGTTTTTTTTTTATGCACTTGACTTTTTAATCTTGCCTAGGTCTTGAATTGCCTGAACAGGTCATGTTGACAAATTTATTGGGAGATGAATGATAGATAATTCAAAAAGTAAATTCAGCATTGCAAAATGTAGTGTTTTGGTATGTAAATGGTACTGGAGCATGTATTGAGTTGCAAGTTGCTGAATGTTAGTGTCCTCTGCATCCAAGCTACCCCCCTGTATTCTACTGCTTGACCAAATGGGTTACTAGATCAAAACTGAATGAAATAGAAAACTTTTTTCTTTTCTTCTGAGGAAGGATAATACATATATAATCTTACCTAATGTATCCAATTGTGAATTTCTGTTTTAGGGGACTTGTTATGCGATCCAATAGCAGTGAGGCCACAATATCTCCTGGGGACTTTGTGTTGATTGAAGGTGATGATGAAGAAAGACCCTTTGTAGCAAAACTTAAAGCACTTTACGATGATGGTAAGAAACGCAATGTGGACATAATAAGATTCTTTCCACCTTTTGATGACCCCCTTCTGAATAAAACATGTTTGGCTTCTAGGTGCTGAAAAGCACTCCAGCAAACACGCCATTGTAGATTGGTTTTTACGGTATGAAGAAGTTCCCAGTAGAAAGAGGAAGCTGCTTGGAAGAGATCCTCACCCCCAGGAGATCTTCGTATATGACGTCCCAATGTGTGAAAATGACATTGATGCAGAGACCATTATTGGAACTGTTCAGGTACCAACAAACAAATTGCCTTGTAATGTTATTTGTAATTGGGGTTAATTTTCACTTTGTCTATAAATGTTAATCAAAGTGTGTAGGTGTAATGCATTCTACACAGACCTTCTTATTACTTGGTGCTTTGAGTGATACCTACCTTAGTGAATTCTATTAAATATCCTTAATATACCACAGTGGAGCAGTGCTCCATAATGGACAGTTTATGATACAATGAACATTTCTTGCTTGACATTAACTAAACAGGAACTATTGTCTACCAGTGGCTTAAGCACAGAAGAGACAGCTGTTTTGTCATCAGAATTGATGATCATGACCACAGCTTTGATTCCCTAGGATCACTGGTTTCTAGTGGATGCTGTATTGTTATGAATGTTGATGGAGCCCACAGAATGGTTGTGTTCAACAGAGTGTGCAGCATCTTGAACTATGTCATAGATTTACTCTGCAAGGATAGCCATGTAATACATTTAGACAGGCCCGGCGCTCCCATTAGGCAACCTTAGGCAGTTGCCTAGGGCGCCGGGACCTGCAGGGCGCCGCTGACTAGATTTTGTAATCTTTAATGTAATTAAAGTGCAGTATAATCCCTATAATTAGTGTAAGATGTAGTGTATGGAAGAGGCATAAGTAAATACATTTTTGGTTTAGAGCTTGGTGTACAGTAACCTGGATTTCCTCTCTAGGTATCACAGTTACGGCCTGATGATCTCTTCCCAGCTGTAAAGAAGTCTGGAGATGTCCTGTTTGTGAAGTTGTCATGGGACGGAAAAAAATTCAAACCATTAACTTCTGTTTTTTGTCAACAAAATAGAGACAGCCGAGTAAAGGCTTTTTCTAATAACTCCCTGCCAAAGCCCCAATTTTGCTCCTTGGACGGAGACACGGACGAGACCAGAAAAGTCACTCGTAGCGCAACCAAGGCACCGAGAAATGACACTGAAATAGAATCCCGACATTCGACCTCAAAGAGCTCCCATTCCAAGGAGAGAGGCGTGCAGAGAGTACCCAATGGAACAGGCACCCCCGGAGCCAGAAAGAAACTGCAGCTTAACAGTATGTACCTTTCTGCTTTATTTTGTGACTTTGGTGGTTCTAATGTCAGAAGTAGAGGAAATTAAGAGTTAAAAAAAAAAAAAAAAGTAAAAAAATAGTTTGCAAAACTAATCATAATTGACCCTTTTCATATGTGTGGTCTGGTCTCGTTAATCCATTAGAATGACTAGGTTAATCAGTTGGCAGTATCGCTACCTGATGCAGCCTCACAATAGAGGCAGCTGTTTTTTGGGTTCAACCAATAGTTGTGAGAATTCAGTCTGACCAGGAACCAGTGATATCATGATGTATTAATGTTACTTTGGGTCACACAACAGCTGCCTTCACTTTCCAGCAGACATCTGGCCTATCGCTGTAGATTTGCTTGTTTTGTGTTTTCGTTTTTAATTCTTGTATTCTTAGACTTTGCCTTTTTGTTTAATTCTTTGCTCCTAAAGCTCTGTTTTTAAGAAAACTTGTAGACTTTATGTATACTTATGAAAAACTGTAAAATAAAATGTATGTCCTTTTGCTAGCCTGGTTTTATATAACCTGCATAGGTCATTGTTACTTCTGTAGTCCATGATGAGGTTTGTAGTGAAATCTGTCCAGATAGCAATGTCCTATAAAGAGGCAACAGAGTAACAACCTAGATAAAAACAAAGCCTGGTAGAGTTTTTGTTTTCAAATGCAGTGTTCAGTTGTAACCAATATTATAGATCTTGTACTGTAGGGTAGCTTATAAAGGGAATCTACAATGTGAAAGAATCAAGTGAAGTTGAGTATTCATTTATTAGGAACATTTTTATAGAGAATAGTCAGGGCCGGTGCTAGGGTCCATGGCGCCCTAGGCATTTTGAAAAAATCGGCGCCTCACCCCGTCTTTCCTTACCTTGTCACACCACCGCCTCCTCTCTGCTCCGTCTCCTTCCCTCCACTCACTGACACTAGTGAGTGGTGGGGAGGAGACGGAGCAGAGAGGCGGCGGTGGTGAGCAATAGCCTCTCCCCCCTCCCCCGTGCATCTGAATGCTGTGCGGCGGCCGTGACAGGTATGGTCAGCGGTCGCCGCACAGTTTTAAAGTAATTTACATTCTTGTGGTGCCCTCCAGAGCCCGGCGCCCTAGGCAAGTGCCTAACCTTGCCTAATGGGAGTGCCGGGCCTGAGAATAGTGCCATGTTTAATATATTGTTTTTAGATGTAGATGTATAGCTAATAATTTATTATTCAGCAAAGTAAATGGCGGCCATGGAACAATTATAAACCATTTTGGCTCTTTTTTATTTACAAATATCTTTTGAAACTTTACATTGCATAGCTATGTTCAACACACAAAACATACAGCTATGTGAATGTACACCATCCTGCAAATCTCATGTGGCCAAAAACCTATAACCTTTTATTTAGTCATTATTTAGTTAACAAAAAATAAGCTATTGTGAAAAGAGAAGTCACACTTCATGTTCTATACAGTAATTTGTAACAGGTGCTGCTAATCAGGCGCACTTCATGATTTGATCATCTGGAAGTGCTACCACCGCTAATAGAATAACCTTGGGCAGTTCAGTAAAGGATTATAGGGCAATTTTCCAACCAATGTTGAGGGCCATCATACTACAGTAAGAAACATTCTTTACAACTGGAGACCAATGAACACCGTTGCCAATTTTCCCAGGAGCGATCAGTCCAACTAATTCACCCAAAAGTCAGACTGCATGATGCTCTGAGAAATCGCAGAGAGGCCAAAATGTACGTGTTAAAGTTAACGACTCTACCATCAGAAAAGCTGAACAAGTATGTCTATCACGGAATGGATAGCCAAACGAAAGCATCGTCTCTCCAAACCAAAAAATCCTTTGCGGTATATTACAAAACACAATATTAATGTCCTCTGGACAGCAAGACCAAAGAGTGTTTGTTTGGTCATAATGCTCCATACAGATTATATCTGCACAAGAACCTCAGATCGGCCATCGAGTATGATGGTGTGGGGACGATGACATGATTTTTCTGCAGCCACAGGACTTGGGCTCTTTGAAATCATTCTGTCTATAGGAAAATGTGAGGTCAACTGAAGCTTTGGCTGAAACTGAATCCTTCAACAGATTAAAAACGCCAGCAGATCTACAAGTGAACGGCTGAAAAGCATCAATGTTGTGGAATGGCAAGGCTTGGCCAAGTCAAAATCCAGACCTCAACCTCCTAGAGATGCTGTGACAGGACCTTAAGAGCTTTGCTTAAACGAATGCCCTCAAACATCCGTGAACTGAAGCACTGTGCTACAATTCTTCAAATATGGCATCTTCGTGTATGACTTTGTTTTGTTGAGTAAATGTCAAAGTAAAATCTGTTATGGGTTCTTTGTTACATGAGATTAGATATTATTATATAATTTTAGGACACCTGATTAGTGTCTGGAGAGTTTGTAATCTAAATATGCTGTGTAACCGTACCCCAAAAAGTTGTGTGTGTTGTGCCACCATTGTGTTGATGTGGACAGTTACTGCTGCTACCTGCTTAGATCACTGCTGTAAGATAACACACAGAACATGAAGATAAAAGATGGGAGCAGAGTAACACCTGGGTCTATGCTCTTCTTTACATGTAGATAGTGGTTTTGGATGTCAATAGGAATTTTGTGAGTGTTTACATTAATATCCTTTCTTTAGGTCCACCAAAATCTCGAAATACCCTGATGACTGAGGACGACACCTTTCTGGATGACTTTAAGGCTCTGGAACCAGCTGCTCCAAAGCGGAAAGTAGCTTTCTCTGGACTTCCTGACTCCCCTCCAAAAAAGACAGTAACTGAACAAGACTTGTCCCCGAATTCTCGCTTCATTCCTCTGAAACCTTTACATGATAAGCAGAGTACAAAGATCAGATTAAGGCTGACCCCACTAAGGCATGCACCATCCATGGAGCGTAAGCCAGATAAGACCCCGTAAGTATGGTGTCCGCAAGGCAATCTTTTAGGAACCCAAATATACCATTGACACTGGCCTGGTAACCGCATTCAGCATATAGAACACAGCAGGAACATTCATCGCAGTTCCTGCAGGTGTCTACTGTTAATACAGGTGTCTACTGTTAATACAGGTGTCTACTGTTAATACAGGTGTCTACTGTTAATACAGGTGTCTGTGTAAGACCCTGGTCAAACCAAAATGCTGGAAAAAGAGGCAATGATTTTTTTTCCAGCATTTTGGTCTGACCCATGTTTTACACCATTTCCTATGTAATAGAATAGTGTTCGAACTAAGAACAAATTTCCCTATGTCTGACATTATTGGGGGCTTTTCTGATTATAGGGATTGGTTGTGTTTAACACCTAAGAACCAGGGGCCTGATTCATTAAGGATGTAAGATGCCAATACAGATCAACCTAATCTGACTACCAAGACAGTCTGGGCCAATCAAGGGTGACTAACAATATAAAGAAAGGGCAACAAGGCCCTGTGTACACCTCATGCAGGGCACTTGGGTTTGGGGTGGTTTTGTTTCATACCTGGGGCCTGATTCATTAAGGACCTTAAATGAAGAGGATCCTTATTTCAGTCTCCTGGACAAAACCATGTTACAATGCAAGGGGTGCAAATGAGTGTTCTGTTTTGCACATAAGTTAAATAGTGACTGTTTTTTCATGTAACACACAAATACTTGATAGCTTCTCCCTCCTGTCTCGCTACCTTCTCTTCTGCTCCAACCTCCATACACTTGCCTTGCCTGGAGCCTCTGAAGTCTTGGTACTACTCGTTTATTGTATTGTACTGTTACTCCCTGTACTGTCCATTGTTTGTATTGTGTACGGCGCTGCGGAAACCTTGTGGCACCTTATAAATAAACGATAATAATAATAGCTTATTTGTACACTGAAATTTAAAGTTGATATGTGTGTGTTACATGAGTGCCCCCCCAATGTGTTTATCCACGGGAAACCCCAAAAATGTGCATTCCAAAATCCAGACGGCTACTGAAAGCAGCAGTAGTGTGTAAGGTAACACAAGACAATGGTTTATTACCTGTTTACATGCATTTTATGCATGTAAAATGCATGTTATAAATACCAGTGGGTTTGAGCCCTAAATGACCAGTTAACAAAATTATGGTAAAGTTAAGAATATATATATATATATATATATATATATATATATATATATATATATATATATATATATATATATATATATATATATATATATATATATATATATATATATATAAAATGTGGATGTGATCAGTCAACCTAGAATATTATCTAAACATATTTTTTTGTCTTCACAACTATGTGGCTGTTACTAATTTTAAAGTGTTCACGTTTTCCATGGAATCTTGTATGTTTTTTATATAGACACAGATATTACCTTCCGGGTAATGACCGCAGTGTGGCAGTATGTGTATTCCTGTAGATTTCTCATATTAACCTTGTTCTTAGTGTGGAAGGAAACAGAAGAAAACTGTCTGACACGGAGGAGAAACCAACCTACAAGTGTAAAACGCCACAAAAACAGGAACCAACGCCGAAGAAAGGCACCAGCTCTTCCAGAAGGTAATGTTACGTATGGGTGAGAGACCACAGACTCCTCTTCTCTTAATTTGTATTTATTTTATGCTCGTCTGGTATTGGCAGACGCTCTGTTTATAATCAATTAACCCTTTCAAGACCTTAGGAGGCTTATACCTTTTTATTAGGGATGTGCAGCGGCCACTTTTGGTGTCTCGTGTTTTGGATTCGGATTTGCTTGAGGTTTTGGGTTCGGATTTGTTTCGCAAAACACCTGACGAAAGGTTTTGGTTCGGATTTAAGGTTTTGGATTCAGATTTATTTTGAAGAAAGCATAAAAAGTGCTAAAAACCAGTTTTGTGTTTTGTTTTTTTTCACTCTTACGCTATTATTAACCTCAATAACAATCATTTCCACTAATTTCCAGTCTATTCTGAACACCTCACA
Organism: Mixophyes fleayi; assembly: GCF_038048845.1. Classification (NCBI taxonomy): domain Eukaryota; kingdom Metazoa; phylum Chordata; class Amphibia; order Anura; family Limnodynastidae; genus Mixophyes; species Mixophyes fleayi. Next base: position 22,953,957 of record NC_134409.1, on the reverse strand, counting down.
ATATTGTTTTTAGGCCAAAAGGTTGCACCGAGGTAGCTTGAGCACATAATGCCAAAAAAAGAGGTACAAGATGGAATTGTTCTGGGCCCTCCCTCCCACCCCTCACGAGATTCGACGCGAGACTTGGACGACAGAGCCTCGTTTTCAATTTTTTGCCCGCCGGAAATATCCGAACAGTGCTCGGATCCCGTTCGGATCCGCACTGTTCGGGTGGGCTCGGATTAGCGGAATCCGAGCCCGCTCATCTCTACTTTTTATGGCTAAATTTCAAGGCTATAGTTTAGACAAGTAATTACTATTTTAATTCTACCAAAAAAACAAGTTTTTTGTTTTGTGTATTTTGTTGGGGGAGTACACTACATGGGGACTACACTACTAAATGTTAATTGCCGATTTTTATACATTCGTCAAACTTATGTAGTATCCTGGGAATCACTATAATCTTTGTGTGCTTTCAATTATATGCTTGTTACAGGTCTACAGAAAAGCAGGACACTGGAGACCCACAGACTCCTCGTTCACGCAGGAAGTCAGCCCAGGCGTCTGCTAGTCTGATCTGCAAGCAGATGAAGTAAGGAACACTCTGAAACATGTACAGTGTGACGAGCCTAAATTAGTATTTTAAAGAGACAGATATAGATATAGATATATATATATATATATAGATAGATAGATAGATAGATATTTTATTTTACACACCACATTGTATGCTGCTGTATAGTCACTTAGAAAATGCAAGGTGTTGATTGAAGCTCCTTCAGCTGTCACATTTTCAGTTCCTTAAAGACCCTTCCACAGCCTATACTGACGCAACCTACCCCCCCCCCCTGTAATGTCATACAACTTTTACCGTTGGGTCACACCCTCCAGCTATAATATAAAATTAATGCATTTCAATAAGATTAGTAGGAGAGCTCTGGGAGAGAAAATATGGGAAGAGAAGCTAATTAATGTCACTTATATTAAAGGCTGATCTGTACAAGCAGACTTTCTATTATCCATATACTTTCTTTCCTATGCTCTCACCCAGATATGTATGTAAATACATTTTTTTTACTTTAAATCAAAAATCTTGGGGACACATAAGCTATAACCACGCGTTTAACTCTTACATTCTACTAAATCCAGCTAACTGGCTGAGTTATTCCTTTAAATAATTGCATCTGCTTTTCCAGGTTTCTAGCACAGGATGATCTAGAAGAGATAGATGAAGATGATGACTTTACAGAGCCTGCTGTGTTCAGTAGCAGTGACGATGATGACGAGGGTGAAGCAGAAAGTGAGGAAGAAAAGTCTCCCAAGAGAGTAGCGAAAAAAGGGGCGACACCCAGGACCCCAACTTCTTCCCGCAAGTCCTCAGCAAGGACACCAAATAAAACTGTGAGTGCACAACATCCTGTAAATTCTCTGAGACCGTTGTTCTGATGTGCATTACAGATGTGAATAAACAGTACATCTGTTTCTTTCATGGGTTACTTCAGCTGTAACTCCTTCTAGACCGACACAGATTAACATATTGTAAACGCTATGTGCAGTTTAGTGGGTAAAGACGGCTCTGATGACACATATAAGCGATGTATCTCTCCTGCATGTCTGTAATGATAACTCCAATCATCTAGCAATGTCTGGTATATCAGCTGCTGTTAGATCCATGTTATGCTGAATCTACCAATGCTGGCAATTGGAGAGACCTGATGATTGAACAAATCTTTTTTTTTTTTTTTTTTTAAAAATGGACCTTTTGTTTCTAGGCCCTACTTTGGCATTTTATCTTTTATAATAAAAGTACACATATTTGACCAAGTTCGTGGAACCTTGGACAACTTGTTCTCCCACGTATAGTGATACCAAAGTAATTATAAGAGAGGCCAAACGTATTCCTCTATTTTTATGTTAAGAAAGCGCTAACTGTTTCAAGAGGAGGAAAAAATAAAATACACTATGGTACACAGTAGGTCAAATACTAATTTATTTAACCGATAAATAGCAAAACATTAAAATGTGCAGTGTTATAAATTGCCCCCATATATGTCTGTCTTTATCCCGCCCGTTACATTGTACATCATTTTAATATTGACGATTGATAATTTCTTTATGCTCAAAGGTCTTGCTCTGCTGACACCTATAGCTCATTATCTATATTGCGATAGTGTTGTATAGTATAGCATAATGGACTATCGTAGTACATTCTTATCAGCCAGGTATATCGGGGGATCAGTCTTGCCTACCCTTCAGTCTTTGAGTGACAAAGTGCTTGCACAAACTCTGATTGATTAATTTATTGTATGTGTGTATGTTAGGGAATTTAGACTGTAAGCTCCAATGGGGCAGGGACTGATGTGAGTTCTCTGTACAGCGCTGCGAAATTGGTGGCGCTATATAAATAGATGATTGTATTTTATATTGTCTGAAGATGTCTGGCAAATCAAAGGCTATCCAGATAATTCTCACATTATCCATAACCCACTAATAATGTGATTCATTAGCCAATTATTTTACATGTATCTTGATGTTGTTTCTCAGTCACTATGTCTTGCTGTGCTTTTTAGTAATAATTGTTTCATTCCACCAGCCACTCTCCAAAGCTGCTCATGTTGGAACACCCAAAATTCCAGAACGGAACCAGCCTGTACAGAAGCCTACCAATGTTCTGGAGGAGGCCCGCATCAGGTGAGGCAACTCTCTTCTACTTTGCTTCTCGGCCTTTTGACTAAGATCAGGTGTAGATGCCCATGTACACAGTGGGGTTTAAAGGTGCCCCCTGTAGGCAGTGGCGGTCACCTAGCCCTTTGGCCAAGAGGCCAGCTGCTTGAAGCCCGAGGTGCTATGTGCCCCTGGTGCTGCCCTACTTGGGGGGTACCCGAAAATGCACATGGTGGCGGTAACCACCTTTGCACAGAGTAAGGCACTTACCACTATATGCACTTTGATTTTTAAGCAGCACCACCTTCCTTTGTCCTAGCCTTATGCCCATGTGCATATTTCTGGCTGATGGCTGGTGTCTTTATGGCATCTATTTATTAACACCAGTACTTATAAAACACACAGCACTTTATTGCACAAATTGGATTTTGTTGCACGAATGGGGTTTGAGGATAGACCATTATGGGCTACCCTCTCCCTTGTTCTCGGGGGCTCCCTCCTTGTGGGGGCAGCTGAAGAACCAGTCCCATGGGGAGAAGCTTCGGACAACCTCTGGGTAATGAGAACTGCCCAAGTCTTGTGACTGAGGTGGTCTTGAAAACCCTTGCCCCCCCTCCGCGCTAATAAGCCTTACGGCTCCTGGGGTCGGGGATGTAAAGCTCCCCCCTCCTCCTAGCCTTGACGAAAAGGGGCCTGAAGACCCTTGTCTCCTTAAGAGGCCTTATGGCTCTGGAAGATGGGGAAGAACAGGACCCTTTGCCTTTGCACTGCACCTCTGATTTCAATTTTAAAAAAACAAAAGCCTTTGTTCTATTGTATGATCGGTGTGAATATGCAACACATAACATTTCTGTCCAACATAGTTCATTGTACATGTAGTCTGGAAGTATGGCATAATCAGAGCCCCCCATGGTGAGGAGGATGCGCTGACTAACGCCTCACTAAGCAAGCCCAGTCTGTTGTATGACAGTGGTAGTGTTGTGTGATTAGAGATGAAGGGCACGATTGAGGCACAGGGTGAGGTACCTGACCGTTGTAAGAATATTTTAAAATTTCTTATGTCTTCCTCTGCTACAATTGCATAAACTATTGAGGGTACCGTGCAAACCACAGCAGAACTCATTGGGGGGTATTCAATTGTTAGCGAGATCCCCGGAAAACGAGCGCTCTAAAAATATTAGCGTTAATACAGTAATTACTCGCTGAAATTCAGCGAGTAAACTACCGTATTAACGGTATTTACGCGCATATTAACGCTAATATATTTTGAGCGCTCGTTTTTCCGGGGATCTCGCTAACAATTGAATACCCCCCATTGTGTGCTCTTTTGTTTCGTTTTTGTTTTTTTTTTTCTCTCGTTTAAGTAAGGATTATTGAAACTTTACACAACAGCAGAGGGACACGATCATTTCTTGTACTTAATATTGAAATAAGATACAGTTGGACACAGGCATCTTATATAAAGTACTACGCACACAAAAAAATGAACAATGCCCAGCAGAAATACTATCCTCACACACACACTATACAGAAATGGAGAAAGGAAAACAGTCACAGAATAAAGTTATCCAGAAGTCCATAGTAGTGGGTAATTCTCCTTTTATATGATGTGTACTGTTCCTACCATGAAAATGAATCCATCTCTTCTGTGTGCAGGCTTCATGTCTCCGCTGTGCCAGAGTCTCTGCCCTGCAGGGAGCAGGAATACCAAGATGTGTATAACTTTGTGGAAAGTAAACTGCTGGATGGAACTGGGGGGTGAGTGAAATTACTGGGTGGTTGTGTATTACTGCTGGAAAATGACACTTAAATGATTCACGGCACCGTATGGTGCATGCTAATGTGATCCGTAGCGGTACCCCATTGTCACGTGTTTCAGGTCAGGCAATTAAAGAACAATGCAGTGCTACATTTTAGTTAGAGCCATAAAAAATAGAACATTAGGAGAGTTTCTGGAGTCCTTGATTTGAATCTCTGAGATGTAACGGTTTTGTTTTCATTCTCTCTTGCTAGCTGTTTAGATGTGTATCCCTCCATAATTTACATTAAAGCTTCTCTTGTTATAGGACATTACCTGGTGTCTAGTAAGTCATTTTGCAGAGCTCACCGTAGATTGCAATTGTTTGTCTCCACTTCCCAAAGACTTCCTGTCCATCTTATTTGTTCTGATGATCCTCTTGTAGGATGGTGTCATGGCCTTGTGACATTGGCAGCGTGGCCTGGTTCCGAAGGGACAAAGTATGGTAGAGAGTAGAAGTGTTGGCTGACACAAATCCCCTAAGTTTGCCCTCAATGCCCAGCCTTTACATTCCCCTGTATTAGGCACACAATGTTGGTTTGAGATATACACTTGGTAGCATTAATTGTAGCAAACAGTTTCCCTCATGACTCTCACTTCATTATTTTCTATTTTTATGGGTTCTAGATTCATTTAAACTATTGCAAAAGAAATGTCAGAGTAGAGGTCATTCATTGTAATGGCCTCATACACATTTGTATTTATAACTAGGTGCTTTACAATGCAATATTTCTCATCTACAAATGTAAGTTTTTCCATTCATTAAATTGAATGCGTTCCAGGTCATCGCATGATGTTTTCTGTGTTCACTTGAAAAAGCTTATAACAAGTGTCTAATGAAGCCCCTTATTGTGGAACCTGCAGATACGAATTGTTCCATACACTGGAAATGTCCTATAACTTGCTTTCCCTTTATGTCTGATCTAGACATATATCTCTGAAGTTGGACAACCAAATTGATTTTTACAGAACTGACAAACTCCTTTGTCAAACAGCTTTAGCTTACTGCCTTTTATATATGTTATCATCAGCTTTTTAAATATATCAACATAAACAAGCTATCCTTCTGATATGACCTTGCTGAAAAGCACAGAAGGACGCATAGACTATTTAGTAAAAACTTAAGGACAATATTTTCAAGGCTGTAAATTTGTCATCTGAAGTTCGTCTTTAAATCCTTTTTATATTATTATGTACTCTGTCTTCTGCTAAGATGTCGGCGGTAGCAGACAAGCTGATGACTCCAGCACTGGATGCTTATAAACCTTAGAGATTTATATTGGCAGTGTGTGCTTCCTAGGTGTATGTACATATCTGGTGTTCCGGGCACAGGGAAAACCGCCACCGTACATGAGGCAATGCGGAGTCTGCAGAGAGCTGCGGATGAAGATGAGCTGCCTTCTTTCCAGTACATTGAAATCAATGGCATGAAGCTGACGGATCCTCATCAAGCTTATGTGCAGGTCCTGAAGGTGAGAGGTTTTTGTAGCACTGCACAGCCCATTAAACCCAAATTAAAGGTTGACTCCTTATGACTGACATCTAAGTGTTACATTTTCTGACACCACAGCTGGATGTATTTTATGATATAAGAACATGATAAATGTGTTCTGCACATTATTTTCCACCAGCTTAGGATGCTGACCACTGCAAGCTGCGGCTGTCTCCTGGAGCATGGCAGGGGGTACTCGCACCAGATGTAGTTTAGCCTTCCCTGTCCTCAACACTGGTACCAATGATCCCTTTCTCACCCCAGGCGACCAGTGTTTGTTACTCATGGCTGCTGTCATGGACAGAAGGGTGGTGTTTAAGGAGCCCTGTGCCAAGGGTGGACAGAGGGGCCACAGAGTGATAGCTAAGGCTGCCTCCTTAAGTGTTGCGTCCAGCCCTGTGCCCACCTCTAATGCAGGAGGGTTAAAAGGCAGAGGAGGCATTTCTTTAATGCTTGTAAAGACACAGACCAGCCTATACTTTATCTCTGCCCTCCTGGGCTGCTGATTTACCAGTCAGGAGTAAGAGGAGCATTGGGTCAGATTTTCTTCCTGTGCCCTGCCTGACTGTGCCCCCTCCTCCTTTATATAACCCAGTGGCGGATCCAGGGGGGGGGCTATCGGGGCGATCGCGCCCCCCTAGCAGACACTTGCTGCCGACGGCTGCACAGTATGTGCAGGTCCGTCCAGCCGTGACAGGCAGGGACAGTGTTCTGTCCGGCTGCTCTGATTACACAATCGGAGCACCCAGGCAGCACACTGTCCCTGCCTGTCACGGCTGGACGGACCTGCACATACTGTGCAGCCGTCGGCAGCCTAAACTGTTAGAAAGGGGCGTGGCCTAAATCGCCCCGGGTACAGTCGTTTTCTAGATCCGCCCCTGATATAACCCACATCAATAGCTAATTAGTTTGTGATTCTGCAATAAATCAGATACAGTTACTGATGTGTATGTGAAACGCTCATACTGCTCTTACTACTTTCAGCTCTTGACTGGCCAGAAAGCAACTGCGGACCATGCTGCCGCCCTGCTGGAGAAGAGGTTCAGCACTCCTGCCTCAAAGAGGGAGACCACTGTATTACTGGTGGATGAAGTGAGCAAAATACATTGCAATACATTCAGGCAATAGATGCACATTACAAATAGGTTTTATACTTTAGAATAAATGTACAAAGAAGCCAAGTTTCAACTAAAAACAACTCCTTAAAAAAAAATATGGCTGCAAAAGTTTTAAACTCTGGGCTGAATTCCAGGGTTCTGTATAAAGGTGAATGTTGCTGACATGTTCTCTCCATTTCCCCTACAAGCTTAACACATTTAATTAAGAATCCTAATTTGCATCTAGCAATATTTTGTCAAGTATGTTGCCTTTTAAATAAACAGTACAGAAATAAAACCTGATAAAGCCTTTTCTAAAAAAAAATCAAATGGGGACACATCCCTGCAGGGATGTCCTGGCGTTCTCCAGTTTCAGAAGTTTGTCCCTGTTTATTTCCTATAACTGCCCCCTCTCCTGTAGTTAGAGAAATAGAATGTGATTGAACGTTAAGAGTAATTAATTTCTTTATCAAGTGTTCTCTAAGAATATATGTATTATAAAGTGAGTAAATAGAAGTGATGAAGGTTAGGTAGTTGGCAAGTTTCTCAATTTCTACCTTTAAAAAAAACCCCAACAAACAAACCAAAACCACTAATTCAGGACTACCACACACATCTACAGACTTAAATTGGTATATTTACTAAACTGGGTTTGAATAAGTGGAGATGTTGCCTATAGCAACCAATTAGATTCTAGTTATTTATTTAGTACATTCTACAAAATAACAGCTAGACTTTGGTTGCTATAGGCAACATCTCCACTTTTCCCAACCTGCAGTTTAGTAAATATACCCCATAGTCTATACTCCATAAGGTGATGTTAGAAGGTTGCACAGTCCAACTATCTCATCTAACCGTCATACTACTTACCTCTAGTTGGACCTGCTGTGGACCAGGAAGCAGAATGTCATGTACAGTTTGTTTGACTGGCCAACGCGGAAACAAGCAAAACTTATTGTCCTTGCCATTGCCAACACTATGGACCTGCCAGAGAGAATAATGATGAATCGGGTTGCCAGTAGACTGGTGAGAATTCCAAATATTTACTTTGTGCCTTCGATAATTACTCATGTGATGCAAAACAGGAAGTGATGACGTTTGTTAGTACGAACTTATGATTCTGGGTGAAAGGTTTCTTCACCAAATAGTTCTTATTGTATGATCACGTTCATACGTGGTATATCCCTTTTTGGGTATATTATTTTGTCTGCCTTTTGGTTTATTTTTGATCCTGCCTCCTGGTGGGTAGACCTGTACATGACGGTAAATCCACTGCATTGCAGAGCACAGACTACTTGGTGAACAAATTCCTCAGTACTATGAAGCTGCTAGACGCGTTTTATCATGGACAAATGGATGCAGTGTCTGTCATTGCAACTGGTCCATAAAATCAGCCTGAACAGGAAAAAGGCAACAGTTGGGGTTTACAGGAAAGATATGAATTACAATTATATGTAGGACGCTGAAACATGTCCCTTTATTTTCTTTTAAGCAAGGACCTTCAAAGTACAGCCTAAATGTTCCCTTAAATTATATTTTGTAACTTGTATGAAACTTTAGATAAAAACTTTGAAGTTATCAGTTGAAAACTAATTTGAGATTGAATAAGGTCTGGATTTTTCTTTAGCTACTGCGCTTTGTCTGAATTAAATAATGCAATAAGTTACTAATCTTTGTTAGTAATCACCGGTGTTTATCAAGAGACTACAGATGCTTTTATAGTCTTTTTTTTTTTTTTCTCCTATTTTTGTCTCCCTTGTGACAGACAACTGCTGTGTGGATACAATGCACTAAGCATAGCTTACCTGCATTGCATCATTGACCTTTTATTAGAAGAATTAAATTGGCCACACACTGAAATATTGAGCCGGCTGCACAATATCACAGTATATGTGGTCCAGAGATGCTTCACCTGATTTGTGATCATTCCAGTCATTGTCAAGCATTGCCCATCATTCCAGTTGGAAGGTGACTGCTGTCACACTGTGTGTGGTTATTTTATAACTGCACTAATAGGCACTTGTGTGATCTACGTCATCTGTTTTGAGCCAAACTGGACAGAGATCTTGATACTTGGGCTTACCTGCAGGATCAGCCGTTGTGTGGACAGCTTTAGCTAACAAAAGGACCCTTTAAATAAGTAAAGTAATTGCATAACCGATTTCAAGCTGTACAGTGGCCATGGCTCATGTGACAAACAGCTGTAGGGTCGGAGGTCATGCTGATAGACTGTAACGAGAACTACCAAAAGTAAGACCTGACTTTGGTAGAATAAGAGATTCTTACATCCTGGCATGTCAATAGTCGGCTGGAAGCAGCTGACATGACAGGTTATTATGCTGTAGATTTTTGCAGTGTAATTTCCAGCATTTTATGGTTTTTTTTCTTGTGTTCTGTGGGATAAATATATAATTATGCAATTTAGGTGAAATGTTTATTTTATTTTCTTTTAAAGGGTCTTACACGAATGTCATTTCAACCATATACACACAAACAGCTGCAACAGATCATCACCTCTAGGCTAAATCATGTCAAGGCGTTTGATGACGACGCTATCCAGCTCGTGTCCAGGAAGGTTGGTGCCAAAATGCTGTATATCGTATCCTTAATGCCTTCTTTAAGTAAATCAAGGTACAATATGAATGGGGGGGAGAGAAGAGATTATTGGGTAACGTAAGAAATATGGAATTACATCCCACAGATGGATATGTAGGAGTTTTAAAAGAGATGATGGCATTTAGCAATCAAAGCACTTGTTTTAAAGTACAATCATCCTTAAACAGCCTGGAAATTCTAGAAGTGTATATGTATTATATATAACTCCCCACTAAGGTGTAGTGGAGGAGATACTTGATTACTCTCTTGCATACATCGGAAGAACGGTTACTTATTACTTTATGCCCCTATTCTTCAGGTGGCGGCTCTGTCCGGTGACGCACGCCGCTGTCTGGACATCTGCCGCAGAGCCACCGAGATCTGCGAGTTCTCCAGCATGAAGAGCGAGTCCCCAGTGGTGAAAATGCCTCATGTCATAGAGGCTTTGGATGAAATGTTCTCTTCTCCCTATGTCATGGCTATTAGGTAAGTACAAGACAAAGATTAGTGATTCTCAGCCTGTACATAACCCCTGAAAATGGTGATAGGAGATGTATTCAAAAACTTTATAAACATTTTCACTCTGTCTCCTCACGAGCATATTTTTTCTGTTGGATTATGGAAATAACACCTTTGAGGGGGGGGGGGGGTGAAAGCCTATTTCTGTTTGATACTTCTGCTTTTCAGAATATATGCTAAGTGTAGCACCTAATGGGTAATGGTATAGCTGTTTCGGTCTGTTTGGCCAAATGAAGGAAAAATCGTATGCCTTACACTGATTGCTCTGCTGTAAATCTGCAGTACATACTGGTGAATTATATAAATCCATGCACATTGATGGGGGATTTATGATGCTGTTTTTACTGCTGCTACTAGTTACTCATACACATGATGATTAAGTTCATTCCCGATTTTTAGGTAGATTACTGGAGAAATTGTTAGGTTTATTTATGAAATCTAGGTAACATAAGGGATGTATGAACTTCGTTTTACATAGAGAAGATGTATTAGGTCATTATTTAGTTACGGCAGAAACGGCCCATTTGACAACTGTGCCTTTTAATACCATGCTTCTTATTGCTTTTCTAAATGTTTTCTTTGGGCTTAAAGATGAATATGAGCCCAGTCTCCTCTACACCCAGCTAATAGTCATCTGCAGCGGCTGATGCCTGCAGCTGTCACTTGTATACAGCCTGGGCCCAGGACAAGCTGAATGCATACGGAAAATGATGTTCCAGGGTTGGAATTAAGCCCAAAGAATACTAAACTGTAAAATGTAAATGTACTTAACATCCTTAAGCCATCCTTACCCACATGTTTAATTGGGTAATGCTAATTCATGCTATACTCAGGCTATTTCAATATTTAATGGTAAACCTTTCTCCCCAGGAACTCTTCTATGCTAGAGCAGGCGTTCCTTAAAGCTGTCATTGCGGAGTTTAGAAGGTCCGGACTTGAAGAGGCTACATTTCAGCAGGTGCATTTTTTATTTTTTTTTAATCATATTCAAGATGTAGATTGATTCAATTATCAGTGGTAAAATCTGACTCCTAGTAACATCACTGCCTCTGCATTGCCAAATATGCCATTGGTGCCAAAATGCCTAATCTGGGACTATAATCAGTTCATTGGCAGAATGAACTTTGCATAGTTAGTATATGTCTTAATCTTTACTCGCCAGCCCCCTCCCCAAACAGACAGAAGTGTGGCACCTCTGCAATTCTGGGGTACCCCCACCCCACCAGCACTGCACCTGACCCCTCCTCCCCCTGATGATAGCAGGACAGGAACCACTGGCTTGTACATGCCCTCCATCCATCTTATTGGTTTAATTGTTAATGATATGCATTAGATCTGAATTACACCAGCTTGTTAGAACTATTCATAAGTAGATGTAAATAGTAGCTTGTAGTAATAGTTTGTAATTTGTTTGATAAAACAAAAATGAGCAATGATTATGCTGGAAATGAACGTCCACTCGTGTTATAGTGGTTGTAGATCTTGTTCAGCTGTACTCATGACTGCTTATTACAGGTGTATCACCAGAACATCGCACTCTGTAGGATGGAAGGAGTGCAGCCTCCTTCTATGTCAGAAACCATGGCGGTATGTCTAAGGCTCGGAGCTTCTCGTCTTCTCTTGGTGGAGTCCAGCAGGAACGACTTGCAGTTGCGAGTGAGGATCAATGTCAGCCAGGATGATATTATGTATGCCCTCAAGGAGGACTGATCTAGCTCCACTTTAATTCACACTTGTGCTAAAGATCGAGGATGTGGTACAAGATATGACGTGCAGAATGTTATGTTCTGCAAATTATTATGTATATAGTATTTTAAATTTGTATGAACTATTTGTTGCTCAATTTTATTGTAAATTATAATAAAACTTTGTACATGTTTTAATTGTTTTGTTTTAAAATAAAATGTATGGTGTAAGTATGACTTGGTTTCTGTTCCTTTTAAAAGCACGCTAGCATTTTCTATGCATGTACTCTATATCAAACCTCCATATTTGGCTGGATTATAAACTCATCCCTAGTTATTCTCATGTCTGCAATTCAGGGAGCTATGTACTTGTGATGGAATGACTGAGTGAGTGTTTCAATAGGAAGGATTTGTCTGATTAAGGAATACTGCAATTGTAGGCTGTATCCTACCTGTCTGTGCAATGCCTGGGTTTACTGTAGCTGTGATCAGCTGATGCAGGATAAACCAAACATGGATTCTCCTCATTTCTCTAAATATCCATCTGCACCCTACAGGATTTAGTTGTTTTGTGCTGCTCTGTGCCAAGACAAGGTACTCTGTCCACCAGGATAGTTAGTGTAACTAGGCTCTTCAGCTTGTATTTCTGTGCATGGCAGCACAGTGGCTCAGTGGTTAGCACTTCTGCCTCACAGAGCTGGGGTCATGAGTTCAATTCCCGACCATGGCCTTATCTGTGTGGAGTTTGTATGTTCTCCATATGTTTGCGTGGGTTTCCTCCGGGTGCTAGTTTCCTCCCACACTCCAAAAACATGCTAGTAGGTTAATTGGCTGCTATCAAAATTGAACCTAGTCTGTGTCTGACTGTCTGTGTGTGTGTTAGGGAATTTAGACTGTAAACTCCAATGGGGCAGGAACTGATGTGAAGGAGTTCTCTGTACAGCGCTGCGGAATCAGTGGCGCTGTATAAATAAATAATAATGATGATGGTCTCCACACATCTGTACTGAACTGATAAACCCCCTCCTACTTGTTCTGATCTATCAGCCACGAAGGGTATGTCTGCTGTGATTGTGGCAGTGGTTAGGCCCACCTTCTGGTCTAGAGGTGTAGCGTCTGGCTGTGTCTGTGGACTCCGGATCAAACACCCCAGGTTATCCATTGGCTGGTGCATGTCCTGTCAGCACAGCAAGGGTTAATTGGCATGGTAGTTTTATATTCAATAAATTGTAGGATTGTTTTATAAGGAACTGCCATTATATACAATATCTGTGTCTCGGCTCCTTCATTACTTGTGGTAATGGCTAATACAATGTTTTCATTCTGACCATGTGCAGCCTCTTACAACATTCATGTCGTGTGTACAGTTGTTACTCTGACTGTTCAGCATTACTGTATATATGCACTGTGCAGCTGTTACACGGACTTCAGCATTACTGTTGGTCTGTTTACCATCACGGATTGAAATGGAAGACTACACCCCCTCACACACACTATTCTAAATCCACCAACACACCCTACATGTACAGTATAGAGATATAGCTAACTGAGCCAAAAAAACACCTCTCCGATTAAAATCCTGTTTTTCCCTGTGACCAATATATTAAAGTTTAATCCTGTTTTGCCCTGCCAGCCCATCTAGCAGCCCTCTGCTTCTGAGGAGGTAGATTATGGGTAGCACAGTAGTTAGCATTGCTAACTTGTATATTCTCCCCGTGTTTGTGCGGGTTTCCTCCCACACATTCCAAAACATACTAGTAAGTTAGCTGACTTATGACAAAAATGCACTGTAGTGTGTGAGACGGAATTTATACTGTAGAGACGGAAGCTAATGATTCCATACAATAGCATCTGCCACCCCCCTGCCACAATGTAAAGTGCTGCGGGTCCTATTGGGAGAAAGGTGCTAGATTTAAATGAATTACTCTAGATATACCGCAGTGTGCTTATAATTTTGCAATTAAAAATGAGAACTAGGTGTCCTTAAGTTGGCTCAGGCCCTAAAATCGACATATTTTCTTTCAGGTCTACTAATATAGTCAATATTTGTGCAACAGGAGCCTGAAATATGTGGAGGGAGAACACCTCCCAAATGGTTTAAGATTTTGGGTGCTAGAAAGAATGTTGTGGGAAATTCTGGATACACAGTGCCCAGGGGCAAACGCATGGTTTGTAGAGGGGGGTTTCCACACCACGCTGCCAGTGGGCGTGACCAGCATGCATGGGGACGTTGCTATATAGACAGTGCTTGGCTGCTCTTCAACTCTTCCTATCCCTATAATATACATGGGCAATGCTGCGTGCACTACTGTTAGGTGCTCTCCCTTTTCAAGCAGAGCCGTGTGAAGCGGGGGCAGGGTCCAGCCACCTCAATTATACAGTGCCCCAGGCTTGGAGGGGGGTTTCCAGGCATTAGGAAAACCATCCTCGGTTTGTCTATGGTGCCCTATATAATACCTATGGTGATATGTATTTATAGACACAAATCCAAAATATTGAATTGTAACTATTTCCCGTCACTAAAGATTAATTTATAAATACCAGAAAAGTAGGGATAAGGAAAGCTGCAATAGAGCAGCAATTAGGACCGTTTTAACTGCAGTTTGTTCATACTGAAAACATATCAGCAGCTCTGTCACAGTGAGTAACATCCCCCTGGGTGCAGTCTCTTACCTCCTTCCACCCCTGCGGGGACTGCACGGGTGTGAGGACTGTCACAGTGAGTAACATCCCCCTGGGTACAGTCTCTTACCTCCTTTCACCCCTCTGGGGACTGCACCGGTGTGAGGACTGTCACAGTGAGTAACATCCCCCTGGGTGCAGTCTCTTACCTCCTTCCACCCCTCCGGGGACTGCACCGGTGTGAGGACTGTCACAGTGAGTAACATCCCCCTGGGTACAGTCTCTTACCTCCTTTCACCCCTCTGGGGACTGCACCAGTGTGAGGACTGTCACAGTGAGTAACATCCCCCTGGGTACAGTCTCTTACCTCCTTTCACCCCTCTGGGGACTGCACCGGTGTGAGGACTGTCACAGTGAGTAACATCCCCCTGGGTACAGTCTCTTACCTCCTTCCACCCCTCCTGGGACTGCACGAGTGTGAGGACTGTCACAGTGAGTAACATCCCCCTGGGTGCAGTCTCTTACCTCCTTCCACCCCTCCGGGGACTGCACGGGTGTGAGGACTGTCACAGTGAGTAACATCCCCCTGGGTACAGTCTCTTACCTCCTTCCACCTCTCTGAGGACTGCACGGGTGTGAGGACTGTCACAGTGAGTAACATCCCCCTGGGTGCAGTCTCTTACCTCCTTCCACCCCTCTGGGGACTGCACGGGTGTGAGGACTGTCACAGTGAGTAACATCCCCCTGGGTACAGTCTCTTCTCTCCTTCCACCTCTCCGAGGACTGCACGGGTGTGAGGACTGTCACAGTGAGTAACATCCCCCTGGGTACAGTCTCTTACCTCCTTCCACCCCTCCGGGGACTGCACCGGTGTGAGGACTGTCACAGTGAGTAACA